>NW_012267363.1:993433-1002329 GCF_000151885.1 Dipodomys ordii | reverse complement strand
TGCGGCCCCGTAGCGCCCTGCCCCGCCTGCTGCTGCCGCTGCTGCTGTTGCCCGCCGCGGGGCCGGCCCAGTTCCACGGGGAGAAGGGCATCTCCATCCCGGATCACGGCTTCTGCCAGCCCATCTCCATTCCGCTGTGCACGGACATCGCCTACAACCAGACCATCATGCCTAACCTTCTGGGTCACACGAACCAGGAGGACGCGGGTTTGGAAGTGCATCAGTTCTATCCGCTGGTGAAGGTGCAGTGCTCGCCCGAACTGCGTTTCTTCCTGTGCTCCATGTACGCGCCCGTGTGCACGGTGCTGGAGCAGGCCATCCCGCCGTGCCGCTCCATCTGCGAGCGCGCGCGCCAGGGCTGCGAGGCGCTCATGAACAAGTTCGGCTTCCAGTGGCCCGAGCGCCTGCGCTGCGAGCATTTCCCGCGCCACGGGGCCGAGCAGATCTGCGTGGGCCAGAATCACTCGGAGGACGGAGCGCCCGCGCTGCTCACCACCGCGCCTCCGCCGGGACTGCACCCCGGCGCCGGGGGCACCCCGGGCGGCCCTGGCGGGGGCGGCGCCCCGCCACGCTACGCCACGCTGGAGCACCCCTTCCACTGCCCGCGGGTCCTCAAGGTGCCTTCCTATCTCAGCTACAAGTTTCTGGGCGAGCGCGATTGTGCGGCGCCCTGCGAACCCTCCAGGCCCGATGGCTCCATGTTCTTCTCGCAGGAGGAGACGCGTTTCGCCCGTCTCTGGATCCTCACCTGGTCCGTGCTGTGCTGCGCCTCCACCTTCTTCACCGTCACCACGTATTTGGTGGACATGCAGCGCTTCCGATACCCGGAGCGGCCTATCATCTTCCTGTCTGGCTGCTACACCATGGTGTCGGTGGCCTACATCGCCGGCTTCGTGCTGCAGGAGCGCGTGGTTTGCAACGAGCGTTTCTCCGAGGACGGGTACCGCACCGTGGTGCAGGGCACCAAGAAGGAGGGCTGCACCATCCTCTTCATGATGCTCTATTTCTTCAGCATGGCCAGCTCCATCTGGTGGGTCATCCTGTCGCTCACCTGGTTCCTGGCAGCGGGCATGAAGTGGGGCCACGAGGCGATCGAGGCCAATTCGCAATACTTCCACCTAGCCGCCTGGGCCGTGCCGGCCGTCAAGACCATCACCATTTTGGCCATGGGCCAGATCGACGGCGACCTGCTGAGCGGCGTGTGCTTCGTGGGCCTCAACAGCCTGGACCCGCTGCGGGGCTTCGTGCTGGCGCCCCTCTTCGTGTACCTGTTCATCGGTACGTCCTTCCTCCTGGCGGGTTTCGTGTCTCTCTTCCGCATCCGCACCATCATGAAACACGACGGGACCAAGACGGAGAAGTTGGAGCGGCTCATGGTGCGCATCGGCGTCTTCTCGGTGCTCTACACGGTGCCCGCCACCATCGTCATAGCCTGCTACTTCTACGAGCAGGCCTTCCGCGAGCACTGGGAGCGCTCGTGGGTGAGCCAGCACTGTAAGAGCCTGGCCATTCCGTGCCCGGCGCATTACACACCGCGCATGTCGCCCGACTTCACCGTCTACATGATCAAATACCTCATGACCCTCATCGTGGGCATCACGTCGGGTTTCTGGATCTGGTCCGGCAAGACGCTGCACTCGTGGAGGAAGTTCTACACGCGTCTCACCAACAGCCGGCATGGCGAGACCACGGTGTGAAGAGGGACTCCGGGCGGGGCGCTCCCTGGCTAGGCTGGCACGGACTGGGCTTTCTTCTATCCGAGGGAGGGTCCTTGCGGACTCCTATTTTATTTTTTTAAAATAAAGAACAATCTAAACCATTTCTTTTTTTTTTTAAGGTTTGCTTTTTTTTTTAAAGGAGAATTCTGCCCAACACTCCACCAGGTTTGTAATTAAAAGTGTATATAGTCTTTGTAAATTTAATTATATATTTTCTATTTAAAAGGAAAAGGAAAAAAAAAAAAGCACTGAGGGCGCCTAGGCTACAGAATGGGTGGGTGTGGAGGAGGGGAAGGCCTCTCCTTTCCTAACTACCCTTTTAGAAGCCGCCCTGTACTCTTGTTCCGTGTGTGTGTGTGTGTGAGATTTGGCAGGGCTGGGCCTGCGGGGAGAGGCACCTAAGCCTGCACGATGTTTTTGTTGGCTGCGGAGAATTGGGAGTTAGTTCCATTCAACTTCTATGAAAGTCAAAATTTGCAAACATCCCTGCTGATGCTGGGCCTGTGGAAGCTGTTGAATATTTTCGAACAGGACTTGGACTCGTTTTGCTTCATTTTATGTCCCTTTCCTCCCTTCTCTCTTCATCTGACCTTGATATTTGGAGACCTCCCAGCCAAGATGAAGACGTGGAATAACGCATACCCCAGAGAGGTGGGGGGAGAGAGCGGAGATGGATAAGGAATGCTATTCCCCACACGCCCCCCAACCCCAAGCCAGGAAGAGCTGTCTTGGACTTTCTTCTTGTTCCCACCCGACCACCCCAACTGCTTAAGATAGGCATAAAAAGAAAAGCTTTGTGAAGTATGTTTTGTCCCCACCCCCACCTGAGTACCTCGCCTGTCCGCTGGAATTTGCGGGGAGGGGATCATTAGCATTTGAACATATATTTACTAATTCTGGGGTTTTGAGATCTTGCATCTTACCGTGTCTCATTGGGGTCTGCTTTGTGGTAATGAGAAGTCGCTGGCACTCAGGTTATGGGCTTGCCAGTTTCTGTGTTATGTGTGGGTTTTTGTTATTTGGGTTTTCTTTTCTCCTCCCCCCCCCCAAAAAAAAGCAATGGGCCGGGTTGGAGGGAGGGGGATGAATGGGCTGATGGATTCTTCTTTTTCTTTCGACAAAGACTAATTTTTTAAAAAAAAACTTGTGGGGGGGAGGGGGAGAAAGAAAGAAAGGAAGGTGCTATCTTTGCTTTAGGAGGCTCTGGGCAGACTCTTTGTGGCTGTGGGGTGGGGTCGAGTGTTTAGAGGACATTCTATATCTCCAGACTGATAGAAGGTTTATAACAGATGTTTCTTATCTTTCCCCTCTCCCCCTCCCCGAATAAAAGTTAAGACTTTTAAGGCAGTTAGCTGCCTGAGAGGTGATGTATAAAGTATCTTTGCTGGTATGAGAACTCCTGTTTCCAACAAACATCAGTTTCCTCTATTTGGAATATTTTGGATTTTTAATCCAACAGATTGATCTGAAGACAAGTGTGCCTCATAATTTGATTCTCACCATCTCCCGTGTCTTGATAATAGTGCAAATTAAAAGCTAATAATCATAATAATAAAGTGCATTTAATTACCTTCAAGAGATCTAGCCCTTTAATTGTATTTAATGGGGTTGTAACATTTTATTAGTTTAACCAAACCACACCTCCTCTTGCCCCTCACCTACTTGGTTGTGGGTGTGGAGAATGAGCTCCCAAACCAAGATCCTTAATAAAATGAATTAACATTTTTAGCATTTAACAAAAGGATTCTGGGGAGAATGATGCCTTATTGTCCTTTGTTGGCTGACTTTGACAAGGGAGAAAGTAAGTTGGAACCCTACTTGGAAGTGTTTGTGTATGTTTATGTTGGGGGAGGGGAAGTGGAAATATTTGGTGGTAATTGAAGTCATATGTTGGGCTTTGTTTGGAGTTGTATGAAGTGTAGGCATTTCATCAGAGTCCCCCCCCAAAAAATACATAATCTCCCTCTCCCCAAATCATTTGTACCAGTGGGTAGTTAACAATTCTGTCTCAACATGAAATTTCATTCCTATCAAAGCGAATTCAGAGGGAAATGTCACCATTCCCATAGCTCATTTGTCTCCAATCTTAAGGGAACCCCATAAGGGCTGCAAGAAAGAGTTAAATTACACACAAATTTTGAGTACTTTTCCAGTCAATAAAGGTAAAAATCTTGAGGGAATCAGGTGGGATTTTCCAATGCATGGGATTGGGGTGGGGGTTGAGGGAATGGTGCTGGTCTCTTGAGGATTTGGGGAGATCCTCTCCCAGGATGTTGACTCTGGTTGGGGGACATTTGTCCCTGCACCGGAGCATGGATGTCTTTAAGAGATGATGGACTGGTGACAATTACCTTTTCCTTTCCTGAGCTGGGGTAGAAGAGAGGAAAAATTCCTACCTCTCCTCCGACCTCAAGGTTTCCTGCCAGTATGGGGGAACAGGGCCTGAGGAAGTGGACAAAATGGTTTTATGACTGGAGAAGAGAGATGTGATAATTGCCTCCTTGGAAACATCAGATCGTAGGATGACTTTCCCCTTGTGTAAGGAGTGACCTGCCCAGTGGCTGGATTACCTTACCGGAAGTAGTGGAGGAGCCCGCCTCCCATCCCCCTCCTATTTCTTTGGAAATTACTCTTAGAGCAAGGAAGAGCTTTAGATCCTAGGACTTTAGGCTAGAGGGGAGAAAGGGCTTTGGTGGCAGCCCCAAAAGTTAAACCATCTAAACTCAGTGCTTAGGAGATTCCATCTCCATTCTATGATCTGGAAAACCCAGTTAAAATCCTGGGCCTGGAGATCTGCCCTTGCCAAGTTCCATGTTGCAAGTGGATGGTCTTTCTAGAAGACTTTTGAGACTGTGTTTGGTGGTGGATAAGTGCAGAGAAGGAAATCCCCTCACCTAGGGCCACAGGTACCCTCTCCCAGTTCTAGGATGTCAGCATTCTATAGGTAGTAAGGATAAAGCTCTGTTTGAGCTGACTTGTTCTTGAGACTTGCTCTTCTTCCCTCAGCCCTACCCTAGCTTTCCTTCCTGCAAACATTTCCATTATTACAAACTGTCTTTTATGAGGATCGTGTAATAGTGTCAAAAAGACCACTCAAGTTTTCCAAGACACAGATAGGTACTGATAGCTCATGCCTGTGATCTTAGCTATTCAAGAGGCTGAGGTTTGAAGATCACTGTTAAAAGCCAGCCCAGGCTGAAAGTCTATGAGGCTCTTAACTCCAATTAACCAGGGGGGGAAAAAAAAAGTGGAGCTGTAGCTCAAATGGTAGAATGCCAGTCTTAAGCAGGAAAAAGCCAAATGAATTGCAGGAGGCCTAGAGTTCAAGCCCCAGACTGGCACACACAAAGTTTTCCAAGATAGGTTCTTTTGTCTATCCCTAAAGAATGAGAATCTAGCCTGGTGCTGGTGACTCATGCTTATAATCCTAGCTACTCAGAAGGCCGAAATGTCAGAAGTAGAGTAGAGGCTCAAGTGCTAGCCTTGAGCAAAAAAGCTGAGGGACAGCACCCAGGCCCTGAGTTCAAACCCCAGACCAGCAAAAAAAAAAAAAAAAAGAAAAGAAAGGAAGGAAGGAAGAAAAAAAATCTACTTATGGGACCTGTAGCTGCTGACTCCTGGGTTATTCTAAAAATCTCTCCAAGAAGGTGTTGGAGCCTGTGCTCTGAGTGGGGTTTTGGAGGATTTGCTATCACCAGTGTGGGTTATGTCTGGGAAGTCTGAGGACCTACCAGGCCCAAGCTCTTGCCACTTCAAGTCACTTCTTCAGGTTTGCTTATTACTGGAGATGTATCCCTCTAGCTTTCGTTCCTCCCCTCCCCGCGCCACCACCCCCCCAACCCCGCCCTCTCTAATCTTGAACTTCTTAGGAGTCACTGGCCTTCTGAAAATCTGAAGAATTTTTGGACCTCCTGGGAAAAATGGCCACACACAAAACAATTTTGCATGTAAATTTAGGAGGCTTCTGGACTATCTGGGTGGGCCATCTCTACCACCATCTTACCTCACCCCCCCCCCAGTCTCCACCACCTCTGCTGCCCAAAGGGGAAACCATTGGACCAACAAAAACCAGCAGTGCACCAAAGCCTGATGAGCCACTTGATGGATTCTGCCCCTTTAGGGTAACATTATCAAGATGGAAGTGAATGTGCAATATGTTGTGTGACTGACCATATAAGAGAGGCATGCCCAATCAGCTTGTAATCTTAAGAGCACTTGTGCAAGGGTCCTATTCTCAGCCCAGTGTCATCACAGATGACAAGTACCTGTTAGGTAAGACTGTCATGTGGGCTAAACTGGTGATGCAAAGACAGATCTAGCAGAGTAGACAATGAATAACATGGAGACCTTTTCCTATTCAGAATTCAGAAAAGTAGGGGTTGGGAAGGTGGCTCAGTGGTCGTGTGCTTGCCTTGCATGCTTGAGGCCCTGGATTCGATTTCTCAGCACCACATAAGCAGAAAAAGCCAGAAGTGGTGCTGTGGCTCAAGTGGTAGAGCACTAGCCTTGAGCTGAAGAGCTGAGGGACAGCGCCCAGGCCCAGAGTTCAGGCCCCACGACTGACAAAAAAAAAAAAAAATCAGAAAAGTAGAATTATTGGTAAAAGGATACACACTTTTGCCAATTCCGGGGCTTGAAGTCAGGGCCTGGGTGCCTGCCATCCCTTAGCCTGTTTGCTCAAGGCTGGTGCTCTACTACTTGCATCACAGTTTCTACTTGCAGCCTTTTGGTGATTAATTGGAGTGAAGAGTCTCATGGACTTTCCAGATTGGGCTGGCTTTGAACAGTGATCCTCAAATCTCAGCATCCTGAGTAGCTAGGATTACAGGCATGAACCTTGGGTACCTGACCTGGTGTGCTTGTTGAAGGCTTTGTAATTTTTTTTTTTCCAGTTGTGGTGTTGGGCCTGAACTCTGGGCCTGGGCGCTGTCCCTCAGCTCTTCAGCTCAAGGCTAGTGCTCTACCATTTGCGCCACAGCGCCACTCTGGCTTTTTCTGCTTATGTGGTACTCAGGAGTGGAACGCAGGGCCTCAAGCATGCAAGGCAATCACTTTACCACTGAGCCACTTTTCCAGCCTCTTTGTAATCTATTGTTACTGGTGTTTTCATGGAACAAAACGATTTTTCTATGTCTCTTACTTTTCTCTCTGAGTCTGAACACCCCAGCCCAATATCTACAGGCTGCTCAAGCTGGTACTGAGCAGAATTTGCCTCTTTCTCTTTCTGATTAGGACAGAAATGTCTTACCCGCCTGAGTGAGCAGCGTCCACATGCTGGCCTGCCTCTCCAGTGGCTTTTAAGACTGATAATTAGGGGTAGAACTGTCACAGCTGGCTTCCCCTGTGTTTCCTCTGCCCTGTCCTGTTTGCAGCCTCACAGTCTGGGCACCCCCCAGCTGTCTAGCCTACCACAAAGACAATGTCTTCTCCAAACCCTCTCTCTGTAAAGGTCCCAGGATTTCAGTTCAGGAAGGGCTGAGGCAAAAGCCCCAAGATATACATACCATGAGACTTAGGACAGCAGAGGTGGGGGTGGGGGTCATAGTTGAGTTGATTACCAAGTGGCCCCAGGATATTGTTTCCTCAAACCCAGTGAAGCCTAGAAAGGAGCCAACCTGAGCTGGGGGCTAAGCCCTGGGCTCTTTGTTTGGAAGCCAAAGCTTTCTGAAGGCTCCAGCCTCCCAAGCTGGCCCTTATAATTAGCCCCAATCAGAGTGTTTATGTCGGGAGCCTAGTAAGGAACTCAGAGCCCCATGATTTCATTCCAAACCTTGGGGGGAGGAGAGGAGAAATGCAAGCAAAAAAAGAAGGTGGGGTAGAAAGTGATGAAAAGGAGACCCACATGAGGGAGAGTCCAGGTGGTCAGGGGTGGGGGAAGAAGTACTCCCCACTTTAGCCATATCAGGAGTCAGCACCCATCCCTCCCAGGGCCAAAGGACACCCCTGCATCCTATCCCAAAGCCAGGTCTGCCTCCTTCTGGGCAGCCTCTGTGGGTGGGTGGGCTCATGCCAATCGGAAATGGTTTGGATATAATTAACCCAACTAATCACCAGCCTCCACCCCATGGGAGGGGATGGTACAGGCCAGAGCAATGGCTCCTCTAAGAAGCTTGAGCTCTTCATTCTTCCTATCCTTGAGGCCTGGAGCTGCCCATACTGGTGGAGTGAAGGGTGGGCAGGGAAAGGATGTGGGAAAGGAGATGAAGTCTGCTTATCTTGAGAATGTAGCAGAAGAGAGGGGCCTGAGGTGGCAAGCTGGAGGGGTGGAGACAGTGGGCATTATGAGTGAGAGAAGATTCCCAGCCATTGCTCCCAGGTGGCTCTGGGTGTGCCCCACAATTAGCATTTCCCTAGGCCTCCCAAGGAACTCCGTGGGGGTGGATGTGGCTTGTAGGGAATTCTATGGATAGGGTTGAGTGTCCTGGGCTGAGGGGGTTGGGAGAGAGCAGGCAGAAAATGTTGTCTGAGCTCATAACTGCCCTGAGCTCACAACTGCCCTGCTTCAAATCGTATCAGGCCAGGCTGACTGGAAATATAGCTCAGTGGCAGAGTGAATGCTCAGTATGAGCAAGATCCAAGGTTCCCCACCTAGCACTGTCAAACAAAATAAGAAAGAAAGAAAAAAAGAAAAGAAAAACCTACCAGACCTCCATGGAGGATCCAAACTTGTCCCCTCCTATAGTACACGAAGCACACTCTGGACCTGTGTACTTAGATCAATTCATTCCTTGGCTTTGCAACAAACTTCCTGTGGTCCACAGGCTTTCTCTTCCTCCAGTCCATATATTAACTTCCAGGGCCTCACACTTGACCTCAGATCAGGTCTATTCTCCACAGGCAGCTTTATCCCTGTCCCCCTGTCCAGTCCTCTGACACCTTCTATCCTCAGCATTTGTTTTGTTTTGGGCTAGTACTAGGGCTTAAACTCAGGGCCTCACATTCTTTTTTTTTTGTCAGTCGTGGGGCTTGATCCCTGGGCCTGGGTGCTGTCCCTCAGCTCTTCAGCAAGTGCTCTACCACTTTGAGCCACAGCGCCACTTCTGGTTTTCTGGTGGTTCATTGGAGATAAGAGTCTCACTAAGGTGGCTCAGTGGTAGAGCGCTTGCCTTGCATGCATGAGGCCCTGGGTTCGATTCCTCAGCACCACATAAGCAAAAAGAAAAAAGCCGGAAGTGGCG
>NW_012267363.1:979646-993383 GCF_000151885.1 Dipodomys ordii | reverse complement strand
CTTGCCTTGCATGCATGAGGCCCTGGGTTCGATTCCTCAGCACCACATAAGCAAAAAGAAAAAAGCCGGAAGTGGCGCTGTGGCTCAAGTGGTAGCTCGGTAGCCTTGAGCTGAAGAGCTGAGGGACAGCACCCAGGCCCAGAGTTCAGGCCCCACAACCAGACCCCCCCCAAAAAAAAGAGTCTCACAGACTTTCCTTCCTGGGCTGGCTTTGAACAGTGATCCTCAGATCTCAGCCTTCTTGAGTAGGTAGGAGCCACCAGCACCCAGGTGGGCCTTACATTCTGTTATTTGTTGGTGGTGGGGCCTGAATTCTGGGCTGGGCACTATCCCTCAGCTCTGGAGCTCAAGGCTAGCACTCTTACCACTTGAGCCACAGCACTACTTCTGGCTTTTTCTGCTTATGTGGTGCTGAGAAATCGAATCCAGGGTCTCATGCATGCAAGGCAAGCACTGTACCACTGAGCCACCTTCCCAGCCCCGGGCCTTACGTTCTTATTTGGCTTAGCACTCTACCACTTGAGCCACCTCTCCACTTTTGGATTTTTTGGTGGTGAATTAGAGAAAAGTGTCTCTTAGATTTGTGTGCTGGGGCTGGCTTTGAACTGAGGTGCTCAAATCTTCACTGCTAATGAGAAAATTAAGACATTGTTTTTTCTACAAGGCAGAATAATTACTCTATCAAGATATCCAAATACATAATAAACATGTCAGAGTTTCCATTTAGTTCATTAATTAATGAAGGCATCAGTAAGATTCTACAACCAGTTCAGAGGAGAATCCAAAGATCAGAGACATATCTAGACCATTAGTATGCTGAATACATTTGCTTAATAGATGCAAAACTGGGCAATATCCATGGGTAATAATCAAATGTATTGCCAGTAGACTATGTACATTTCTATGGAGAAGAATCACTTCCATTATTATCAGTTGTAAAATAGCTCAAGAACAATAAAACATGTAAGGACATGCAGAAACCTTTTTGATTATTTCTAAGTCTTTTGCAATTTTCCTTGGCAAGAATTTCTGGCTGGACGTAGTAGCTCATGTGTGTAATCCTTTGCTATTAGGAAGGCAGAGATCTGGGGGATTGAAGTACCAGGCAGCCTAAGCAAAATCACAAGATCCTATCTGAAAAATAACTGAAACAAAAAAAGGATTGGGAGACCTGACTGTGCCTTAGCTTTCTTGCCCAAGGTAAGCACTCTATTGCTTGAGCTAGAGCGTCACTTCTGGCTTTTTACTGATTACTTGGAGTTAAGAGCCTCCTACACTTTTCTGCCCAGGCTTTAAACCTTGATCCTTAAACCTCAACCTCTTGAGTAGCTAGGACTATTAACAAGTGTGAGCCACAGCACTCAGCTCAATTAGTGTTTGCTGAGCACGACTCTGTGCAAGGCATTGGAGATATGGCAATGAATAAGTATAATACAAAAGGCAGCCAGGGGGTTGTCAGGAAAAAGGAGGAGGTAAGGTATCATGCAGAAACAGCAGGCTCAGCCTCAAAAGAATGGGTGACATGTTGCAGAGAATGATGAAAGGAAGGCTCACGCCTATAATCCTAGCTACTCAGGAGGCTGAGATCTGAGGATCTCGGTTCAAAGCCAGTCTGGGCAGGAGAGACTGTGAGACTCCTATCTCCAACAAACTAGTCAGAAAAAGCCAGAAGTGGTGCTGTGGCTCAAGTGGTGGACTGCTAACCTTGAGCACAAAGAGGCTCAAGGACATTGCCCAGACCCTGAGTTCAAGCCCTGGGACTGGCAAAAAAAAAAAAAAGAAATGGAAGGAAGGTACCTGGGCTGGGAAGGTGGCTCAGTGGTAGGGCGTTTGCCTTGCATGCTAGAGGCCCTGGGTTCCATTCCTCAGCACCACATAAGCAAAAAGAAAAAAGCGAGAAGTGGCGCTGTGGCTCAAGTGGTAAAGCGCTAGCCTTGAGCTGAAGAGCTGAGGGACAGCGCTCAGGCCCAGAGTTCAGGCCCCACAACCGGACCCCCCCCCAAAAAAAAGAAAAGAAAACAGCACATACATACCCCACAGGACAGGTCAAAGCCAAACACCAAGCTAGGTGCCTGCCATCGTAGCTACTCATAAGGCTAAGACCTGGAGGAGCAAGGTCAAAGCTACTCTGGGCAGAAAAGGCTGTGATATTCCATCTTAGTATCTAGTAAAAACCTGGGCTGGAAGTGGTAGAAAGCTAGCTAAGCAAACAAGCTCAATGCACAGCCCTGAGTTCAAGCACCTATATGGAGAAGAAAAAAATCTTTCGCTGCCAGTAGCTCACACTTGTAATCCTAACTACTAAGAAGGCTGAGATTTGTGAATTGTGGTTCAAAGCTAGCTTGAGCAGGAATGACCGCAAGGTTCTTAATCTCCAATTATTTACCAAAAAGCTGGAAGTGGAGCTGTGATTCAAGTGACAGAGTGCTAGACTTGAGCAAAAAAGCTCAGGGACAACAGCACCCAGGCCCTGAGTTCAAACCCTAGGACCAGCGTGCGTGCAGCAGATCACACACATATCACCAGCAGCAACAGCAGCAGCAGATTTTAAATCCATGCTCTCTCTCTCCTGGCCAGTGACTCACTGGACTTCTGCCTCACCATTCAGGTTCACATTAGTATAAGCAGCATTGATCAGCAAATTAAGTTCCTGGGGGTGGAGGGCGGAGGGGGCACTCTAGGTCAAGAATTAGGGACATAGCCAGGCGCTGGTGGCTCACGCCTGTAATCCTAGATACTCAGGAGGCTGAGATCTGAGGATCGCAGTTCAAAGCCAGCCAGGGCAGGAAAGACTGTGAGACCCCTATCTCCAATAAAACCACCAGAAAACTGGAAGTCGCGCTGTAGCTCAAGTGGTAGAGCGCTCGCCTTGAGCTGAAGAGCTGAGGGACAGCGCCCAGGCCCAGAGTTCAAGCCCCATGACCTACACACACACACACACACACAAAGAATTAGGGACATGTTATCAATGTTTGAACTCAGGGCCTTGCCACTTGTTTGGCTTTTTTGCTCAACTTTTTTGCTCTACCATTTGAACCACCCCTCCAGCCCAGTTTCTGGCAAGTTATTTTGGAGATGGATTATTTGGAGTCTAACAAACTATTTTTGTTTTTCAGCCTTTCTTCCCTGTACCCCATCCCCACTCCCCATCCTGGGGCTTCAAACGTTGATACCAAGAAAACTTGCCATTGTTTTAAGATGCCACTCAGTTTTAGGGTGGATTGTTACTCAATAAATAATTGGAAGAGGGAGGGGAATGGAAGGAAAGAGGGAAAGAGAGAAGAGGGAGGGAGGAGGGAGGGAAAGGGAAAGAGAGGTTTTACACCCACTATTTTGTAATCCAGAGTTTCCATCTGGCCAGGAGGTTCTGGGGGTCCTGTTCTTTTGTTCTCTGGAGCCCCCATAAACAATTGCACATTGACTGCTGTTTGTCTGGGTCAGTCTAGGATTGTTTCTAATGCCCCTTCAGTTTTAGTGGACTTCATACGATGGAGAAAACTTTTTTTTTTCCTTTGTGATTTCATTTCAAATACAGAATAAATACTAAGTATGTGTTCACTAAATGCCAGATGAGGCTCACTTGGACAGAGTCCAGTACTTGAGTACTGGTCCTTCAAGCCCTCGGCCTCTCCTTATATACGTGTGTGAGTGAGTGTGTGTGTGTGTGTGTTTTGACAGTCCTGGGGCTTGAATGCTGGACTTGAAGTCTGGGTGCTGTCTCTAAGCTTCTTTGTGCTCCATGCTAGCACTCTACCATTTGAGCCACAGCACCACTTTCAGCTTTTTCTGTAATTAATTGGAGATAAAGAGTCTCCTGGACTTCCCTACCCAGGTTGGTTTTGAACCATGATCCTTAGATCTCAGCCTTCTAAGTAGCTAGGATTACAGGCATGAGCAACTGAGCCCAGCCAAAAGAGAAGTCTTACCTTACCCTTTCCCTGAGTAAATAGCAATATGAGTGCACTGAGCCCTCCTGTGCACTCACAGAGAAGTGGTTGGAAACAGCAAGGAAGCAGATGATGTGGCAAGAGTGCTGTGATTGATGCAGATAAGACCTGGAGAGGTCTGTCTGCATTCCTCAGCGGGGCCTGAGGAGGAAGCCAGTGTGTGTTCTGTGGATGTAAAGGAGAGGGTGACAACCCTGTGCACTTTGACTCCGTGACCTCTCTCTCCCCTGATTCCAGGCTGCCCCAGCTCAGCTAAAGGGAAGAACTAGCCTTTTTCTGTCTGTTGCAGAGTTTGAAGCCTACCACAGCCTGAACCTCCTCAAGGCAGGGACCACACCCTTTCCTCTGAGGTCCCAGGGTGGAGAAGTGTGAGAATCTCTACAGACACCCTGTTGACTGCTCTTAGTGGCCTCTTCAGAGCTCTATTTTGAGAGTATGTGTGTATTCTGGTACTAGGCCTTAAACTCAGAGCCTCACAATCTCCTTTAAATTTTTTGTTCTAGGATAGTGCTCTACCACTTGAGCCACAGTTCTACTTCTGGTTTTTTGCTGGTTAACTGGAGATAAAGAGTCTCATGAACTTTTCTGTTTAGGCTTTGAACCTTGATCCTCAGATTAAGTAGCTAGGATTATAGGAAGCAGTTACCAGCAGCTCTGCCAGAACCCTGCAGGGATAGTGTCTTCCCATGTTTCCAACCCAACTCTGCACAGTGGAGTCTTGTTGAACCTCTCAGAGTCAAGATAACAGAATTGGCATGTCCCAAGGCCCAGCTGACTCCTGGCCTACCTTCTTTTTTCTAAATTTCTAAATTTTATTAATTGATATTGTTTTTACTGTACTAGGGATTGAACCCAAAGTCTTGCATAGATGCAAGCTCTATCACTTGAGCCATACTCCCAGGCATTTTTGGTTTTGCAGGATTGTGTGTGTATATGTTTATTCAGTAGTGGGGTTCTGAACTCCAGGCCCTGCACTGGCTAGACAGATGCTCTACCAACTGATCCAGGCCTCCAGACCTCTTTTTGGTGCCAGTCCTGTGGCGTAAGCTCAGGGCCTGGGTGCTGTCCCTGAGCTTTTGTGCTCAAGGCTAAGGCTCTTCCAGTTGAATCGCAGCTCCACTTCCAGCTTTTTGTGGTTAATTGGAGATGAGTATCATGGACTTTTCTGTAAAGATGCCTTTGAATGGTGGTCCTCAAACTGCAGCCTCCATAGTGCCTAGGATTACAGGTGTGAGCCATCAGCATTTGGCTCTCCAGCCTTTTTTTTTCTTGTCAATCCTGGGGCTTGAACTCAGGGCCTTAGCACTGACCCTGAGCTTTTTTGCTCAAGGCTAGTGCTCTACCACTTTGAGCCAGGCTTTTTTTGGTAATTAATATAAGTTTCATGGAATGAGGGAACTAAAGACACTGTATGAAAGGAAATTACTTCACTCATGATGTAAATGTGATCCCTCTATACATCCCCTTTAAAATAACAATAAATTAATTTTTTTTTAAAAATGACAAGATTGAATAGGTGACAATTAAAAAAAATAAAAACGTCTCATGGATTTTCTTACCAAGGCTGGCTTAGCCTCCTGAGTAGCTAGGAGTGTAAGCTACCAGCACCCAGTTGTTATGTTTTGTTTTGATTTTGTAGTTGTGGGGCTTGAACTTGGGGCCTGGGCACTGGTCCCTGAGCTCTTCAGCTCAAGGCGGTTACTCTACCATTTTGAGCCACAGTGTCACTTCTAGTTTTCTGATGGTTAATTGGGGATAAAAGTCACACAGACTTTCCTGCTCAGGCTGGCTTTGAACCTCGATCCTCAGATCTCAGCTTTCTGAGTAGCTAGGATGACAGGCGTGAGCCATGGGTGCCTGGCTTGGTTGTTTTTTGAGATAGAGTCTCATGTATATTCCCAGAAAGGCCTCAACTGTGAATCTTCTATTTATGCTTCCTGCATGCATATCTGGGGTGATTTAGTGTACTACACTGCACCCAGCTTTTTATTGTCTTGGGAATGCTTTGTCTAGGCTGATCTAGAATGGAGGTCTCTACTTCTTGAGTAGCTAGGATTCTGGCATCTACTACTTGCTTTTGAGACAGGATCTATCTACCTTTGCCTGGGTTGGCCTTGAACTCTCAATCCTCCTGCCTCCACCTCCTGAGTAGCTGGGATTACAATCGTAAGCCACCACACTGAGCTCCGGACCCACATTTCTATCCTCTAAAAGAGCACCATAGGCTGGGTGCCAGTGGCTCATACCTGTAATCGTAGCTACTCAGGAGGCTGAGATCTGAGGATCATGGTTCAAAGCCATCCCGGGCAGCAAAGTCTGTGACACTCCTATCTCCAATAAATCACCAGAAAATCGGAAGTGGCACTGTGGCTAAAGTGGTATAGTGCTAGCCTTGAGCTGAAGAGCTCAGAGACAGCACCTAGGCCCAGAGTTCAAGTCCCATGACCCACCACAAATAAAGGGGCTGGTTGGGAAGGTAGCTCAGTGGTAGAGTGTTTGCCTTGCATGCATGAAGCCCTGGGTTCGATTCCTCAGCACCATATACACAGAAAATGCTGGAAGTGGCTCTGTGACTTAAGTGGTAGAGTGCTAGCCTTGAGCTGAAGAGCTGGGGGACAGTAACCAGACCCAGAGTTCAAGCCCCATGACCAGCAAAAAAAGGGGGGGCACCCTCAAGGGCCTCAGTGCCCCCCTCATTGACCTTCCTTGTCTTCTTACCTTTGGTCTCCTCTGCTTCTTTCTAGCTTTGTTTAGAGGGCCGCCTCTACCTTGGGAGGAGTCGTAAGTGGGCAGACTTTCCAAGTGGGTGTACAGTCAGGTGCTCCCAATGTGTGAGGAGGACTCAACTCTCATTACTTTAAACACTGGGCAGATGTCAACAGATCCCCCTAGCTGTTCTGGCCTGGGTCCCCAGACCACTGCACACCAAGCACAGCTACACACTGAATTTTAGGGCCCCATGCTCTCCATCTCCCTATTCATGTGGACTCTAGCACAAATGTGGGGCCCTGGAGCCGCTGTACATGAGCCCTCAGCCCACAGCTGGCATAACTGGGGACAACAGGCAAAGGACAGCTGGGTGTCCCCTTCTGGCCTTGGAATCAGAGCTAAGAAAAAGAAGACAGTTTCAGAGCTATTATCAACATAGGCATGCTTTTGTCCACTTGGATTACTTGCCACTGGACTTCTAAATGTCCTTCCCTGGGTGAAGGAGGAGCCCACCTTCTTTCTCCTGGGCTCCAGGTGTCACCCTTCCCCCTTCTTGATAAGAGCATGTTTGAACAAGTTCCTGCCAGGCCAGAGGTTCTAAGGAAGCACAGCTGGATCTCTTAAAAAGCCTGGGCAGATGTTTATCTTTCCTTCTAGCCTGCCTGGTTACCTCCTCCTGGGCTGTGCCAGCCAAGGGCACTGCCTGGGGAGACAAATTAGGCAAGACACAGGGGCCTCTGGTACCTTCTGCTAAGAGTACAGGCAGCACTGGAGGCTGAGAGGCAGAGGGGGAAGGGCAGGTAGGCAGGACCTGAGCTTTTCCCTTAGAGTTTTTTCCCTCTTCCTTTCTGTCCTCACTACCCGCCCCCCAGCCATTCCAATGCCCCCCACCTCTGGAAAAGCTGAATTGGGATTCGATCCCCAGCCAGTTGCTGAGTTCCGGAGCAGCTGTCCTGAGCTTTGGGGGGAAGGGGAGCCAGGAATGCTGGGGCTGAGGCCTGGGCTGCCCCAGACAGAGCCGCTCTGAATTCTGGGAATGTTTGTGCAGCTGGAGCCCATTAGGGGAGGGAGCTGGGCGCTTATTAATCCCAGCCTTGTTCCCCGGGAGGGGCCAGGCCCTGCATAGGAGCTGAGGGGGAGGGAGCTCTGCTATGGGAGGGAGGCTGTCCCCCAGCCCTTAGCCCCTGCTTGCTTGAGTCTCAAACAGGAGCTTGGAGAGATGGGGCTCCGCCTCTCAGGCACATGGTGCACACTTGTGGGGGGGCATGTACCACATTTGTAGGGAGGTGGGAGTGTGGGCACATGTAAAGGGGCTCTTGGGTACATGGGAGTTTTGACAGAAAGTGTCCCCGGGGGTCCTGAGAGGAGTGCTGTATATTTCTGGGATCCTCATACTTGTTCGTCCAGGAGCTCCTGCTGGCTAGCACGCTGGCTAATAGGAGAACAGAAGGAGGCGGCCAAGAATTCTTGTTGCCCCAAGAGTTTCAAGGTATTCATATAAAACTTGAGGACTGAGTATGGAAACAGGACATCTGCATGGAGCCCCGAGGATCCCATCCTACAACAACTCTAAGAAGTACCATTATGGAGACTCCAATATAAGAAGCATCTCCAAACAGGTTTGAGTAGTGTCCAATACTGCAGCACACAGTGCTCCTGATTGTAGTTTTGGAATCTTGAAGGCTTGAGTTTGTTTCCAAGCTGGCTCTGCTATGGTGTAGTACAAAGAGTGGTGGAGCTCAAACCAAAAGGCTAACATATTTCTAGTTCTGCTGGAATCGTACAGCCATTCATTTCTCACCTGCTCCAAACTTTCTAATTTCTCCATCATTGGGGCAGTGTCTGTCCTGTGCATCTCCTAACACTGTTCTATAGACTGTGTCCACTGCCCATCTATGTATCCATTTGCCAACCCAATCAGTAAGCTGCTTGAGTGGCTACATCAGGCCACCAAAGTGAACAAGGCCCTGACTTCAGGAGTGTGTGCTTGGTGAGGTGGGCTCAGGTACACCCAGTGTGTAAATGTGGGCCACGTGCAAATTAGGCCATGCAGGCATACATGTTTGTAGGATGAAATCTGGGATTGCCCTGTGTGCTGAATGGCCCAGTGCAGTGCCAGAGGTGGTGAGGCCAATCCTCTAGGACAGAGCTGTGCATATTTCCAGCTTGGGTCCAGGCTGCCAGATGCTCAGGAGAGAAATATCAGAAAGTTCCCGAGGCTGTGCACCAGTGGCTAGCTACTCAGGAGGCTGAGATCTGAGGATCACAGTTCAAAGCCAGCCCGAGCAGAAAAAGCTGTGAAACTCTTATCTCCAATAAACCACTCAGAAAACCGGAAGTGGCACTGTGGCTCAAGTGGTAGAGTGCTAGGCTTGAGCTGAAGAGCTGAAGGACAGCACCCAGGCCCAGAGTTCAAGCCCCATAACCAACAAAAAGAAAGAAAGAAAGTTCCAGAAGGTTGGGGAGGTGGCTCAGTGGTAGAGTGCTTGCCTTGCATGCATGAGGCCCTTACTCAGTACCACATAAACAGAAAAAGCCGGAAGTGGTCCTATGGCTCAAATGGTAGAGCGCTAGCCTTGAGCTGAAGAGCTGAGGGACAGCACCCAGGCCCAGAGTTCAATATCTATGACCAACAAAAAGAAAAAGAAAGTTCCAGAATGAACTCGTTGATAATTGGAGAAGTTTGAGGGCCAGGAAAAATATCCTTGCATCCTATTTCAGGAACAGAGAAGATGGCACCTGACTAGGGCCTTTAAAAAGGGACAAGCTTCAGTGGCCTTCAGTGAGCAACAATTTCCTGGAAGGAATAAGGAGAAGGGGGTAGCTGGGTAGAGGAGCACAAGACAGAGAAGGGGCAGTTTTACAAAAGGTTGTCTGCCTCAGTCATGCCAGAGACTTTGGACATGGAAGGAAGAAAGGCCCTCTTCTCCCTCCTCTCTGTTTCCATAGGACTCCACAGACTTCAGAACATCTCCATTCGATATATGGGCTAAAAGTCACTCAAAATTCAGAAGTCTACGTGCAATGTATCATGCCTATAATCTTAGCTACACAAGAGACTACCATCTGGGGGCTGGGAATGTGGCTTAGTGGTAGAATGCTTGCCTAACATGCACAAAGCCCTGGGTTCAATTATTCAGTACCACATCAACAGAAAAAGCTGGAAGTGGAGCTGTGGCTCAAGTGGTCGAGTGCTAGCCTTGAACAAAAGAAGCTCAGGGACAGTGCCCAGGCCCTGAGTTCAAGGACTGGCAAAAAAAGAAGAAGAAAAATGAGGCCATGATCTGGAAGATCAAGGCTCAAAATCCTTGAAAATTCATCTTCAAAATAACCAGCCCAAAGTTGGAATGGGGGTGTGCTTCAAGTTGTTTAGAGCCAACAGGGTAAACATGAGGCCTTGAATTCAAACTCCAGAACCCACAGGGAAAGGGGTGGGGGGGTGGAGGGTTGGGGGCGTAGGACCATTTCAGAGAATTTCCCAGGGGGACTGGAAACCACAGAGAACCATGTTTGGCAATTATCATGACCAAATCTTTAAATATTGGGAATACATGAGGAATGGGAATAGCAGTCTGAGAATTACCCAGTCATATTCCAAGTGGTCCCCTCTGGATATAACCAGCCATTCATTTTAGGCCCAGATAGTCGGCTCTCCCTCTCCCCATCCTCCTCCTTCTCCTCCCTCCCCTCCCCCTCCCCCTCCCCTTCCCCTTCCCCCCTTCCCCCCCCTCTCTCTCTTTTTGTTGGCCATGGGGCTTGAATTCAGCTTAGATGATATCCCTGAGCTTTTTCACTCAAGGTTAGCACTCTACCACTTTGAGCCACAGCTCTACTTCTGATTATCTGGTGGTTAATTGGAGATAAGACTCACATGAACTTTCCTGCCTGGGCTGGCTTTGAACAGGGATTACAGGTGTGAGCTGAGTATAATGTTTCACATTAGAATTATAGGCACCTGGCCCAGGTTGTCTCTTAACCAAGCACTCTTTCTCTACTCTTAGATCTCAGTGCACATGGGCAAGGGACTAGCACCAAGGCTGCCTGTTGAAGAGAATTAGGGGTGGAGGGGGAGGCACAAAATTCTGGAGTTCCTGCATTGAGTTCAAGTCCAACATGGAAAACAGCTTCCCTGGAGGAGCTATTCTTTTTTTTTCTTCTTGTATTGGTGCTTAAACTCAAGGCCTAGGTGCTTTTTTCACTCAGGGCTGGCACTCTACTACTTGAGCCACACTTCCACTTCTGACTTTTTGCTAGTTAGCTAGAGATAAGAGTCTCACAAAAGTTTCTGTCCGGGATGGCTTTGAACTGGAATTCTCAAATCTCAGCCTCCTGAGTAGCTAGCATTACAAGCTTGAGACACTGGTGGCTGATGTAGCTCCTATTCTGATGCGAGAGGTCATTTGTTTTCTAGGAACATCTAGCATGCTAGTAGAGACATAGCCTCTGTCTTTGGGGATCCCCATGTCTGCCAGTAAAGGTAGGACAGACAGACAGACAGACACAGACACAGACACACACACACACACCACCTAAATCCACAAGAGTTATTAACATGGAGCAAATATATGAACTATGTGCCACATGCTCGTTATAAGCAATTAAGAGTTTCAAGATGATTGACAGGAGAAATATGGTGGTAACTCAAGGAAGTTCCCTAGAGCAAGACCATGTGTCATTTCTCTGTATACAGGTATTCCCTGACTTTCTGTATTCTTGGAGAGGGCCACAGGAAGATCATTGGATCAGGTTCAGGGGGTGCTCAGGTTTGTGCTAGGCTCTGATACCAATTTGCTTTGTGACTCTGGACAAGGTACAATCTCCCTGAACTTGTAAAATATAACTCTAATTGTACTGGCTGAGCCCTCAGATCCCTTCCAGCTCAAATGTGCTGGACTTCCTGGCCCCCGCCCTCTCACCCCTGCTTCCTCTCCCTCCGAGCTTCCCCTGTGGCTGACCTTCCATTTGGTCTCTCCTGAGGCAGGTGGTCCAGCCAGCTGCTTGGCCTGTGTGGAGAGATCCCACCCACAGTGTGGGGTGGTGCTCAGTGAGGGGGGGCTGTGACCCAAGTTGCTGGTGGCTGGGGTTTGGTATACAAGCTGGGGCACAGACATGACTTTAGACAGTTTCCCTAGCATCTTTCAGAAGGGGAGATGTGTGAGGAGAGAGAGCGGGGCTCAGGAGGTGTCATGGTTCAGGCTGCGGTGGGTCTGCGTCCCTTGAGAAGGCCTGGGAGCAGCCGTCATGGAAGAACAGGTTGAACTCAGCTTCCCCTGAGCTTGGGGATATGGACTCAGGCTGGGCCAGGCTGGGTGGTTCCTGCAGCTGCTGGGTGGGTGTGCTTGTTCAGGAGAAGCTGGGGGTGTTGTGTGGACTGGAAGGGACAGCTGGGTCTGCCAGGAATCCTGGCCTGACGTCCCTCCTGGAAGCTTCCCCTCCTCCCACCCTTCTCACTTGCTCGAATGAGGGAGTCTCTACCTGCTCAGAGCAAAAGGCCAGACTGCAGCTCAGGAGAAGCAGAGAGGGGTTGAGCCCAGGGGAGCCAGGTCATCCCCTTCTCGGTACTTCTCTATCAGAAAGTCTTCATGAAAAGCACTTGGGTGACACGGAGTAGGTGGCATCAGAGGGTGGCTGGATGGCTGAATGGGGATTCAATGCATCTGTTCATGGAGCCAGTCACTTCCCACCGACCTTTGCCCTTGTGCTAGTTCTCAAACTAGTAGTGCTGGAAAATCACCTGGGTGATTTGTTAAAATCCATAATGGTGGGCCAGATGTGGTGGTGCATGCCTGTAATCCCAGCTTTTGGGGAGTCAAAGATTTGGATGAACACAGTGTGAGAACAGAGCAGGCAAATAGTGAGGACCGCCCCCCCTCCCCCTGCACAATCTCAACAAACAAGCTGGGCATAATGATTTACATTAGAATTCCAGGAGGCACAGGCAAGGAGGATTGAGATCTGTGGCCAGTCCAGGTAAAACTTCAAGACCCTCTCTAGAAACACATGAACAAAATGAGAATACTATCTGTCATCAACCAGAGATTTGGATTCCCCAGTTCTGGGCTGGGCTTGAGAGCCTGGATTGCCTACAGATTCCCAGGTGTTGCTGCCACCCTGCAGCGCTCTGTCTTGTCTCCTCCCAACTCAGCTGTCCCATCCCTCCCTGTCTTAGCCCCTGCCCTCAGCAAACAAGAGCCACCCCAGCTGTTGGGGGCCAAGCACAAGGCTGGTGTGGCAGAGGGCCAGGGTCTGACCTTGCTGGAGCCAAGGAGGGAGGGTGTGGAACTGGTCTCAGCCTGGTTTTTCTGTCTGAGCCTGGCTCAGGCAACACAATAGGGTGATTCTCCATGTCTCCTTTCCTCTCTTCCCCAGCACAATGACCCTTAACCTGTGAGAGCCCTAGGAATTCATAAATGGACTAAGCGTCATCTGTGGACAGTTTTCCAGTGGATCCCAGAATTGTACATTTGTTCTTCAAATAGGTGTGGAGGATGTTGTGTGAAAAATAGAAGGGCATTAGTTTTCTTTCTTCTCCCCCTGCCCCCAGCAATATTGAGGTTGGAACTCAGGAACTTGTGCTTGCCAAACAGGCACGCTCCAGCCCCTTTTGTTTTTGCCATGTTTCAAATAGGGTTTTGCTTTTATGCCTGGACTATGATCTACCTATTTACAGTTCCTGAGTAGCTGGAATGGCAAATGTGCAAATCCACCCTCAGCTTTATGGTTGAGGTAGGGTCTCTGAAACTTGTCTGCCTGGGTTGGGGCCTCAAACAACGATCCTCCTAATTTTAGCCTTCCATGTAACTAGCATCATAGACAGGAGCCACCACCCTACAGAACACTTAGTTTTAATGAATTGAAATGGATACTTTCTTAACTTTTAAAAAATGATAAAATATTTCACACCTATCACAGGCTTGTTATCAGGATAAAATGTCCCACAGGGCATGGTGTTACATGACTGTAGCCCCAGCTACTTGGGAGACTGAGGCCAAGAGGATTATATGAGTCCAAAAGTTCAGGGTCAATCTGGAAAACAGAAAGAGACTCCTCTTTTTTTTTTTTTTTTTTTGGTGCCAGTCCT
>NW_012267363.1:964850-978976 GCF_000151885.1 Dipodomys ordii | reverse complement strand
AACTCTTATCTTCAATAAACCACTTGAAAACCGGAAGTGGCACTGAGGCTCAAGCGGTAGAGCGCTCCCCTTGAGCTGAAGAGAGCAGGGACAGCACCCAAGCCCAGAGTTCAAGCCCCACGACCGACCAAAAAAAAAAGGCCTCACAGACTTTCCTACTCTGGCTTTGAACTACGATCCTTAAGTCTCAGCTTCCTAAGTAGCTGGGATGACAGGTGGTAGTCATTAGGACCTGGCTTGAGACTCAATTTCTTATGAAAAAATGATAGGCCTGGTGTAGCTTAGTGGTAGATGGCTTGCCTATGATGCCTGCAGCCCTGGGTTTGATCCTACCCAGTACTCAGCCTATGCGAGCCTACTTGGCTTGGTCTCAGCCTTTGTTCCTGCCTCATCCAGCTCCCTCCTTCTCTGACCACGCAGGCCAGCCTCTTGCAATTACACCCTTGGAACTTCCTCCTTCAGGCCTCAGGGCCTTTTCACCTGCAATTCCCTCAGCCTACAACCATCTGCCTCAAGGAACACCCCACTCCCTCCTTTCCTAGGTCCTGTTAACTCTCACTTTTCCTCAAACAAAACTAATAGCTTCATTAGGAATCTTTCTCTTTCCCTGACCATATTAATTCCATTAGAGGTTTTCAGATCCACATAATTACCCCTCTGTCTGCAACCCTTATGTTGTTTTAATTTTACATTTCTGCGTGTGGCTTTAATTTCTGACTCTCCTATGCATCTTAAAGTTCTGTGAAGCAGGACCCGCGCTCCTCTCCTGGTTCTTCCCCCTCATTGGAGCTTGAGAGCCAAGCATAGTGCCTGGCACAACCCAGGTGCTAATAAACACAGGCTAGATGACGCAGTCAAGTAACCAGGTTTAGGATGAAAGACCAGTTCCACAGTTGGAGACTGGGCCTTGCTGCCAGCCTGGCACTAAAGGACAAAAACTGCAACAACAAAATGCAAAGCAGTATGTGTGGTAGTTCAAAACAACCCAAAGGAGCTGGGTATTAATACTTCAAGCCTCTGTAATCCCAGCTACTCAAGGGTCCTGGTTCAAAGCCAGTCTGGGCAGATAAATCTGAGAGACTTGCAAAAAGCTGAAGGTGGAGGTATGATTCAAGTGGTATATGTCTAGCCTTGAGCAGAAAAAGCTAAGCAAGAGCATGGGGCCCTGAATTCAAGCCCTAATATGGGACACGCACATACTACTTGTGCACGAATACATACACACACAACACAATAAAAGGCCTGGCAGAATGTGCTTAGCATAAGAAAGGCCCTGAGTTTTATCACCAACACTGTAAAGAAATATTGAGAGACAAAGAGAAGAGAAGCAAAGGGAAGGGATAAAAAGAGGGAGAGAGGGGAGGAAGGGAGCAAGGGAAAGAAAAAGAGAAATGAAGGAAGGGAAAGGAAAGAAAAGAAAAAGAGAAGCAAGCAAGCAAGCAGGGCACCGGTGGCTCATGCCTATAATCCAAGCTACTCAGGAGGATAAAATCTGAGGATCCTGGTTTGAAGTCAGGCCCAGCAGAAAAGTCCCCTTGAGACTGCAATCTCTAATTAACCACTCAAAAGCCAGAAGTGGGAGCTGTGGCTCAAAGTGGTAGAGTGCTAGCCTTAAGCAAAAGAGCTCAGGGACAGCACTGAGGCCCTGAGTTCAAGCCCAATGACCAATGAAAGAAGAAAGAAAGAAAGACAGACAGAGAAAAAAGAGAGAGAGGGAAAGGAAGGGAAAGAAAGGAAGGAAGGAAAAAAGAAGAGAAAAGAGGTTAAGAGGAAAAAGATTCTTAGAGTACAGCAAAGGGAGGCAACCACCAGAGAGGCCAGCAGGGATGGGGTGAAAGGGTGTCATTGCTTTGTGCCCTGGCCCTCCCCACTCTCTTCCCCACTCTCTTCTCTCTTCCTTCCCCACAGCCCCTCCTCCTCAGCTCTGCCCCAGGAGCCGGGCTGGTTTATTTTCCTTGGGAAGGCTTCCTGAAAGGGGAGCCTGGTTTTCCTGACACATGAAAAGTGTCTCAGACTGCCATCTGACCCTTCCTGCGGAGTCCCAGCTCCAGGGAGTTTGTTTGACAAGCAGTCACACACGTGGACACGAGCCGACATCCAGGCACATGGCACACACATGCACCCAGGAACCCCAGGATGAGTGTGTGCCCACAGACAGGTATGCACACACATAGGAGAAGATGCCGGCGGCCACATCCAACCTACGCACATCCCCTGCATGAGTGCCCAGTGTCTGCACTTGTACACTCCATATATAACCTTATTCCAAATGCCTGAGTGTGCTCGCCACCCCTTCACTGGGTCGACAGGGGCTAAAGAACTACAGTGATGGACGTGTGGTATGCATGGCAATGTGGCTGCCGTGGCCCAGGGCCAGCTACAGCTTCTCTCTGAGTCAGAAGAAGAAACTTCTGGGCCAGAGACCACCCAGTGTGGTGGAGTGGTCCTCCCTGCCTGTGGGTAGGAGTGGGGGGGGGCGGAGTGTTTGTATCCTCAGGGCCTCTGACTTTAGGCTGCTTTGGAGTCAGGCACGGGCCATCTGCGTGTCCATAGAGGGCTCTTAGGAATCAGGGCTCTCCTTTCTGCACTGCTCATGTGTGCACGTGCGCACAGACACACACGCCCGACCTGGCCTAGTTATATTGGCCCCAGGCCCCAGAGCTCCTGCGTAGGTCACATAGAGCTCAGGGACTGCTCTGGCCTTACAAAGATTCTGGCAGCATAAGCTCAACACCTACCATGTAATATCTGCCAGGTATCTCAGGTATAGTATCTCATTTAATTCCTCTTGTAAAGAATTTTCTATCATTTTTTTAGGAAGGGAAGCATTGAAGCTGGCGGGGGGGGGGGTCTCCAGAAACTTGCTCCATTCACAGAGCTGGGGTTTGGTCCCAAGTCTATGGTCTTGAATAACTTGCTATTGAAAACAGAGTTGAGTTTTGTACAACATCCTAACGTATTGTCAGCATTTAGGGAGTGTTTGAAAATTCAATTTTCCTTCTCCTTAAGGTTCCCTTATAAAGAAAAGGCATGTGCGCACAGCAGGGCCAGGCAGAGCAGCAGAAGTAGATAGAAGGCAGCCCTCCCAGCTCCCCAGCCCCCAAGCCCAATCCTCTCTTAGGTTCCCCCATCCCAGATGGGGGCTGGAGAGGACTGGAATGTCCCCACCCACCACATGTCCTCCTTCTCTGTGATGTCCCGGAAAAGGAGGCATTCCCAGACTCCCAGACAGAAGGAAGAAGGGAAAGGGCTGGGGAAGGCAGGGGGAGGGGCCATCATACACTGAAGCCTTTGTGGGGTTCCCAAGCGGCTAGGTGGAAACACTTCATATATCAAGTGTGTCCCTCCCTGGGGAGGCGGGGCAGGAGGGAGGGAGGAGAGGCTGAGTGGTCCAGCCAGGCTAAGGGGCCTGAAATAGGAAACACTCCTCTGTAACCTGAGTTGGCTGAGAGGGGGCCTCCAGAACCTTTCTTGGGGGACCAACTCGTTCTGGGCTTCTGAGAGCTCCACTCAGAGCCTTTGAATCCCCTTCTCTAGGCCTCTGTTTATTCAGGGGGCAGAAACATGCCCCTCCCACTCCTTCCAGAACCCTGTGCTCTGTCTGCCAGCCTCTATTCCCTTCCCCACACCCCACTCCCTACTCCCTAACTCCCTGCTCCTCCTCAGCCAGCTCTCCCCAAATCCTCCATCCATCACTAAAATCATCATGCACTTCCTCCTGTCTTCTTGTATTTATTTTTTCATTCATTTGTTTAATTAATTTGAGGATGGGACTCAGAGTCTCTCATACGTCAGGCAAGCACTTTATCAGTGAATTATAACCACCCTCCCCAGTCCCCTCTATGTTCAACATCCCCCCCTTTGTCTGAAGTATGGGGGAGTAGGTACAGAAGTTTGAACTCAGAGATTTAAATTTGCTAGGCAGGTGCTCTACTCTTTGACCCATGTCCCCAGCTATTTTTACTTTGGTTATTTATCAAGTAGGGTTTCTTCTTTCCAACTTGAACCAGCCAGCAGAATGGCTCCTGAAAAAAGGTGGTGAGCCAGACACTGGTTGCTCACTCCTGTAATCCTAGCTACTCAGAAGGCTGAGATCTGAGGATTGAGGTTCAAAGCCAGCCTGGGCAGGAAAGTCTGTGAAACTCTTATCTCCAACAAACCACTAGAAAACTGGAAGTGGCACTGTGGCTCAAGTGGTAGAGGGCTTGCTGAAGAGCGCAGGGACAGCGCCCAAGAGTTCAAGCCCCAGGACCGACCAAAAAAAAAAAAAAAGAAGGGTGGTGAGAAGAATAAAAGCCATTCTGCCATGAACAAGGTCATGACCCAAGAATATACTATCAACATTCACAAGCACATCCATGGAGTGGGCCTTTTGGTAGGTCATGGGGCTTGAATGCTGAGCCTAGGCACTGTCTCTGAGCTCTTCAACTCAAAGCGAGTGCCCTACCACTTGAGCCATAGCATCACTTCCAGTTTTCTGGTGGTTAATTGGAGATGAGTCTCACAGACTTTGCTGCCCGAGTTGGCTTTGAACCACAATCCTCAGATCTCAGCCTCCTGAGTAGCTAAGATTACATGCATAAGCCACCAGTGTCCGACTGGAGTGGACTTTAAAAAGCATGTTCCTCATGCACTCAGAGAAAAGTGGAAGTTTATCATGAAGGAGATGGGGACTCCAGATGTGTGCATTGATACCAGGCTCAACAAAGCTGTCTGAGCCAAAGTAGTAAGGAATGTCTCCTATCGGATCCACGTGTGGTTATTCAGAAATGGAAATGAGAATGAAGACTCACCAAACAAGCTCTATATTTTGGTAACCTATGTCTCTGTTACCACATTAAAAAAATCTACAGACGGTCAATGTGGATGAGAACCAGTGAGTGTCAAATAAAACTATAAAATTGCAACAAAAATCAATTGAAATATGTAATCTAAAATCTTAATAAAACTTGGATTTGATTTTTTAAAAAAATCAAGTCAGGTTTCATATTTTTCTCTAGGCCAGCCCGACCACCATCCTATTTATATCTCCCATGTAGCTGGGATGACAGGTGCATGCCACCACACTCAGATGAGGTTTGGGTACTTTTTTACTGAGTCAGCCTTCAATCATGATCCTCTTCCTGATATCTACTTCCAGAGTAGTTGGAATTAGAGGCATGTACCACTACATCTGGCATTCTCCTGTCTTCTTTCCCCTTGTCTGTTGAATCTCTGAGACCCTGATTTCCACATGTCTGCTCTGGGATGCTAGCTTAGTGTCTCCCAAGTTTGGACAGGATTCCTGCCTCTGTCCCACTCCACCCTTAATTCATGCCCCTAACCCAGCCAATACCATGACCTAGACTATGCTGACGAGTGACTATCCTTGTGACTCTTGTAATAAACATGACTGGAGTGGTGACTTTGGAAAAGACTTTCAGATGTCAGCCTCCTGAGTAGCTAGGACTAGAGGCATGAGCCACTAGAGCCTAGCTTTGATTACTTTTTTTTCCCCCTTGGATAGTCGTGGGGTTTGAACTCACTCAGGGCCTGGGTGGTGTCCCTGAGCTGTTTCTCTCAAGGCTTGCACTCTACCACTTTGAGCCACCGTTCCACTTCTGGCTTTCTGGTGGTTAATTGAAGATAAGGATCTCACAGACTTTCCTGCCCGGGCTGGCTTTGAACTGTGATCCTCAGATCTCAGCCTCCTGAGAAGCTGGGATTACAGGCATTAACCACCAGCTCCTAGCCTAATTTTTATTTATTTAATTTTTTTGTAGGTCATGGGGCCTGAACTCTGGGCCTGGGCACTGTCCCTCAGCTCTTCAGCTCAGGGCTAGCACCCTACAACTTGAGCCACAGCACCACTTCCGGCTTTTTCTGCTTATGTGGTGCTGAGGAATCAAACCCAGGCCCTCATGTATGCAAGACAAGCACTCTACCACTGAGCCACCTTCCTAGCCCATAATTTTTATTTTTAAATACTACATTTCAATATTAGTTATTTTTGTAACTGAATTTTGGACTCTCTACTTTCGTACCTTAGGCCTCATTAGATTTACTCTAGGTCTGGCTCTCTCCTGATTTCCCCAGAATTCCCTATGCACTTGACCTCAGCTAGTCCCAAAGGCCTGCAGAGCTGCTTCCCCCATCCATTCTCCTGAAGCTGACCAACCTGCCCGGATATATTTGTTGGGATGAGAGTGGATGGAGGTTAGCTATCTCCTAAGCAGTGAAGGTTGAAAGTAGGCAGGTAAGACATTCTCCTAGTGCTACAAAGAGCAGGAAGAAAACTGCTAATGTAAAGAGAAAGTGGGAAGGCCAGAGATTAGACAGTACCACCTTGCTGCCCACAGAGCTCTATAGTCCTCATGAAGGTAGATTCATCAAGGAAACATGAAAGGATATTTATCTTCTTTTTAAATTTTTTTTTTTGGGTCCGGTCGTGGGGCCTGAACTCTGGGCTTGGGCACTGTCCCTCAGCTCTTCAGCTCAAGGATAGCGCTCTACCACTTGAGCCACAGCGCCACTTCCGGCTTTTTTCTTTTTGCTTATGTGGTGCTGAGGAATCGAACCCAGGGCCTCGAGCATGCAAGGCAAGCTCTCTACCACTGAGCCACCTTCCCAGCCCTTCTTTTTAAAATTTTTACTTTTACTTTTTTTTTTCTTTCATTCTGTGCTAGTACTGAGATTGAACTCAGGGCCTCATGTTTTCCTTTAGCTTTTTTGCTCAAGGATGGCACTCTACCACTTAAGCTACACTTCTACTTCTGGAGGTTTTTTGTTTGTTTGTTTTTTTGTCAGTTATAGGGCTTGAATTTGGAGCCTGGATGCTGTCCCTGCACTCTTTTGCTCAAGGCTAGGGCTCAAATGCTTAGAGCCACAGTGCCATTTCCATTTTTCTAATGGTTTATTGGAGATAAGGTTCTCACGGACTTTTCCTGCCCGGGTTGGCTTTGAACCATGATCCTCAGATCTCAGCCTCCTGAGTATCTATGATTACAGGTGTGAGCCACCCGCATCAGGCTGTGAGACACTTATCTTCAATAAACAACTAGAAAATTAGAGGGAGAGAGAGAGAGAGAGAGGGAGGGAGAGAGAGGGAGAGAGAGAGGGAGAGGGAGGGGGGAGAGAGAGAGAGATTCAGACCTTTTCCTATTGACCCATGAAATGGAGTATAGTTGAGTCCACTCTTAGTCTAATTCATCTCTCCCAACTGGGTCCCCATTCTTTGCAACACCTCTAAAACATTTTCCAGTGGGAGAAACTAACAGATGGCTTCTTGTGCACTAAAAGTTCCCTTTGTCTGGGACACAGAGAGAGCAGGTGGCCAGTGAAGCAGGCAGGAAGCTCCCCTCCTCTCTGAGTGCTCACCCCGAGGCACTGGGAATGGTTATAGGAAAGAGAGAATCTGCTAGAACCTGTAGAAACTCACAGGAAAGAAAGGTACAGAAGTCAGAGCCAAATGGGCCAAATGGAAGAAGCCTGGTACCGGGTTCAGCTAATCAGGTGAAAAGAAGGGGAGGGAGAGCCCAAAGTAGAAGGGGCATTCAGGTGTGGAAGGAGCCAGGGACCAGCCCACCAGTCAAGATACAGCTGCTAGAATGTCAAGGAGGCGAGTGAAGAGCTGTTTGCTTGGACTGTAAAAGGAGGGCTGGATGGCAGAGAGGGGCAGTATGGCTTTGACATCCAGGAGTCCAGGCTGAAAGGTCTGGCATGAGTTTGAGGGGAATGGAGGCTTCTCTACAGGACCCAGAGTACAAGAGGCAACCTCATTTCTGCCCACCTAATGCTCCAGGAGAAGGCAGGCAGGAGACAGTCACCTAGAGGCAATTGCCATGGAAATCATCTTTCCTTGCTCCCAACCTAGTGTCCTTAAAATTCAAGTGCCCTAGCAGCCCCTCCCGTCCCACACCCCCAGCCAGGAACAGCAGAGCCATCTCTGAAATAAACACCATGTAAGAACAACAACCCCCAGAAACTCCAAAGGAGCTTTGATGTTAAGGCCAAGGATTTTGACTAAACAAACTGGAAGCGATTTAGGCTAAGGAAAGCTGGGCAGCTGCTCTGGGGAATTGAATCAGGCTGCCACGGATGGGGGACTCTCATCTACACCCATACCCCATCCCTCCTTTCCCTATCCAATCAGTCACTTGGGACCTCAGAGACCAGTCCACAGAGACCAAGTATGTGTATCTCTAATTTGTTTCCTTCCTTGCTCCCTGGACCATCATCTAAGGACACCATGGCTATCCAGCCAATGCTTTGTAGAATCATCACTGTCCCCTCTAGGGGCAGTCCAATGACTCTAGGAATTCGTTACTATGTTCCAGAATCCAGTGGCAGTTGTACCTCAGGCAGGTGAGATAGATTATATTCAACACATTTGTGGAATGCACAAATGAATTCTCAGTAGAAGGAATCATGGGGAATAAATGACCCTGCTCTATCATATGACTCAGTTTCCTGTGTACAAAGGTAATACCGAGGTCATAGGTAGTTTACACACACACACACACACACAGCAATGTAAAAATGTATGTATCTGGGCACTACTATAATTCCAACATCTGGAGGGAAAGGCAGGAAGATCTTGAGTTTTAGGCCAACATAAAAAGACTATTAAACAAAACAAAGCATAAACAAAAAAAAATCATCTAGGCGCTTATGCCTAGCTCCTCAGGAGGCTGAGATCTAAGAATTACAATTCACAGCCAACCCAAGCAGGAAAGTCCATGAGACTTTTTCTCCAACGAACCTAGTAACATGTTGGAAATGAAGTGTGGCTCAATGATAGAATCCTAGTCTTGAACTAAAAAGCCAAAGGACAGTGCTTAGACCCTGAGCTCAAGCCCCACACACACGCACATGTGTATATATACATACAAACACAAAGTGGGGTTCAGGATGCAGCTTAAAGACAGTCACATTTAACATCAGCAAGGTCATGAGTATGGGCCCACACACTGAAAAAAAAAGAAACAACAACAAAACTCAAAATCCTGCATGAGAAGGTAGCCAGCCTGGGATCTAACATGTAGCAAAAAAAGTACATAAAATTTACATAGAAGAAATCCGTGTAGTGGAGTTAGAGGAAAGGGCTAGATTCTCCTTCCAGGGTGAAGACTGAGGCAGGAAGGCCACAAGAGGTGCCTCCCCTGCCCAGCCTGGGGAGCTTAGAGAAAGCTGAACCATTCTGGAATTGTTTCCCTTCTTCAGAGGGAGGGGGAAACAAAGACTTTAGCTATACCTTTAAAAGAGTCCCTCTGCCCTGCACATAGGTCTCCTTTATGGGCTCTGACTGTACTAGGAATGTCTCCTATTGCACCCTAAAGACCTTCCTGTTTTGTTTCGCTTTTTTAATCTTAATTATTGTTTTACATTTAATCACCAAGTCTTGAGTAACTAGATCCTAAAAGGCTGATGAGGTCTATCTAAGCTGGACTGAATCTCACAAAAAACAACAAAAGAAACCAGTAGACCCCCCTCACTCCCAGAGGCTCAGACACATGCTTACATATTTCCTTACACATACACATCATGCTGAGTCCAAGACAGTAACAAAGAAGGAACAAGGTACACAGGCATGCTGTGCTAACACACCTGCACATGCACGCTGTTTCAATCACCAACGTGTACACATTCACACACATTCAGGCACACATTTATGTCCTAGAAAACCCCAACAATCAGCACACATGCTTACACACACACACACACACAAACACACTCAGGAGGTCTGATGATTGTATTTCAAATTTCACTTCCCAATCCAAGCTCAAAAAAAAATCTGTCTCCAATTATCTGGCCTACGTTGGGAGCCACAGGAAATCCGGGGCTGCTTCTGTCCTCTGGGGGAGCACCAGGATTTCAGCCATTTCCCCATTTGGGGAAACAAACCCTTCTCCCATGGCCTGCCTTTCTTAGCCTTCAAGTCAGGGACTGGAGGATGTAGGAAGGAGGAAGGGGAGGTGGGACAGAGGTGCTGAGCCTAGCCTGAAAACAGCTTGGGGAGTTTGGGAAGCCTGAGACCTCAGCATGAACCTTTCCACTTTCTCCAAAGTACCTGTCATACCTGGAAAGCAATAATGACCTTGGATATCAACTTCATGGGAGTGATAAGGCAGTGTAATGGAACAATCTGAAGACCTGGACTTACAGATTGACAGTGAGCCAGAGGCCAGTGATCCTTGGACCCCTTGTTTAGAGATTGGGAGAGAGGGTGGCAGCACTTTGCCAGGGCAGTTGTGAGTGGTCAGGGGCTACTGCCTGGGGATCTGGTAAAATAGTTTCTTATTATTTTGGTTAAGTTCTTCCAACAGATGGAAGTTCTCAGAGATCAAACTAGTCTTCCCTTCAAACAGAGAGTTGTGGACCATCTTTGAGACATTCCTGTCAGGTCTTGACCCAAGAATCAGTTGAGTGGCCAGCTGGAATTGGAGATAGCAGTAATTCAGCAGCTCTATCTTGTGCCCTGGAAGTGGGAAAATCTTGTTTGAGAGCTAGACCTCTATGAACATTCAAAATAGAATCTTTGAACCAGTCACTGATAGATGATTATTATTATGCAGGGCGCCTGTGGCTCACACCTGTAATCCTAGCTACTCAGGAGGCTGAGATCTGAGGATCTTGGTTCAAAGCCAGCCCGGGCAGAAAAGATGATGAGACTCCTATCTCCAATAAACCACTAGAAAACCGGAAGTGCATTGTAGCACAAGTGGTAGAGCGCTGGCCTTGAGCTGAAGAGCTGAGGGACAGCGCCCAGGCCCAGAGTTCAAGCCCCATGACTGACAAAAAATAAATAAATAATCATAGCTACTCAGAAGGTTGAGTGAGATATAGAGGCTTGAGGTTTGTAGCTAAATTGGGTAGAAACATCTGCTAGACTCCACCTCTAAAATAATCAGCAAAATACCAGAAGCATGGAAGCATGGCTCAAATAATAAGCATTCCAGCCTAGCAAGTTTGAATCCTTGAGTTCAAACCCTGGTACCAGCAAAAGAAAACAAAACCCAGAAAATCCAAAGTCAGAGTTGATGCAGTTGATGGAGAAACCTGAGGGGTAAGAAGGGGAGGGGAATGAGAACAAAGGTCAATGTGAGCACCAGAAGATCCAGCAACAGGCCTCAGGGAGGAAGCACATGACCACGGGGTTTCTTAAAGTCCCTGCTTGGTTCTTAGTAACTCCAAAGCCTGGGTTTGGGTCCCTACCATGGGTCAATATAGCCCTAAGCACCAAATTTTCAGGCAGCTCAGATGGCATCTTCTCCCATGGGAAGCACAAAAATAAGTTTCTTCCTATCTGAAGGCTCATAATGCATAATCTTCACACATGTAGGCTTCTCAATGTGAGGCTAAAAAAAAGTTTGAAATAGGAATTAGGAGGTCCTAACTTCACATGTCCAGTACTCTTCAGAGGGTTACTCTCAGTCCCAGTGAGCAGACTCCTCTGAAGGCTGAGCTTGAGGACTCCTTCCAGACTGTATTGGTGGGAGTGAGTCACAGTCTAACAATGTTATCTGTCAAGTGCTGCCCTGCCCACTCCCTGCTCCCCAAGCTGGTTGTGTCTACAGCCTCCTGCCTTCATGAAGCCTGGATCCTCATGGGTGTTCACCTAGGGTGTTCCTCACCCCTGCAGCCTGTGGAGACAATGCTAGGGGGCTTTTCTGTGCATTCCTCATAGCCCTGGCTACACTCATTACTTTCACTACAGTTGATCTAAAAGGATGTCCAGCCAAAGAGAATGAGAAGAGGTGGACAATGTTGAAACTCAGAGGAATATCTAGAAATCAGGGTATTAAGAATCAGGGCATGGGCTGGGAAGGTGGCTCAGTGGTAGAGCGCTTGCCTTGCATGCAAGAGGCCCTGGGTTCGATTCCTCAGCACCACATAAGCAAAAAGAAAAAAGCCGGAAGTGGCGCTGTGGCTCAAGTGGTAGAACGCTAGCCTTGAGCTGAAGAGCTGAGGGACAGCGCCCAGGCCCAGAGTTCAGGCCCCACGACCGGACCCAAAAAAAAAAAAAAAAGAATCAGGGCAGGGGAAGCAAAAGACAAGGAGATAAGGTGGTGTGTGACAAAGAAGGCCAGGTTGCTATGGTGTTAGATACAAGTTTAAAGTGTTTATATTAAACACTTAGGAACTGGGAAGGTGGCTCAGTGGTAGAGTGATTGCCTTGAATAAATGAGGCCCTGGGTTCGATTCCTCAACATCACAAAAGCAGAAAAAGCCAGAAGTGGGGCTGATGCTCAAGTGGTAGAGTGATAGCCTTTAGCTGAAGAGCTGAGGGACAGCGCCCAGGCCCAGAGTTCAAGCCCCATGACCGACAAAAAAAAGAAAAAGAAAAAAAACTTAAAAACAATTGAATTGGCACTGGGCAGTGGCTCACACCTATAATCCTAGCTACTCAGGAGGCTGATATCTGAGGATTGTGGTTCGAAGCCAGCCCAGGCAGAACAGTCTATGAGACTTTTATCTCAACTAAACTACAAACAAAACAAAACAAAACTGGAAATGGAGGTGTGGCTCAAGTGGTAGAGCACTAGCCTTGAGCACAAAAGCTCAGAAACAGTGCCCAGGCCCAGAGTTCATGCCCAGGAGTGCCAAAATTAAAAAAAGAAAAAGATAAAGATTGAACATTTCAAAAGAATGAACTTGAAAGATGTGGTGGCACATGCCTGTAGTCCCAAGTATTTAGGATTCTGAGGCAGGAGACTACTCAAGCCAGGAGTTCAAGGCCAGCCTGTGCAATATAGTAAGCCCCAATTTCAAAATATAAGTAAAAAGTAGAGCTATGCATGGTAGCACAGGCCTATAATCCCAGCTAATTGGGAGGCTAAGATTGAAAGAATTGAAGTTTGAAGCTAGCCCTGGCAAAAAGTTCATGAGCCTTATCTAACTCAATTAATTGCTGGGCTCAGTGGCACCTGCTGTTATCCCAACTACTTCAGAGACTGAGATCAGGAGGACTTAAGTTTCAGGTATGAGACTCTACCTCAATAAAAGAAGCTAGATGTGATGTAATCTCAATTTATCAAGAAGTGAAAAATAGCCATGCGCCAGTGGCTCATGCCTGTGATCCTAGCTACTCAGGAGGCTGAGATCTGAGGATCACGGTTCAAAGTCAGCCTGGGCAGGAAAGTCCCGGAGACACTTATTTCCAATAAACCACCAGAAAACCAGAAGTGGCGCTGTGGCTCAAGTGGTAGAGCCCTAGCCTTGAGCTGAAAAGCTGAGGGACAATGCCCAGTCCCAGAGTTCAAGCCTCACGACTGAAAAAAAAAAAAAAAGTAGTAAAAAATAGGAGGATCATGGTCTAGGTGCTCACGTGGGCAAAAACTGATGAACAGAGAGAAACAGAAAACAAGAGACACAGAAAGACATCAATAGGAGAGGCAGGGAAGAAGAAAGAGACAGAGAGAGAGGGAGGGAGGGAGGAATGCAAAAGTTTTTTTTCCTTTGGTGCCAGCCTGGGGCTTGAAGTCAGGGCCTGGGCACTGTCCTTGAGTTCATTTTTGCTCAACACTAGTGCTCTACCACTTGAGACACAGTTCCACTTGCAGCTTTTTAGTGATTAATTGGAGATAAGAATTTCTTGGACCTTTCTGCCTGGGGCTGGCTTTGAATTTCAACCTTCAGATCTGAGTCTCCTCAGTAGCTAGCATTACAGGCATGAGCCACCAAGTGCTTGAACTTAAAACTTTTTTTTTTAAAGAGTGTCTAAATGGAAAAAGAAAAGAGTGTATAAGTGGAAGGCAGGGGCATCTGAGGTCACATTGGTTGTATGAGTTGGTGGAGGGATGGATTAGATGTTAGAAGGAACTTGCTGCCTCCAAGTTTGGGCTAAAGTAACAGGTACCTGGGAAGAGGGTGTAGTTGGAATTGGACCTACTCTCAGAGACCCTACCACTCAGAATTAGCCCTACTAGGAGTCCTCAGTCTCTACAATGGACATCCTATCACCTCCACTCCTGATTCAGAAAATAGTCTACCAACAACCTTGAGAGGCACCCACTGCAAGCAGGGTATACATCTATACTTCTTATATCTTTTCAGGTTGGGTTTTGTTTTTAACTCCCACTTTTAATTTATGCTATTGTGACATCTGGGCCTGGGCACTGTCCCTCAGCTCTTCAGCTCAAGGCTAG
>NW_012267363.1:951228-961395 GCF_000151885.1 Dipodomys ordii | reverse complement strand
TTCAGCTCAAGGCGAGCGCTCTACCACTGGAGCTACAGCGCCACTTCCGGTTTTCTGGTGGTTTATTGGAGATAGGAGTCTCATGGTCTCTCCTGCCCGGGCTGGCTTTGAACCAAGATCCTCAGATCTCAGCCTCCTGAGTAGCTAGGATTACAGGCGTGAGCCACCAGTGCCCAGCTTAGCTAGAATTTTGTTAAGGATCTTTGCATCTGAATTCATCAAGGAAATTGGTCTGTAATTCTCTTTTTTGGTTGGGTCTTTGCCTGGTTTGGGGATGAGTGTGATATTGGCTTCGTAGAATGAGTTTGGGATAGCTCCCTCCTTCTCTGTTTCTCTGAAGAGCTTGAGGAGTATGGGTATTAGTTCTTCTTTAAAGGTCTTATAGAATTCTGCTGTGAATCCATCTGGTCCTGGGCTTTTTTTTGTTGGAAGACTTCTGATTGCTTCCTGTATTTCGTTGTAGCATATTGGCTTATTTAATTGATTTACTTCTTTGCTCAGTTTGGGCAACTTGTATTTCTCTAAAAATGCATCCATTTCTGCTAGGTTTTCTTCCTTTAGTGAGTATAACTTTTGAAAGTAGTCCATTAAGATTGTTTGGATATGGGGGCTGGGATGGTAGCTCAGCGGTAGAGTGCATGCCTTGCAAGCATGAGGCCCTGGGTTCGATTCCTCAGCACCACATAAACAGAAAAAGCCGGAAGTGGCGCTGTGGCTCCAGTGGTAGAGCACTAGCCTTGAGCTGAAGAGCTGAGGGACAGCACCCAGACCCAGAATCCAGGCCCTATAACCTGCAAAAAAAAAAGATTGTTTGGATATCTTGGGTACGTGTTGTGATTTTTCCTGTGGCATCCCTAATCCTGTTAATATGGGTTTCCTCTCTTCTTTTTTTAATTAATCTTTCAGGGCTGGTTTTGAATTGTGATCTTCAGATCTCAGCCTCCTTAATAGCTAGGATTACAGGTGTGAGCCACCAGTGCCTGGCTCTTATGTATCTTTTAAGCCTCTGTAAACCCAATCTATAATAATGTAAGATACAAATAACATTTTTGAAATAGAATTTGCAAAAATTAGTATTTTCTCTTTTGAGGTTCAAGAAAGCTCACTCAAAGATAGAGCAGGTACAGCTGTTTCCATTTTTAGGTTAAGGGAGGTTGAGGGGTCTTGTCAAGGTCATCTGGCTATTGAAGTAAATCATGGCGTTCTAACTCCCACTTATAGGTCCTATTGTTTCCTCTGGGACAGACCAGGGTGGCTTCCTCTGGCCTTGCCAGTACATGTATCACTACCCCATAATGCACACAGGCCTTTCACAGGGAAGTGTCTGTACCCATCTGCTCACTCCAGGGAGACCAGGGCTGCAGTGGTGAGAGCTTTCCATTTCTCCTTCTCCTTTCCAAAACCTCCAAGTGAACAAATGTTCTTCCTGTCAGACACCCAGCCATGCTGCCTCTTCTCAGATAAAAGACACATGGGATAGTTTCTCCTATGTATGGGCATAGGTTCCTATAGCTTTCTGGAGCGTTTATATGTAATGCATGGGGTCAGGGGTCAGGGTGTGGCTCAGAGCCACATTATCTTCTGGCTTTAGAGGATACAGTGATGAGTTGAGAGAACATAACTCTTCTGCAGCAGAGGAGGTGACAAATCACAGATGCTTCTCAGTTCTAATACTCCAAGGCTAGGTGTGCTCAAGGCTAGGTGCTCTACAACTTGAGCCACAGCTTCACTTCTGGCTTTTTTGGTGTTTAACTGGAGATATAGGTCTCACATACCTTCCTGCCTGGGCTGGCTTTGAAACGTGATCCTCAGATCTCAACTTCCTGAGCAGCTAGGATTACAGGCATGAGTCTGGCTGGCTGATGTGTTCTTAGGAAACTTAAGGCAGGAAAAGCCATTCCAAGGCATTCAGAAAAGGGACTGAGAGTCTAGCTAAGTGGTAGGCAGTGTCATGTTTGAGATTCTGAATGTTATCCCAAACATAGTCAGAGAAAACAAGGGGAGGGTGTGGAATTAGGAGGTGTTAGCCTCGGGGCATCTCCAACTTTAGGGTGACTCATTATTCAACAATGATCAATAGGTAATACAAAGATGAGACACACCTCTCTGGGCTTTCCACCTGAGGTGGAGCCAGAATGAGAAGACCTTAGAAGCTGCCTAGGGATGTGTACCATCATCTGGAGACAGTTACGTTTGAAAAGGACCTTACAGGTATGCACAATTTATATTCTTCTTCTTCTTCTTTTTTTGGTCAGGCTTGTGGAGCTGTCCCTGCGCTCTTCAGCTCAAGGGGAGCACTCTACTGCTTGAACTACAGTGACACTTCCGGTTTTCTAGTAGTTTATTGGAGATAAGAGTCTCATGGACTTTCCTGCCCAGGCTGGCTTTGAACCATGGTCCTCAGATCTCAGCTTCCTGAGTAGCTAGGGTTACAGGCGTGAGCCACCAGCGCTGGGCCTTTTTTTTTTTTTTTTGGTGCCACTACTGAGCCTTGAACTCATGGCCTGGGTGTTGTCCCTGAACTTTTTCACTTAAAGCTAGCTCTCTACCACTTGAGCCATACCTCTACTTCCAGTTTTTTACTGATTGAGCAGAGATCAGAGGTTAGCTTTGAGCCTTAATCCTTAGATCTCAGCCTCCTGAGTAGCTAGGATTACTAGCATGAGCCACTAGTACCAGCTTCTTTTTGTTTAAGGTTACCCTACTCACTAAATAAATGGCATGTGGAAAGAAAGAGCAAGATTGAGAAAGGCCTAAGAAAGGGAAGTGAGCAAAAAGAAGCATGTTCTGGGCAGAGACAGCATGGTGCATGCTGAGGCATGGGGTGGGAATGTGGGCTTCAAGGAACATTGAGTAATTCAGTATGGTTGAAGGGTGAGGTAGTGGAAAAAAGGACTAGAAGGTAGACAGGAGCCCTATAAGAAAGACCCTTAAATTCCAAGCTAAAGAATTTGCACTTCATTTAGTAGGCCATAGGGAACCTTACAGATGACTGGATTAGAAATGCATTTTAGGAGGGAACTCTGGGCAGACAACTTTGGGGGTGGGGGAGAGTGTGGGGTGGGGGGTGCGGGAATGAACTGAAGTCCCTCTAGTCAAGCATATAAAGAATGAGAGAGTCTCTTTGGGTGATAAGTTCTTCTTTATTTTTTTGTGCTGGCTTGGGGCTTAAACTCAAGTCCTGAGCACACTGTCCCTAAGCTTTTGTGCTCAAGGCTAGGTGCTCTACGACTTGAGCCACAGCTTCACTTCTGGCTTTTTTGGTGTTTAACTGGAGATATAGGTCTCACATACCTTCCTGCCTGGGCTGGCTTTGAAACGTGATCCTCAGATCTCAACTTCCTGAGCAGCTAGGATTACAGGCATGAGCCTGGCTGGATGATGAGTTCTTAGGAACCGTAAGGCAGGAAAAGCCATTCCAAATTCCTGTGTGTTAACTGAGAAAGAGGAGAGATTCTGGGAAGGTGGTCAGGGAGCAGGCATTCTGCAATGGCAGGTCAGGGCTTATCAGGTTGTGGTGAAGTGCTTTGGACTGCAAAGAAAGGCAGACTTGAGAAATAGTTCCAAGATTTCCCTTTGGAGTGGATCTTAACCTTTCTCAGTCCCACTTTAAATTACAGTGAGGGCATTTTATGTCTAGCTGGCACCTAAGTATCTAGGAATAGAAGTTTCTACCAGCTAGTCAGGAAGCAAACATCTGCTGGGTATAGATGAGGGTCTAGGTACCAACCTAAAACCTAGGCCAACTTAGATGCAGTGATTGGAGCACAGACTGACTCACTGGGCTATGTGTCTGGGAAACACAGGACTTAAAGCCTACTCTGATGACACAACACATACCCCTGCCTCTCAGCTTTGCTTAATTGGGTTATAGAAGTTACTATTGAGAAAGAAAAGGCAAGAAACCACATTTTCCTCAGTGCTAACCTCTAGGGCAAGGTCAGGTGAGGTCATTTCTGCTTGACTTGGAGAGGATGGCCTAGCAATGAATATAGCTTCCTGGAGGATACCACAAAGTATAGAGTAGGTGATAAATGACAGCGAAAGGTGGGCTAGAGACAACTAGAGGAAGAGGCCAGGAAGAGACCTTCCCAGTGAGGGCACCTGCTAAGTATTTATGGATAGGGAGAATGAATTTCAGAGGTCAGGAAAACACTCATTATTAAAGAAATATGGAAGTGGTGCTGTGGCTCAAGCGGTAGAGCACTCACCTTGAGCTGAAGAGCACAAGGACAGCGCCCAAGCCCAGAGTTCAAGCCCCATAACCGACCAAAAAAAGAAAAAGAAAGAAATACAATTGAAGCTGGGTGCCAATAGCTTATGACTGTAATCCTAGCTGCTCCTCCAGGGGCTAAAAATTTAAGTTCACGGTTCTAAGCCACCCTGGGCAGGAAAGTCTATGAGACTCTCATCTCAATTAATGACCAAAGAGCTGGAAGTGAAAATGTGGCTCAAATGGTAGAGCACTAGCACTAGCTTTGAGCATAAAAGTTTAGGAACAGTGCCTAGGCCCTGACTTCAAACTCCAGGACCAACATACACACACACACACACACACACACACACACACACACACACACACACACACGAACCAAGTTCTGCTGTCTCATGCCTATAATCCTAGCTACTCAGGAAAGTTTGATTTGAGAATCAAGGTTATAAGCTCGGGCAGACAAATTTAAAGGTTTTCATCTCCAATTAACCAGCAAAAAGTCAAAGTGGAAGTATGGCTTAAGTGATAGAATTACCATGAGGGAAAAAGGCAAGAAAGAGTGTGAGGCCCAGCGTTCAAGCCCCAATCAATACTAAATAGAGATTGAAGTAAGAAATCACCATCATCTATGCCATAGGCAACGATCAGAAAGCTTGATAAGTCTGAGTGTGGGTGAAGGACTCTGATGCAGCTGTGAGTGGGAAGTATCTGTGTACTGCAATTTAGCAACACTGATTACAGTGTATTCGTGCAATCTGCAGGCAAATGATTTCACTTCTGGGAATCTACCCTGTAGAAATGCCTGTGTGCAAAGTGACCTCTGTACAGTATATTTATTGACCTAAGTATGAATGAGCTAGATATACTGTTTTGTATGCATTTATTGCAATGTGTGTGTGTGTGTGTGTGTGTGTCCTGGTACTGGGACATGAACTCAGGGCCTCAAGATCTTGTTTGGCTTTTCCACTCAAGGATGGTGCTCTACCACTTGAGCCATTCCTCCACTTCTGGCTTTGGCTGGTTGATTGAAGATATGATTCTCACAGATTTTCCTGATCAGGTTGGCTTCATCTTGCATTCCTTAGATCTCAGCTTCCTAGTAGCTAGGTTTATGGGCATGAACCATCAGCACTCAGCTATAGCTGTGCTTTTAACTGTACAAGATAGAAACAATAGAGGTCTGAGAAAATTGATTCTGGTTTCTCCATTTGATTAAGTATTATGAATTATAGTACAGATTGATTTGCAAGGTAAGTCGTCTTTGAAAATGCTGAGTAGGGCTGAGAAGGTGGCTCAGTGGTAGAGTGCTTGCCTCTCATGCATGAGGCCCTGGGTTAGATTCCCTGGGTTAGCACCACATAAACAGAAAAAAACAGAAGTGGTGCTGTAGCTCCAGTGGTAGAGTGGTAGCCTTGGGTTGAAAAGCTGAGGGACAGCACCCAGGCTCAGGCCCCACAAAGAAAGAAAGAAAGAAAGAATGCTGGGAGTAGAATGGTAATTATAGAAATAGAATGATGAGATTTGTCTGAAGAGTAAAAACAGTGTGTGTACATTTGTATGCCACCATCTGTGTGGAGAAAAAAATACATATATTTGCTCGAATAAGCATAGACTATCTCAAGAATAGTTTGCCCCAGGAAGGGAAACCAGGGAGCTGGGGGAGCAATATACTGTATACTCATTTGTACCTTTTTTGGTCTTATACATAGTATAACTAGTATTTATTGGGGGGAAAAAAACTATAAACAAATTAAAGAGAAAAGCTAGGAATTCTGTTCCTATGGCCTCCAAAGAGCTCCAAGTATGAGTCCATAGCACCCCCTGCTGCTTTTTGTGAGCATGCACTGTGTATAGAGGATTTAAGGGGTCAAGGTGACAAGGAAGATAGGGAATGGGAAGGAATACCCACCTCTTTAAACAAAGACAGAATTTGGCACCGGTGGTGGGAGCCTGTAATTCTAGCTACTCAGGAGGCTGAGATCTGAAGATTGAGGTTCAAAGCCAGTGAAGATATGAAAGTCCATTAGATTCTCATCTTTTTTCTTTTTCTTTTGGTGGGTCATGGGGCTTGAACTCTGGGCCTGTGTGCTTGTCCCTTAGTTCTTCACCTCAATGCTGGCACTCTACCACTTGAGCCACAGTACCACTACTGGTTTTCTGGTAATTAATTGGAGATAAGAGGTCTCACAGACTTTCCTGCCCTGCCCAGGCTGGCTTTGAACCTTGAGCCTCAGATCTTAGCCTCCTGGGTAGCTAGGATTACAGGCCATCGGCGCCCGGCGCCAATTAACCAACAAAAAACCAGAAGTGGAAGTATGGTTCAAATAGTGGAATGCCAGGTACTTAGTTCAAGCCCCATAACCAAAAAAGGGAGAAAAAAAGAGAAAAGAGGAAGGAAGGATGGAAGGAAGGAAGAGAGGGAGGAAGGGAGGAAGGACAGAGTGCTGGATGAGGAGACTTGGGCAGGATAAGATGAACAAGTCATTGGAAATGGGCAATCCTGGGCTTCAGCATTTACTACCCTAGCCAGTTTCATGCCTGAGACACATGACCCTCTTAATAAGTCTCTTTCTTAACCTGTAAATTGAGCAACTAATGCCTACCCTTAGGGTTGTTGTGAGGACCAAACAGGATACTGAACATGAACAGTGTTTTAGAATTGAAAAAGTGTCATAAAATGCTAAGGGATTATCTTTAACTAGTCTCTCCCATTTATGAGGTAATAAGATGTAGTATAGGGCAGTGGTTAAAACTGGGACTGAGGAGCCAGAACTGCTAAGGTTTGAAGCCCAGCTCCACTACCCACTGTCTGGGTTGATCTAGGGTAATTACTTCATTTAGAGACCTCTGTTTTTTATCTATAAAATTGGGTTAATAATAACATTTTCATAGGATTGTTATGAGGATTAAGTGAAGAAAGACATTAAACAATTTATATAGTGTCTGGCCCACCCTAAGTGCTATGTAAGTATTCACTACTGAGGACTTCTCATAATGTATGCAACACCTACATACCTTGTATGGGTATGTACAAGAATGTAGTCTCAGTTTACATGTGAAGAAACTGAGGCCTAAAGAGTGGAGACCAAAACCATACAGCTAATGAGTAGTAATAATTCTCCCGTCAAAGACCCTTCTGGACACGTGTTCTAGCTGTAGCTGAATTAGATCTAGCTGTAGGTGGAGGATGTATGAAGACTTTTTTTTGTAGGTCAGAAGACTTGAACTCTAGGACTAGGCACTGTCCCTGAGCTCTTCAGCTCAAGGTGAGTACTCTACCATTTGAGCCACAGTGCCACTTCCAATTTTCTGGTGATTAACTGAAATAAGAGTCTCATGGACTTTCCTGCCCAGACTGGCTCTGAACCGCGATCCTCATATCTCAGCCTCCTGAGTAACTAGGATTATAGGTGTAAGCCACTGATGTCCAGCTCAGAAAGAGTGATTTGAGGAAAAGAAATTTTAGAGAGAAGACATGGAAAAGGACAGGGTACATGAAGAGCTAGAGGGGCCTTCTGGGTCAGGGCCTGTGGGAACTTAGAAAGAGATCTCATACTACTAGGAATCCAAGTGAGAATTAGGGGTACAGAACCCTGGAAGAACTTTAAGAGAAAAGATGAAGGATGGGAAATTTTCAGCCAAGGATAAAGAACTGAGAACATGATGATAGTTAGCATCCTCTCTATGAATAATTACTTCCCTCTTGGTACCAGTGATTACACCTGTAATTCTAGCTACTAAGGAAGGATGCTAAAATGAGAAGTTCAAAGCCAGAATGAGCAGAAAAGTTCAAGAGACCCCATCTTTAAAATAACCAGAAAAAGGGGCTGGGAAGGTGGCTCAGTGGTAGAGTGCTTGCCTTGCATGCATGAGGCCGTGGGTTTGATTCCTCAGCACCACATAAGCCAAAAGAAAAAGCCGGAAGTAGCGCTGTGGCTCAAGTGGTAGAGTGCTAGCATTGAGATGAAGAGCTGAGGGACAGCACCCAGGCCCAGAGTTCAGGCCCCACGACTGGACCAAAAAACAAAAACAAAAACAAAATAACCAGAAAAAAGCCAGGCTGGAGGTATAGCTCAAACGACAGAACACTGGCCAAGCAAGCAAACAGAGCAAGTATAAAACCCTGAGTTTCAACCCAGGTACCAGAAAAAAAAATCCCAAGGACTATGGTGGAGTGGAAAAAGCATTAAAAATATGCATTGTATTACTATAGCCAGGCTATAAACCAAAGAGCTCAAAAGCTATTTGTTAGCTGGGTGTCCTTCGGCAGATGACTAAACCTTCTTAGGCTCTGTTTTCAAAACAAGTATGTTAATACTTACCTGGCAGGGTATCATGAAAAATGAAGTAAGGTGACAATGAATATGTAAGTCAAATGCAGGACCTAGTATCATGTGTGTACTCTCTAGAATTATCTGATTTTAAATTGATTATCTCTCTGTAGGACACTAAGGAACTGAGAAGAATTTGAGAAGTCCTGAGATGGGAAGCCAACCATTGCCAAAGGATGTGGAATCTAGTTGGAGAAACAGAGCAGATACATAAAAGATTTAAACAAATAAATATCATCACAGTATCCAAGCACTTGGAAATGAGCAGACAGCGGGCACTGGTGGCTCTTGCTTGTAATCCTAGCTATTCAGGAGGCTGAGATCTGAAGATTACAATTCAAAGCCAGGCAGGAAAGTCCATGATATTCTTACCTCCAATAAACTACAAAGAAAAAGGCAGAAGTGGCACTGTGGCTCAGGTGGTAGAGCTCTAGGCTTGAGCACAAAGAGGCCCAAGGACAGCACCTAGGCCCTGAGTTCAAGCCCCAGGGCCAGCCAAAAGAATGAGCAAAGAACTTGGGGATGTGAGCACCCACCAAGGGTTGGGTCACCAAAGAGGGCTTTCTAACTGATGTAGCCTTGAGGGCTCTTGGTGAGTGAAGGACAAGGTAAAGCCCTGGTGGAGAAGAGCAGAGGGTCCATGTGTGCCAAGAAAGCAGAGAGCAGAACAACTGCCTGAAAGTGTCTACTTTATGAGGCACCATGTCTGGGCCTTTCCCAAGCATCCTCTGACTGGATCCTTCTTGGGAGGCATTTATCTTTATGTCCATTTGATAAACAAGAATCCAAAAAGATAAATAGCTTACAAAAGAGCACATTAAATGAAAGAATCAAAATTCAAAACTAAAACAGTGACCACAAAATCCATAGAAAGAGATGAACATCAGAAATCTGTTTTTCTGGGGCTGGGAAGTTGGCTCAGTGGTAGAGTGCTTGCTTTGCATGCATGAGGCCCTGGATTCTATTCCTCAGCATCACATAAGCAGAAAAAGCTGGAAGTGGTGCTGTGGCTCAAGTAGTACAGTGGTAGCCTCGAGCTGAAAATCTGAGGGACAGCACCCAGGCCCAGAGTTCAAGCCTCACAACTGACAAAAAAAAAAAAAAAAAGAAATCTGTTTTCCTCTCTCATTTATTCATTTAAGTTGCTTGACTAATATATATATATATATATATATATATGTACATATATATAACATATAAGTAAATATATATATAACATATATAGCATACAATATATAAAATATAAACATTTATATACAAATACATATTTATATAATTATATAATATAATAATTATATTTTATAATTATTGTGCAATTCTAACAGAATTATTATATAATTCCATTATGTTTTTTTTGTTTTTTGTTTTTTTTCAGGTCGCGGGGCCTAAACTCTGGGCCTGGGCACTGTCCCTCAAGCTCTTCAGCTCAAGGCTAGTGCTCTACCACTTGAGCCACAGCGCCACTTCCGGCTTTTTTCTTTTTGCTTATGTGGTGCTGAGGAATCAAACCGAGGGCCTCAGGCTTGCAAGGCAAGTGCTCTACCACTGAGCCACCTTCCCAGCCCTAATTCCAGTATGTTATATATTTCACATTTTAATTAACTTTTTTTGTTGTTGTTGTTG
>NW_012267363.1:941732-949928 GCF_000151885.1 Dipodomys ordii | reverse complement strand
AAAAAAAAAAAAAAAAAGGGTGGGCTGTATTTTTAGAGATTTTTCTGCAGGAAACATCAGCAGATTTGGTGACTCATTAGATTTAACGAAGAGCATGTGGGTAGAATAAAAGTCCACTCAAGGTTTTAAATGTTTGTGGCTGAGTTAGTGGCAGAACCACAGGATAAAATAGAAAGAACTGGCTCAGAGATAAAAGTTGTTCTTTCAGATTAGTTGGTTGGATATACCCAAGGGGATTCTACTGGAACAATAGCTTGGCATTCGTTGATCTTTTCCAGTCAGCAGATCCATTTAATCTCCAAGTTATGCTGTTCTTTTCCATTACAATAGCTCATCTCTTTCTCTCACTTTCTCTTATCTAATCTCTGCCATCTCTCTCACATCTCAGGTTATTACAAAACCATATCACTATATCCTTAGTGCATGGCTCACAGACATTGTGACATTTTAACATCCTAGACATGGTGGGTACAATTTAAACAATCATTCCAAATGTACAAAATGGTTTGATATGCCTTGGCTCTGTTTAGGTCATTATGGATGGCTGGGGAAGATAAGCTTTCTGGCTTTTATTTTGCCAAGTACTGGGTCCAGGAGAGTCAAGAAGTTTGAAGAGCTTGGTTTCACTCAAGACTGGTCTGAGGCTCTTCTTCAGGATGATTTTGTGTTACAAATGATATAAAGATCCTTAGAGAGGATCAAAATCTTACTCATTAAAGATATCAGTGAGTCTTGAGGAGTCATAATGGTACTGAGTACCTGAATATTTGGCAGACTGTTGGCTCAAGTACTGTTTGTGTGTTCTGCTCTGTTCTCAGCCTAGCCTTGAACTCTTAATATTTCCATCTCAGCCTATTTTTGTAATTATAGGAGTACACCTCCCTGCATGGCTGTATGTTTAAAAATACTGCTTACATCTCACTAATTGATTTGTAATTATCAGTAGATTGTAAATTACAGTTTGAGTTTATGAAAAGGCATGTGGAGAAAGATAAATGTTAAAAGAATGAGAAACCACAGACTGAGAAAAAGTATTTGTGAAAGATGCTTCTGATATATGCAAACTCTTAAGAACTCTTAAAACTCAATAATTAGAAAACAACACCAGCCAGGCACTGGTGGCTCATGCCTGTACATATACCTATGTGAATAGAATGGGAATCCTAAGTCTCATCAGAGGCTGGAATTAGGAGGATTGTGGTTCCAAATCAAACCTAACAGGAAAAGTCTGTGAGGTTCCATCTCATGGAAGAAGCTGGGTGTGGTGGCACATGCCAGTCATTACAGCTAAGAAGAGAAGCTTAAAACAGGCAGATCATAGTTTAGACAGGGAAGCAAGACCTTACCTCAAAAATAACCAATAGACCTGGGGATTGGTCCCAGGACCATACATGTACATCCTAGGCAAACTCAAGTCTTTTTCCTTTTTTTTTTTCTTTTGTCGGTCATGGGACCTGAACTCTGTGCTTGGGCACTGTCCCTCAGCTTTTCAGCTCAAGGCTAGTGCTCTACCACTTGAGCCATAGCACCACTTCCAGCTTTTTCTGCTTATTTAGAGCTGAGGAATCGAACCCAGGCTCTCATGCATGCAAGGCAAGCACTCTACCACTGAGCCACCACCAGCCCCCCTTTTTTTTTTTTTTGGTGCTGGTAGTGGGGCTTGATTTCAGGACCTGGGTGATCTTTTTTTTCATGATGCTGATTTTCTAATATTTGGTGGTTAATTGGTGATAAGAGTCTCATGGACTTTCCTACCTGGGTTGCCTTCCAATTACTACTCTGTCTTTTGAGTAGCTAGGAAGTTAGGTGTGAGTTACCTGTGCCTGAATTTTTTTTTAAAGATGTATTTACTAAGCAGGTGGCTCACACGTGGAATCCTAGCTACACAGAAGACTGAGATATGAGGATCGTGGCTCAAAGCCATTGTGGGCAGGAAAGACTGTTGACACTCATCTCCAGTTAACCATCAGAAAACTAGAAGTGGACTGTGGCTCAAAATGATAGAGCACTAGCTTAGAGCAGAAGAAAAAAGCTCAGGGATCGCACCCGGCCCCAAGTTCAAGTCTTACAACCAACAACAACAAAAAAAATAATTTATGTCCTAAAACCTGGTTTAAACTCACGTTTTTGTTTTTGTCTTGTTGGTTGTGGGGCTTGAACTCTGAGCTTGGGTGCTGTCCCTGCACTTTTTAGCTCAAGGCGAGCACTCTACCCTTGAGCCACAGCGTCACTTCCAGTTTTCTAGTGGTTTACAAGAGATAAGAATTTTCATGAATTTTCCTGCCCCCGCTGGCTTTGAACCTTGATCCTCAGATCTCAGCCTCCTGAGTAGCTAGGATTACAGGGGTGAGCCACTGGCACCCGGCTTAAACTCAAGTTTTACTCTTGACTATGTGGCCTAAGGCAAATTACAATCTCTATGGGCTTCATTTTTCTGATGTGGAAAATGAGGTCATGAGACCTCATGATGACTTAACTCCTTTCTAGCATTTAGTCTTCAGGCTTCACTAATTTTTCAGTGCTCCCCATCCCCCACCCCAAAACACAGACATAGCATCTACAATTACTTACCAAAAAAGCTAGAAGTACAGCTGTGACTCAATTGGTAGAGTGCCAGCCTCAAGTGAAAAAGCTAAGAGACAGCACCTAGACCCTGAATTTAAGCTGGGCTGGGCTGGGCTTCTACAGATAAGTAAACATGGTATTACTGATATGGAGTATGTGGTGGGCTTGAATGACTGTACTAGGAGTCCTGGCTAATAAGGATCAGTTAATGATGTCTACCATGTGGCTGAGAAAGAGTCTTATAGCCACTTTACAAATTTCAATCCCTTTGCCATGATTTAATCATGATAATCACTTATTGCTCCCAAAGTTTTATAAATGATAACTCAATAGTTTACAGCAAATTATAACATGATACACAAAATTGTATAAGCAAATAAAAACAACATATTATTATTAATTGCTTTTCTTCTTTTTAACAGATAAAGGAATTCATAAGGATCAAAGGACTTGTCTAGGAGAGAGGCTATAACACCTCTTAAGGGTCATTGCTTACCTGACATCCTTGCCTTCTTTTTTTTTTGTCGGTTGTGGCGCTTGAACTCTGGGAGGCAAGCACCTTACCACTTGAGCCACAGTGCCACTTCCGGTTTTCTAGTGGTTTATTGGAGATAAGAGTCCATAGACTTTCCTGCCCAGGCTAGTTTTGAACCATGATCCTCAGATCTCAGCCTCCTGAGTAGCTAGGATTAGAGGCGTGAGCCACCGGCACCTGGCTTTGCCTTCTTGTTCCAGTCTTCAGTCCACAAAGATCCAGGGCCCAAGCACAGCCTGTCTTTCTGAGGGAGAGTTTGGGCTGGGTGTGTCTAACCGATTAGGATTTGTTGAAACATTCCAACCCCGCTCCCATACTTAAAAGCCCATCTGGTCTTGGTCCCATCTATTTTCCTTTCCATCTTAAAATGTGTCTTCTGAGGGAAAGCCAACCCATGTGTTTCTGATTCATTTAAACTTAATTTCTCCAACAAGGGCTCTCTGGCCTCCCTGAGTTTCCCACATTTTCTAGATGACGGGAAATAGGGAGAGGCTACGAATGGGCAGCTGGGAAGAGATGGAGCTTAGGCCCTCCCTTGGATTCTCCCTCTTAGGAAAATGATGTTGCTCAACTTCATAGCAGAGGCTGAACCTGGCTTTAATTCTAAATTCCAGCTCCAGGACTAGCTGAGGTGACAGTTATAACACTTGGGCCAGCCAGTATGGGATTACAGCCAACACCAAGAACATGATAAAGCAAGGAATGAACTTGATCCTTGAAAGCTTGGCCAAGACATGCAGTCAGGGTCATATGTGAGAGAGCAATGATTCTACGGTGCTTCCTGATTATCACAAATATATAACTTGGCAGGAGGGCTTCAATGCTCCCTCAAGGCCCATGTGATTATACTATTAAAGTAAACGCACAATGTAGGACAGCACCATGGAAACCCCAGATGGAGAGAATATGCAGATAACATAGCATGGTAGGAAGTGCTCTATACTCAGTCACACTGGGTTTGAAGCTAAGATCTGTTACTTTGGGGCTGGGAAGGTGGCTTAGTGATAGAGTGCTTGCCTTGTATATATGAGGCCCTGGGTTCAATTCCTAAGCATTATGTAAGCAGAAAAAGCCGGAAGTGGTGCTGTGGCTCAAGTGCTAGCCTTGAGCTAGAGTGCTGGCCTTGAGTTGAAGAGCTGAGGGACAGCACCCAGGCCCAGAGTTCAGGCCCCACAACCGACAAATAAATAAATAATAAATAAATAAATATTCTGTTACTTTATCTCTGTGAATATCATCAATAAATATCTACCTCTAAGATTGTTGGAAGAATCAATGAAACTGGATGTGGTGACACATACCTATAGGTATTTGTTTATTATCAAGTACTGAGATTTGAACTCAGGGCCTTGACAGTGTCCCTTAACTTTTTCACTATAGGCTAACACTCTATTACTTGAATCACAACTCCAACTTTCAGCTTTTTTGGTAGTTAATTGGAGATCAGAGTTTCATGGACTTTCCTGTAGAGGTTGGCTTCAAACCTCTATCCTCAGGTCTCAGCTTCCTGAGTGGCTAAGATTACAGGTGAGAGCCACTGGGTGCCCAGCTCTCAGTCATTTTTTTATGTAAAAAATTATTTAAGGGGCTGGGAAAGTGGCTCAATGGTAGAGCGCTTGCCTTGCATGCATGAGGCCCTGGGTTCGATTCCTCAGCACCACATTAGCAAAAAGAAAAAAGCCAGAAGTGGCACTGTAGAGCGCTAGCCTTGAGCTGAAGAGCTGAGGGACAGTGCCCAGGCCCAGAGTTCAGGCCCCACAACCGGACCCAAAAAAAAAAATTATTTAAAATTTAAAAAATTAATTATATACTACATTTATTTGTATCAAACTGTAATAAACCTAGGACATATACTAAACTATTCACAGTAAATACTCCCAGAGGAGACAGAGAAAAGCTTATAAGCTTATATTTCATTGTGTATATTTCAATATTTTCTTTAAATGTTTTACAGCCAGCACATACTTCTTTTGTAATAAGATAAAACAATTAAAATGAGGATCAATCATAAATTATAGGTTCAAATAAACAAAAACTTCAAGTGGAGCATTAGCCTTGAGCTGAAGAGCTGAGGGACAGTGCCCAGGCCCCACAACCAGACCTCCCTCCCCCCCAAAAAATATATTGCTTGAAAGTAGAGCTATAATTCACAGTAGTAGAGTGCTAGACTTAAGCAAAAAAAAAAGCTTAGGGACAGCATCCAGGCCCTGAGTCAAGCCTCATGATTGACCAAAAAAAAAAAATCTTGGGCTGGGGAGGTGGCTCAGTGGTAGAGTACTTGCCTTGCACACATGAGGCTCTGGGCTCAAATCCTCAGCACCACATAAACAGAAAAAGCCAGAAGTGGTGCTGTGGCTCAAGTGGTAGAGCACTAGCCTTGGACTAAAGAGTGCAGAGAAAGCGCCCAGGCCCCGAGTTCAGGCCCCATGACTACCACCACCACCAACAACAAAAATCTTGCTGAGCACTAGTGGCTCATGCCTATAATCGTAGCTACTCAGGAGGCTGAGATCTGAGGATTGCCCTGAGTTCAAGCCCCACAAGTGACAAGGAAGGAATGAAGGAAGGAAGGAAGGAAGGGAAGAAGGTACTCTGGTGGCTCAAGGATAGTTTCCTGAATTCAAGCCCCAAGACCAACACAATAAACAAATAAGTATCATCGAGCAAAAAGGAGGTAAGTGCTGACTTACATAACTGTAACCCCTCTGTACATCACCTTTAAGATAATAAAAAATTTTAAAGGGAGATAAATGTCATAATATCTTGTTTTTGTTTTGTTTTTGGGTCCAGTCGTGAGGCCTGAACTCTGGGCCTGGGCGCTGTCCCTTAGCTCTTCAGCTCAAGGCTAGCGCTCTATCACTTGAGCCATAGCGCCACTTCCAGCTTTTTTCTTTTTGCTTATGTGGTGCTGAGGAATTGAACCCAGGGCCTCATGCTTGCGAGGCATGCACTCTACCGCTGAGCTATCTTCCCAGCCCAATGTCATAATATCTTGTGACATTATCTTCATTATAATTTTTCCAAGGAAACAGTTGTAAAAACAAGAAGCCCCAGAAGAGCATAATCTATAATCACTTAAATGTAATAAAACACACAAACACAAAGATGGCCTAAACAAGACAGGACATGAGCTAAGAGCCAGTGGCTCATGCTTGTAATCCTAGCTACTCAGGAGGCTAAGATCTGAAGATCATGGTTCAAAGCCAGCCTGGGCAAGAAAGTTCATGAGACTCATGCCAATTAACCACCAGAAAATCAGAAGTTGAGCTGTGGCTCAAAGTGGTAAAGTGCTAGCCTTGAGCAGAAAAGCTCAGAGACAACACCTAGGCCTTGAGTTCAAGCCCCACAACTGCACCCTCCCCTGCAAAAAAAGGCAATTATAATTGCATATTGCTAAGCCTAGTTGTATCTATAATCTGGTGTTTGTACTATAATTAAGAAAGTTCAGAATTCTATCTTGCAGGCACTATAAAGGACTGAATTGAAAAGTTTCTTCTGTTGTACATTTTAATCTAATTATTTAAATTTTGCAACTATACATGTGGCATACAATGTTTTCCATTTCAAAAGCAAAAAAATCCAGAAAACTGCATTTTTAATTATTCTGAATAAGTGGGAAGTCAATCGTTTGTCTTCTGAGGAACTTGACACTTTGCTTGTGCCAATATTGGAACTTAAACTCAGGTCATAGCTCAAGCTCTTATCCATGTTTTTCACTCAAGGATGGCTTTTTGCTGATTATTGTTTGTTTGTTTTGTTTTTGGGTCCGGTCGTGGGGTTTGAACTCGGGGCCTGGGCGCTGTCCCTCAGTTCTTTAGCTCAAGGCTAGCGCTCTACCACTTGAGCCACAATGCCACTTCCGGCTTTTTTTCTTTTTGCTTATGTGGTGCTGAGGAATCGAACCCAGGGCCTCAGGCATGCAAGGCAAGCGCTCTACCACTGAGCTACCTTCCCAGCCTTTTTTGCTGATTATTTGGAGATAAGAGTTGCTCAATTTTATCTTCCCACACTGGCTTCAAACCTCAATCTTCATCAGATATCAGCCTCCTAAGTGGCTTGAATTATATGCATGAACCACTGGCATCTGGCTCCACATTTTATTTGACATTATTAATCTGACATCATTAATATTACTCCATCTTTGTGTGGTGGGCCCCAAAATAATTCAGTCACATAACAATGATAGAATGGTTGTTATCAGGAACTGAAGGAGAAGAGAATGGAGTTCTTGTTTATCAGGGATGTAGTTTCTGTTTAAGATTTGTGAAAAATAACTGGGCCTAGTAGTGCAGGTGGAAGTAGGAGGCACCAATGAGAAACTATCTGAAAAAAATGGACTAAAACTAAAAAGGGCTGTAGGTATGGCTCAAGTACTAAAACAAGGCCCTGAGTCCAAATCTTGTATCTCAAAATTTAAAAATGGTAGAAACAGACATTAATGATGCTTGTACTTAAAATAGCAAATCTTACCATTTTTTCCCTCAAAAATGCATAAGGAGCTGGACACTGGTGGCTCACACCTGTAATCCTTAACCACTCAAGAGGCTGAGATCTAAGGATCACAGTTCAAGCAAGCCCAAGCAGGAAACTCCGTGAGACTTATCTCCAATAAATCACTTAGAAAACCGGAACTGGCCCTGTGGCTCAAGAGGTAGAGTGCTCTCCTTGAGTAAAAGAAGCTCAGGTACAGCACCCCGGCCCAGAGTTCAAGCCCCAGGATTGGGGAGGGAAAAAAAAAATGCAAAAGGAGAAAAATTTTCAAAATTCTTCTCTGGGGGTAGGGCAAAAGCAGTAATGTGGGGGGGGGAGGGAAGGGGGGGAGATGGGAAAGGATGGGAAGGGGAAACAAAGGAGGAGAAAACAATGCTTGATAAGAAATGAACTCATTATCTTGCCCATGTAATTATAACCCCTCTGCCCTCTGTATGGTATTTTCACAATTAAAAAAAAATAAATAGCCGGGCCCTGGTGGCTCACGCCTGTAATCCTAGCTACTCAGGAGGCTGAGATCTGAGGATCTCGGTTCAAAGCCAGCCCGGGCAAGATAGACCATGAGACTCCTATCTCCAATAAACCACCAGAAAACCGGAAGTGGC
>NW_012267363.1:911736-940837 GCF_000151885.1 Dipodomys ordii | reverse complement strand
GACCGGACCAAAAAAAAAAAATACATGAGCATTGTCACCCCCTCTCGGGCAGACTCTCATCCCCAATTATTTACCAAAAAGCTGGAAGTGGAGCTCTGACTCAGGTGGTAGAGCACTAGCCTGGAGCAAGAAAACCTCAGGAACAGTGCCTAGGCCCTGAGTTCAAGCCCTACGACAAGCAAAAAACAAAACTAAGGATCCTATGTCTTAGTTACTATTTGAAAACGCACACAAACGTATTTTCAGAGAAACAAGCAACAACAACAACGAAACTTGTATTTCGGACACTATTATACCTCCAGACATACGGTGTAAACGGCTTGTCTGGCGCTGGGATGGACCTATGGGGGGGGGGGATTTAAATCATGGTAAACTTTGAGGGTTACATGAACATCTTTACACCTCCATTCCACCCCTACCCTGAAGCGTGGGCCTAGCACCGTGCGTGGCTTTCTCTCAACACCCTCGTGCTTATTAAGAGGCTCCTTGACCCCTGAAAAGCCCTGCAGATCTGTTGGCGTCGGGGCGGCCCCCAGAGGATTCTGGGAACTAGGGTATGCCCAAGAGACAAAAATGAAGAGAAAAACGTTACCACAGAGTGCGCGGCAGAGAGGTTGAGTTCTTGTTGCTGAGCGATTTCCCAAATCTTCCCAGCACGCCCACCCCCTACTCCAACCCAGTAGGCCAGCGCCCTCGTATGAGCCAATCAGCAGGCTGTTACTTTTCCATGCGGACCAATCACGAAAGAGCTTACTTTGAGCGGGAAATCCTCATAAGCTGTGGGAGAAGGAGGTCGGCCAACCGTCCATTCCTAGCCTCGTCTCCGAGGGGTTAACACAGTCGGGAGTCGGTTGCCCATTGGCCGGGCAGCAGGCCAATGAGGGGTTCTAAGCGAGATAGAGGCCCCAAAGGAGGGGGCGAGACAGGGCACAGCCGGCCGGTGCCCAGGCGCGTGCCAGGACCACGAGTCCACCGCAGGCGATATAACGGCCTTTCTTCGGCCCCACCTTCCCCGCTCCAGCCCCCCACCCACGGACCGGCTCCAGGCAGTGCCCGGGGCGGCGGCACCAGCGGTGGGGTGCGGGCTGAGGGAATCGGGCCTCGACGCCCTCCCTCACTCCCGTACCCCAAGGAGCTGTACTTGATCCGGAAAGTGCTGGGGGGCCCCATGGAGGTGAGAGGCGGAGACACCTGCTCACCCCCTCACCCCCTAGGCCTGAGGGAGGGACCTGAGGTAACGGGTCGGAATGGACAGGGCCCCCCCCCAGGGGTGTGGGTGGCCAGGGTCACAGGATGGTGACCCAGAGCAGAGGCTGGAGGAATGAGCACGGTCCCCTAGGGTTCCCTCAGGAGGCTGGAGTGGGGGTGGGGAAGGGGAGAACCCCCGACGGGGGGTGTCCGGGCTGTGCCTTGGGGACTACCGGAGGTCGCGGCTGAGGCTGGGGGCCCACTAGACACCTCGAATTAGGCCGCCCCCCCACCCCCACAACCTGAGGAGCCTGCAAGAACGGCCTGTCATGGCGTTAAATGAAGTAACGCTGGGGGAGGGGGGTGGGAGAGCGTGACTGGACGAGGGCCTGTCATGGCGTTGAGCGCCAGGACTCCACGCAGAAGGGCAGGTGGCGACCATGTCCTGTCATGGCGTTGAACACCAGGCCTCATAACGCGGGCGGGGGGTTGGGGGTAAGAGGGAGCGACCATGGCCTGTCATGGCGTTGGGCCTGTCAAGGCGTTAGCCGCAGTGCCTCCTAACGCAGGGTGGGGGTGGGGGCACGACGGCCCCCCTGGCGTTGGGCCCTGTGCTTCTTAACACAGGTGGCCCAGAGCAGAGAGAGGATTTCTGGGACATGAAAGGAGGGACACTTTTTGCGCCCCCCCCCTCCCCGGGAGAATTAGAGCATTGTCAATAGGATAATCAGCGCGAAGGGTCGCATGGTCCTTTCTTTGCCTATCACTGTGCATGGTGGGTGACCTGCTGGCTCGCATGTCCCATTTTCTCCTTTTGAGCAGCCGAAAGTAGCGTTCCGGGGAGGTGCGAGTCGCTGCTGGAACCTCAGTGTGGACCCCAGCAGTAGACTGTCCGATGTGTTCAACAGCGTCATGCTCACAGGTTCTGCGTCCTTCTGCGATTGCTACAAATCTCAGGTCCGTTCAGAAACTTGCCCTTATTGATACCGTTTATTCTATATATGGTTTGCTTAGCCAGGCAATTTCATAGTCAGCCTGGCTTTCCTTCCTTCATTCCTTTTTTTTTTTTTTTCTAGGTACCAAGTTTGAATTAAGGGCTGTCACCCTCCTTAGTCTTGGCTTGCTCAGCTGGAGACACACCTCCAGCACAGGGTGTTTTCTTTTAGTCAGTCATGAGGCTTGAACTCAAGGCCTGGACACCATCTCTGAGCTTTTCGCTCCAGTGTTCTACCACTTTGAACCACAGGGCCACTTCTGGTTTTTTGGTGGTTACTTGGAGATAAAAGTCTCAAGGATTTTCATGCCTGGGCTGGGTTTGAACCTCAATCCTCAGATCTCAGCCTCCTAAGTAGCTAAGATTACAGGCATGAGCTACTGGTGTCCAGCTCTCCAGCTGGCTCTCCTTCTGCCACTTAATTTTGTATTTGAACCAGTTCTGGGGCTTTAACTCAAGGCCTGGGTGCTGTACCCTAGAGTCTTCTGCTCAAGGCTAGTTGTTGCTCTATCACTTGAGCCACAGCTCCACATCCAGCTTTTTGCATGTTAATTGGAGATAAGAGTGGCCAGACTTTCCTTTTTGGGAGGGCTTGGAACCATGATTCTGAGATCTCAGCCTCCTAAATAGCTAGGATTACGGGTATGATACACCAGCACCCTGTTGCTGGTTTTTTTTGAGATGAGTCTTGTAAACTTTTTCTCCTGGGCTGGCTTCCATCCATGATCCTTTAGAGCTCAGACTCTTAAATAGCTAGGATTATAAGGGTAAGCCATTGAAACCCACCTTTTCCCCTGTGTCTGTCTGTTTCTCTCTTGACCACTTCTCTCTTCTTCTTCTCCCCTCTCCCCTCCCTTCTCCTGTCTCCTCCTCTCCTCTCCTCCCTTTCTCCTCTCTTGTCCTCTCCCATCGTCAGCTCTCTTTTTGCCTTTTTCAGTCTTGTCTCTCCTGCTCTCCTCTCCCTTCCCTTCTCCCCTGCCTTCCCCTCTCCAGCTTTCTCACTGTTGTTCTGTATAGCTCTCTTGATGTTCTCTTTTCCTTCCTCTCCCCTTCCCTCTCTCCTTTCCCTCCCCTTCCTTCTCCCTTCCGCAGTTTTTCTATTTCTGTCTTCTTGTCCTGTTTTCTTTTCTTTCTTCCCTTTCCTTCCCCTCCCCAGCTTTCTGTCTGTGGGTCTCCTTTTCTGTCTTTCCTGCCCCCACTCTCATCTCCCCTCTTCCCTTCCCTCTCTCCTCCCCTTTTTTCTCTTCCCTCCCCAGCTCTGTCTGCCTTTCCCTCCCACTCCTTCCCTTCTACTCTACTCTCCCCTCTTCCCTCTTCTACAACTTTCTCTCTCTCTCTCTCTCTCTCTCTCTCTCTCTCTGTCTCGTGTGTGTGTGTGTGTGTGTGTGTCCTGGGGCTTGAACTGAGAGCCTGGGCACCCTTTAGCTTTTTTTCTCAAGGCTAATGCTCTACCACTTGAGCCACCTTTTTGGTAGTGGAGATGAGAGTCTTGCAGACTTTGTTGCCTCAGCTGGCTTCCAACCATAATCCTCGGATCTGTTTCCTGAGTAGCAAGGGTTACTAACCTGAGCTACTAATGCCTGGATATTTCTGTTTCACTTTCTCCCTTGCTTTCCTCTCTTCTCTTTTCTCCTTTCCTCCCTTCTCCCCCTCCTTCTCTTCTTCTCTCCCCTCCCCAGCTTTTTTTTGTCTTTTTGTTTGTCAGTTGGGCTTGAACTCAAACCTGGGCAATATCTAACATTTTTTGCCCAAGGCTAGCGCTCTACCACTTTGAACCACAGAGCTACTTCTGGTTTTCTGATGGTTAGTTGGGGGAGTGGGGGTGGGGTGGAAGAGTCTCACAGACTTTCCTGCCTGGGCTGGTTTTGAACTATGATCCTCAGATCCAAGCCTCCTCAGTATCTAGGATTATAGGCATGAGCCACCAGTGCCTTCCTTTTAATAGTATTTTTAATTACAAGATGCCCCACTGAAGGCATAATTTTGTTGAGCATTAAATTAGGTTTAGAGCCAGGTACCAGTGATTCACACTGTAATCCTCTCTACTTTGAAGGCTGAGATATGAGGACTGTAGTTTCCCAGGCAGGAAAGTCCATGAGTTTCTCACTTCCAATTAAAGCTGGAAGTGTAGCTATGGCTCGAGGGGTAGAGCACTAGTCTTGATGAAAAAAGCTTAGGGGCAGCACCAAGGCCCTGAGTTCAATCCCCAGTACCACCCCCCAAAAAGTTAAGCTTAGAGTAATGCAAATATTTATTTAAAATTATTTAATCAGATATTAATATTTATATCATTAATACTTTGAATTTTAGCAATATATAGAAATAAAATATTTAACTAGGTGCTAGTATCTCACATCTATAATTCTAGTTATTCAGGAGGCAGCAATCCAAGGATTACTATTATAAGACAAGTCACTCCAGTTAACCAGCAAAAAGCTGATACTGGAGGCATGCTCAAATAGTAAAGCACCAACCATGAACAAGCAAAAGGCAAGCAAGCCAGAGACCCCAAGTTCAAACCCTCATGCTACCAAGAATAAATACATAAATAGGATAAGTCTTTTTTTTTTTTGTTCTATCATGGGGCTTAAACTCTGGGCTTGGATGCTGTTCCTGAACCCTTTAGCTCAAGGCTAGCACTCTTACCACTTGAGCCACAGCACCACTTCCAGTTTTCTGGTGGAGATCAGAGCCTTAGGGACGTTCTTTGCCCTGGCTTGCTTTGAACTATGATCCTCAGATCTCAGTTTCCTGAGTAGCTAGGATTACAGGCTGAGCCCTAGCACCAGTCTATTAATAAGACTTATTAAGCTGGGTGTTGGTGGCTCAAGCCTATAATCCTAGCTACTCAGGAGGCTGAGAAGATCGATGGACACGGGCCACCAGGTAGGGAAGTCCTTGAGACTCTTATCTCCAATAAAATACTCAGAAAAAGCTGGAAACAGCAAAAAGAGGCTCAGAGACAGTGGTTAGGCTCTGAGTTCAAGCTCCAGGACCAGCAAAAAGAAGAAATCTTATTAATTAAAAAAAAAAACTTACCATGAAATTCTATTGATGTAGATTTTATTGGCACTTTTAACTAAAAACCCTTATGCTTCTCTCTAACTTAATAATTATAAGCTATATACAATGTGTAGGTTCAAATAGTATTTGTAACCAAAATTTATACAAATATTGTAAAGTCTGTTGAGATTCTTATGTTAGACAACTGGGAGTTATAAAGTTTCATATTTTGTTGGTATAGTATAAACTCAGTATTGTATATTTGTTAAGATTGTGTCTAGTGGGCTGGGAAGGTGGCTCAGTGGTAGAGTGCTTGCCTTGCATGCATGAGGCCCTGGGTTCGATTCCTCAGCACCACATAAAAAAAGCCAGAAGTGGCTCTGTGGCTCAAGTGGTAGAGCGCTAGTCTTGAGCTGAAGAGCTGAGGAACAGCACCCAGACCCAGAGTTCAGGCCCCATGACTGGCAAAAAAAAAAAAAAAAAGATTGTGTCTAGTAAGAAAGAATTAGATATGCTTTGAACATTTCTTTTGGCCAGGCGTGGGTGACTCATACCTGTAATCCTAATTACTCAGGAGGCTGAGATCTGAGGATCACAGTTCAAAGCCCACTCAGGCAGCCAAATCCAAGAGAGTATCTCATCTCCCATTAACCATCAAAAAACCAGAAGTGGAGCTGTGGTTCAACTGGCACTAGCCTTGAGCACAAAAATGGGACATTGCCCAAGCCAAGTTCAAGCCCCAGTACCAGAGAAAAAAAGTCTTTTCTTCTTATACAAATATAGATATAGATATGAAAATACTATTTTTAGTTGGGTGCTAGTGGCTCATGCCTGTAATCCTAGCTACTCAGGAGGCTAAGATCTCACGATCAAGGTTCAAAGCCAGCCCAAGCAAGAAAGTCAATAAGACTATCTCCAACTAACTACCAGAAAACTAGAAGTACTTCTGTGGCTCAAAGTGGTAGTGCACTAGCCTTGAACAAAGGAACTCAGGGATAGCCCCAGGCCCCAAGTTCAAGTCCTGAACCAACAACAACAAAAAGAATATCCTTAAAATTTCCAAAGAGATAACATTTTACATATCTTTTCATTTTGATTTACTTGTTTGGCAGTACTGGAGTTTGAATTCCAGGCCTGGTGCTTGCTAAGCAGTCACTTTCACCATTGAGCTATATCATCAGTCCTGAGTTGTTGTTGTTGTTGTTTTGTTCTTCTTATTATTATTTTCTTATTATTATTATTTTGGGTCCGGTCGTGGGCCTGAACTCTGGGCCTGGGCACTGTCCCTCAGCTCTTCAGCTCAAGGCTAGTGCTCTACCACTTTGAGCCACTTCTGGCTTTTGTTTTTCTGCTTATGTGGTGCTGAGGAATTAAACCCAGGGCCTCATGCATGCACAAGGCAAGCGCTCTACCACTGAGCCACCTTCACAGCCCTTATTATTATTATTGCCACTCCTGGGACTTGAACTTAAGGCCTGGGTACTGTCTATGAGCTTCTTTTACTCAAGGCTAGCACTCACTTAAGCTACAGTGCCACTTCCAGCTTCTTCTGTTTATGTGGGACTGAGGAATCAAACTGAGGGCTTCATGCATGCTAGGCAAGCACTCTTATCATTAAGCCACATTCTTAGTCCCTGTTCATTATTTTTAAGATAGGGTCTCAATTTCTGCCCAGACCTGTACTTAAGTGCCTGGGCAAAATCAATCTATGTTAGGTTTCCTGGTAGCTATGTGTGAGCCATTACATCTAGTTTTTGGTTGAGAAATGAATCTGGAGAACATTTTTCTGGATAGGCTGACCCAAATTGTAATCCCAACAATCTCAGCCTCCCTAGTAGTTAGGATTACAGGCATGAGCCATTGGCTCCTGGATTTTCTACTTTGTGCTGGTACTGGAGCTTGAACCCAGGCCTCTTAGTCTCTCTGGCTTATTTGCTTAATGCTAGAGCTCTACCATTTGGGCCATACCTCCACTTATAACTTTTTTTTTTTTTACTAATCTATATGGGGGTGGGAGTGGCTGGCTTTGAACCATGACCCTCAATTCTTAGCCTCTTGATAGCTAGAATTACAGATATGAATCATCAGCAACCTGAGCCAGAAAAAATTTGGTGTTAAAGTCTACATTTAAATATGATAGCAGATCTTAACTACCACCTCTGTTACTTCTTTTGATTTCTTGCTATTTTGCTAATACTCTGTAAAAAATAAAGTTTTGATGTGTCAATGTACCAACATCTCTTTAAAATTTCAGAATGAAGACACTGTAGACCTAAGACAGACCTATACTCCACTTTCTTCATCAACAGAATATACAAGTTCTATAGATTCTTCACTTTTCTATGCACCATGGTCTAGTTATGGCGATGATATTAAACAACCTTCTAATTCTCAGATCAGTGTAAAGAACAGGTAAATTAATAAATTATGATTTCTCAAGTTAATCTTACGTGTGTGTGTGTGTGTATGTGTGTGTGTGTGTGTGTGTGTGTGTATGCACACGCGTGCCAGTCCTGGGGTTTGAATTCAGGGTATGGGTACTGTCCCTGAGCTTTTTGTGCTCAAAGCTAGTGCTCTACCACTTGAGCCACAGTTCTACTTCTAGCTCTTTTTAGTTAATTGGAGATACAAGTCTCATGGACTTTCCTGCCTGGGCTGGCTTTGAACCATGATGCTTAGACCTTAGTCTCCTGAGTAGCTAGGCTGTAATAGGTGTGAGCCACTGGCACCTGGCAAATATGGTATTTGTGTATGTGTGTATGTGCCGTTCCTGGAACTTGAACTCAAGGCCTGGGCAGTATGTCTGAACTTCTTTGCTTAAGGCTAGCACTCTACCACTTAAGCCACAGCTCCAATTCTGGGTCTTTTAGTAGTTGATTGGAAATAACAGTCTCATGTACTTATAGACTTTCCTGACCAGACTTCCTGACTAGGGTAGCTTTGAAACAGAATACTCAAATATCAGTCTCCTGAAGCTGGGATTACAGGCATGGGTCACCAACAGCCTAGATAAGATAAATGTGGTATTTTTAAGTTTAATTATATAGGACCTAAAATGTATTAGACCTGTTTCAAAATCAGCATTTTTCTTTTTTTCTTTTTGCTAGTTGTGGGGCTTGAACTCTGGGCCTAGGGCGCTGTCCCTGAGTTCTTAGCTCAAGGCTAGCGCTCTACCGCTTCAGCCACAGCGCCACTTCTGGTTTTCTGGTGGTAAATTGAAGATGAGTCTCAGACTTTCCCACCCGGGCTGGCTTTGAACTTTGATCCTCAGATCTCAACCTCCTGAGTAGCTAGCATTACAGATGTGAGCCACCAGTGCAGGGCTCTCTCTTTTTTTTTGGGGGGGGGGAGTCAGTTGAGGGCTTGAACTCATGTGCTGTCCCTGAGCTTTTTCGGTCAAGGCTAGCACTCTACCACTCCAATTTTCTGGTGGTTAATTGGAGATGAGTCTCATGAACTTTCCTACCTGGGCTAGCTTCAAACTATGATCCTCAGATCTCAGCCTCCTGAGTAGCATGAGCCACTGGTACTCAGCAGCTTCCTTCCTTCCTTCCTTCCTTCCTTCCTTCCTTCCTTCCTTCCTTCCTTCCTTTTTTGGTCACTCCTGGTGCTTGAACCTCAGGGTCTGGGCACTGTCTCTGAGCTTCTTTTGCTCAAGGCTAGCATTCTACCACTTGAGCCCACAGCACCATTTCCAGATTTTTTCTGTTTATGTGGTACTGAGGAATTAAACCCAGGGCTTCATGCATATTAGGCAAGCACTCTACCACTAAGCCACATTCCTAGCCCCAGCATTTTCATTTCTTAGATCAGCATTTTTCAGACCTATTTACTAGGGAAAAAAATATTTTGTTTTTGTTTTTATGTGATACTGAGGGATCCAACCCAGGGCCTCATGCATGCTAAGCAATTACTCTACCACTAAGCCCCTTTCCCAGACCTGCCCCCCACTCCCAGAAAAAAATATTATAGCATAATTTTATGCTCACAAAACTTTTAGTAAAGCCTATACTAGGCAGTTATTTTTATTTTTTTATTTTTGCCAGTTCAGGAGCTTGAACTCAGGGCCTGGGCACTATCCCTGAGCTTCTTCTTTTTTTTTTTTTTGTCAGTTGTGGGGCTTGAACTCTAGGCTTGGGTATTATCCCTCAGCTCTTCAGCTCAAGGAGAGCACTCTACCGCTTGAGCCACAGCGCTACTTCCGGTTTTCTAGTGGTTTATTGGAGATAAGAGTCTCATGTACTTTTCTGCTCGGGCTGGCTTTGAACTGCGATCCTCAGATCTCAGCCTCCTGAGTATCTAGGATTACAGGCATGAGCCACTGGTGCCCAGCCCTGAGCTTCTTTTGCTGAAGGACAGCACTCTACCACTTGAGCCACAACACCACTTCTGGCTTTTTTTGTTTATGTGGGACTGAGGAATTGAACCCAGGGCTTCATACATGATAGGCAAGCACTTTACCACTAAGCCACATTCCAAGCCCTATTTTTTAAAATTAGAGAAAAACTTTAGTAAATATATCTTTGTAAAGACAGCAGATTTAAATTTTGGTCTGGAGTGGGCAGTACTGGGGTTTAATACTCGGTGCCTCATATTTATTAGGCATATGCCTTTATAATAATAATAATAAGATGATGATGATGATGCTTTTAAATTTTTTTCCTGTTCTGGGGCTTGAACTCAGCACTTAGGTGCTGTCTCTGAGTTATTTTATCTCAAGGACAGTGTTCTGCCATTTGAGCCACAGCTCTACTTCGTTTTTGTTGTTTTGTTTTGTTTTGTTTTTTGTAGTTACTTGGAAATAATCATCTCATGGACTTTCAAACCACAATCCTCAGATCTCAACCTCCTAGCTAGGAGTATAGGCATGAGTTACTGGCTTGGACTTGAAGTTGTATTTTAAAACCAAACATTACTTCTAGGAAGGAATTATGCAAAAACTATATGAAGTAAAGGATACCAATTTTCCATGTGTTTGTGGTTTTTATATTTTGTGTTATTTGGACAATATTAGTTACTAGCAAGGATTTCAGGAACATGGAACTCCAACTAATAACTACTTGGGGCCCATAAGCTGTCACATTTAAGGAACCAACTGCAAAATTCTCATGGTAGCTAGGAGGACCATACAGCAGTTCACTTTTTAAATTTAGTATATAGTACAGTCACAGAATTAGAGCAGTGGGTTTATGTTCTCAAACCACAAATGAGGAGACTGAGCAAGGTGTTAAAATAATGATGTATAACAGGACCAGACATGCTTTCAGGAATGTCTCAAACATTGTACATCAGAGATTTATGCCTTGACTACCTAAAATAAATAGCATGACTTATGGGAAAATAAGAGATAAACATACAAACTAGACACAGAATGGATCTGAAATAATGAGAAGTATTTATAATAGGATAAACATTAGGCCAAAGTAGAACATATTCTTGAGTCCTTCCCTTCCCCATTTTTGAGAGTTGTACTATGTGGCCCAGGCTGGCCTTGAGCTCTTGATCCTCCGGCCTTAGCCTACTCAGCCCGCTAGAAATATAGGCTCATGCCACTACATGTAGCTCTTTCCCTCTTTATTTGAAATAATGGTTTGGAAGTAGTCCGAATATCTTGTAGAAAAATAATGGTAGAATATATCTAGAAGTAGAAATCAATACATTGGGGGCTGGGAATATGACTCAGTGATAGAATGCTTGCCTTGCATGCAAGAGGCCTGGGTTCAATTCCTCAGCACCACATAAGCAGAAAAAGCCGGAAGCGGTGCTGTGGCTCAAGTGGTAGAGTGCTTAGCCTTGAGCTGAAGTGCTGAGGGACAGCACCCAGGCCCAGAGTTCAGGCGCCATGACCAGCAAAAAATAAAAATCAATACATTGTATTTTAATGCAAATAAAAGTTTACATATGATATTCATTTATAGGATTCAAACGGAAAGAAATGACTATGGCAGTGAAACAGACTTATATGGACTTGTATCTAACATTTTGGAAGAACAAGATAAGTCACAGACATATTTTGCTGAAGGGTTGGTATATTATATAAGCTTTATAGTGTATAATAATAGGCTTTTAAATGCACTTATACTAGGTTACCCTGTTTCTTATCTTGGAATATTATTTAATAGTAGATCATCTGACAGTAGATAAACTAATTCAAATATTTTTCTCTAAGAATCTTGATTTTCTGCAGTAGTTGTCATACAATTAGAAGTTCAATCTAAGATTTTATTTACTTAAAATCTATCACCTGAAAAATAATCAGTTAATTCTCTTGAGTTCATGGGCTAAATTCCAGCTGGGCACTGGTGATTCATACTTGTAATCCTAGCTACTCAAGAGGCTGAGATCTGAGGATCTAAGTTCAAGGTCAGGAAAGTCTTTGAGATCTTTTTGTGTGTGTGTGGGGGGGGGGATCAGTCATGGGGCTTGAACTCAAGGCCTGGATGCTGTCCCTGAGCGTTTGTGCACAAGGCTAGTGCTCTACCACTTTGAGCCCAGCTCCACTTCTGTTTTCTGGTGGTTAACTGGAGATAAGAGAGTTTCGTAAGCCGGGCACTGGTGGCTCACACCTGTAATCCTAGCTACTCAGGAGTCTGAGATCTGAGGATCATAGTTGGAAGCTAGCTCAGGCAGGAAAGGCCATGAAATTCATTATCTCCAATTAACCACCAGAAAACAGAAGTGGAGTTGTGGCTCAAAATGGTAGAGCACTAGCCTTGAGCAAAAGAGCTCAGACCTGGAGTTCATGCCCCAAGATGATGGGGAGGAAAAAGGGTCTCATAGACTTTGTTGTCTTGGCTGCTTGATCCTCAAATCTCAGCCTCTTAAGTAGCTAAGACTATAGGGCTAAGTCACAGGGTGCCTGGAATCCTTGAGACTCTTTATCTCCACTAAAACACACACACACACACACACACACACAAAGCCAGAAGTAGAGTTGTGGTTCAAGTGGTAGAGCACCATCCTTAAGCATAATAGCTCAGGGATGGCATTCAGGCTCTAAATTGAAGCCTCAGGACTCCTCCCCCCCCCTGCAAATTAGTAAGAGTGCACTCTAAAATAACAATAACATAGCTGGGTGCCAGTGGCTCCTGACTGTAATCATAGCAACTCAGGAGGCTGAGATCTGAGGATCAGGGTTCAAAGCCAGCCTGCAGGAAAGTCCATGAGACTCTTATCTCCAATAAACCACCAGAAAACCGGAAGTGGCCCTTTGGCTCAATTGGTAGAGTGCTCGCATTGAACTGAAGAGTTGAGGGACAGCACCCAGGTCCAGAGTTCAAGCCCCATGACTGACAAAAAATAAATAAAAATAAATGAAATAACAACAATAAAGCTGGGCACCAATAACTCCTAGATAGTCAGGAGGCTGAGATTTGAGAACTGTGACTCACAGCCAGCTTGGGCAGACAAACCTTGAAAGACTCTTCTTTCCAATTAACCAGTAAAAAGCCAGAAGTGTAAGTGTGGTTCAAGTGGTACCAGCTGTGAAGCACAAGAGGTCTAGAGCTCAAGCCCAAATATGTTTATATTAATTACATTAACCAGTAAAATAGTGCCATAGACACAGGAGTAATGCATGTGCTACGATGATGTTGTGACAGCTATGATCTCACTAGACAACCAGAATTTTCCAATTTCACAATAATCTTAGACTTCCATCATATTTGTGACCCATGGTTGATTGAAACATCTTTATTTAATGCATGACTGTATCTTTAGAGTGTATAACACATTTTGTGTGATAAAAGAATTATTTGAAGATAATGGTAACTTATATAAGTCAGAGTTAGGAAAGATTTGAGGATGGTGAGGATAAGAGAATATAATATTTCTGAAAATGTTTTTTACCTTTCCACTTAAGATTTAAAGTTTTTAGAACTTAAATTGTAATTATAATTATATTTATTTGTTATAGGACCTGTTCCTCCAATTTAAAGTCAGTTTGGCCAATGAACACAAACAGATTTGTAGATCACCATGACCTCTTAACAGAAACCAAAAGGCCAATAGATCCAGCTATCTCTCAGCAAGCTTTTTATAGTGGTGAATCTGTGTCAGCAGTGGAAAAGCAATACCTGCATAGTAGTAGTCTCATACCACAACAAAAAATAGATGAACTTTATCATGGATTTACTGGTTTAGACCTTGAAGAACAATGGATGTACCCTGCACGAAATGATCATTCTAACTGTTATAATATACAGACAAGTGATACAGCAAAGGCAACATTCCAAGAATATCCATTTATGAAAAACTGTTTTACACCACAAACTGGTCTGTTTGATATCATGAAAGAATCAGGAATTGATACTTACACTTATGGAAGAGATAAAATATGTGCTAAAAGTCTCGAAGCACCATTACAGCAAAAAAGGGCAGAGATATTTCTTTCCCAATTTAATAGATACAATGAAAATGCAGAATACTGTAGATACCCAGAATATGCTCATCCTAATAAGGCTAAGCTTAATAAATGCTCAAGTTTTAGTATCCAAGATGGTAAAAAATTGTCCAATGGCACATCTGAAACACCAACTGTAGAAGCAGATGCGTACACAAAGCTATTCCAGGTTAAACCAGCAAATCAGAAAAAAATGGAGGAGGCCATACCTGACCAGCAGAATTTTGCATTTCCAAAAACCACACCACATTTGGCAGAAAAACAATTTGCAAAGGAAACAGCATTTACTACTGATTGTGGCTTAAAATCAGAATATGGACTAAAACCTCATACAGCTTGTCCAGCTAATAATGATTTTGCTAATGTCACAGAAAAGCAACAATTTGCTAAACCTGATCCCCCAAATTCTGAGTATTTTAAATCAGTGAATTTATTATCAAACTCAGCAATATCTTCAGGAGGTATCAATTTAAGTAGACCATCTTGGGTGAATGTTCAAACAAAAAATAGCACTCCTATTCCTTACCGAAATCAAGGTAACTTGATCAAATTAAATAGTCATTTAAGTGCAGCTTCAAAAAGTTCTAACCATTCTTCAGATTTCCCCCAGCTATTATCCACAAATTTAACCCCAAATAGCAATCTATTTCAAAAGTATTGCCAAGAAAACCCTTCAGCATTTGCTAGCTTTGATTTCAGTTACAATGGTGCAGAAAGAATCCAATCTGTCAATCACATGGAAGGACTGACAAAGTCTGGAGAAGAAAATCTCTTCGAAACGGTTACAGATAAAAAAATAAAGCAGCCAAATGGATTTTGTGATAACTATTCAGCTCAACAGTATGGGATCATTGAAAATGTAAACAAACATAATTTTCAAGCCAAGCCCCAGAGTGGACATTATGATCCTGAGGAAGGTCCAAAGCATTTAGAAACCTTATCTCAAAATTCCTATCAAGATCTGTTGGAGTCACAGGGTCATTTTAATAGCCACAGACAAGGAAGTGGAGACAGCAATATTAATAGCCGTGTGAATCGCACACAGGCCTCATGCTTTTCTAATAATTATATGATGGGAGATTTAAGGCATAATCAGGGTTTCCAACAACTTGGTTCAAATGGGTTTCCACTAAGATCTGCTCACCCTTTTGGCCATTCAGTTGTTCCACTGTTGGATTCCTATGATTTGTTTTCTTATGATGACTTAAGCCATTTATACCCTTATTTTAATGATATGATGTATGGTGATAATTCCTTTTCTGGTTTCGTGCCAACTTTTGGATTTCAAAGACCAATTAAAACCCGTAGTGGACCAGCCAGTGAACTACACATTCGTCTAGAAGAGTGCTATGAACAATGGAGAGCATTAGAAAAGGAGAGAAAAAAGGTAATGAGCTATCCATTTAGATGGATCCATTGTGGGCCAAGAGTTCTTAACCTTTTTTTCCAAGCTGAATTCTTCTACAATGTACAGTATTTAAGTTAATTGCCACAAGGAATTAGCTAGGTTACTTAAAGACTAAAAGCTTGAGGCTTTAAAATAATAGGTATCTATATGTTAATTTTTAGTTTGTCTATGAAGTAGATTTCTTTCCTTATTCAATTAAAACTTTGAAATTTTTTTAGTATTGAAGTGTTGGAGGATTAATGTATTTTATATGTATTAAGTATTATAGAAAAATACTGTACTACTATGTTTTTTTATACAAAGACAACTTCTATTTAAAGGAATAACTATTTCTTAGAACTATGAAAAATGTTAGCAGTTGAATCATATTTGCAAAATTCAACATAAAAATTATATAATTTTTTACAGACTGAATTAGCCCTTGCCAAGAATTATCCAGGAAAAAAAGTATCTAGTACTAATAATACTCCAATTCCAAGGCTGACCTCCAACCCATCTAGAGTTGATCGTTTAATTGTGGATGAACTTCGAGAACAAGCCAGAGTAAGCCATAAAAACATCCATAATGAATTTTTTTTTAATTGATGAGTTTTTAAAACATTTCAACAAGTTAAACTTCTAAAAGATTTTTAAAATCACATTTATATAACTGAAATACGTTTTCTTCACATTTGGTTCTAAAGCTAGATTAATATTTAGACAAGGAAAAATAGTTTTACTCAATGATTTGAAAAGTACTTGAGATTAGTCATGATGGTATAATCCCAGCTACTCTGGAGTTCAAGGCTGGCCCAGGTAAAGTTAGCATGGCTCTATCTCAAAAATAAAATTTTTGTTGTCGTTCATGGGGCTTGAACTCAAGGCCTGGGCACTGTTCCAGAGCTTTTGCATTCAAGACTAGCACTCTACCACTTTGAGCCACAGCTCCACGAGATCCTATTTTCTGGTGGTTAATTAGAGATAAGAAAGAGTCTCTTGGACTTTCCTGACTGGGCTAGCTCTGAACCTCCATCCTCAGCCTCTTGAGTTGTGAGGATTCCTTACAGATGTGAGCCACTGACATCCAGCTACTAAAATCTGTTTCTAAAAAAGAGAGTAAACCCTTAGTAATAGCAATAAAGTAACATTTTTTGATTAATTTGTTTTAAAGGCAGGTGAGTTGTGGGTACAGCTCAAGTGGTAGAGCACTTGCTGAGCAAGCTGGAAGCCTTGGTTTTTGAATGGGTTAGGAGATCACTTGCATGCAAAAGGGTCTGGTTCCATCCACAGTACTACAAAAAAGAAAATATTTAAAATAATTTAAATAGTTCCTCTTCAAACTCCCATTGCAATGTAGCTAATCCTTAAGAGAATTTTTTTAAAGCCCCTTTGAATGATATTTATAGGCAACATCTCCCACTTTTTAGTCTTTTAGAGACCATTTTTAAGCCTCCACATTAATTTTACCAGCAGTTAAATACACTGGGGGGGTGGTGAGGAGGGGTTCAACTCAGGGCCTTGAGTTTACTAGGTAAACTCCTTGAGCCACACCCCCAGTTTAAAGTCCCATGTCTTTTTTTCTTTTTCTTCTTTCTTTTTTTTTTATTTTGGTCCATCGTGGGGCTTGAACTCTGGGCCTGGGTACTGTCCCTCAACTCTTCAGATCAAGGTGAATGCTCTACCACTTGAGCCACTTCTGGTTTTCTGTTGGTTTATTGGAGATAAGAATCTCAGACTTGGGGCTGGGAAGGTGGCTCAGTGGTAGAGCATTTGCCTTGCATGCTCAAGGCCCTGGGTTCGATTCCTCAGTACCACATAAGAAAAAAGCTGGAAGTGGCGCTGTGGCTCAAGTGGTAGAGTGCTAGCCTTAAGCTGAATTGCTGAGGGACAGCGCCCAGGCCCAGAGTTCAGGCCCCACGACCGGACCCAAAAAAAAAAAAAGAATCTCACAGACTTTTCTGCCCAGGATGGCTTTGATTTGGAATCCTCAGATCTCAGCCTCCTGAGCAGCTAAGATTACAGGTGTGAGCCACCAGCGCCCTCTAACGTTCTTAGTTCTACATACTGAGTATTTTACTGAGCATCTGTATAGTTCCAAGCATATAAAATTATAGCTATCTAGGGATTTTTCTTTAAAATTTTTTAGTTTACCTTTCAAGGATCTGGCTGCCATACAGTGGGAAGAAAATATTGGACAGTTAGAGTAGATAGATTTCAAAGAAAGTTGTCAGGAGAAGCATTCATTCCAGGGCTTTTAGTTACTTGGTTTTCAAGTGTTTTTTTGTTCTGTTTTGTTTTTTGTTTTGTCAGTAACTGAATGCCAAATTTTAATTCTTAAATCATTTGATTTAAGATGATTTACCTGATACTCAGATTCTAATGAATCAAAAATTGTCTTCTAGGGCTGGGAATGTGGCATAGCAGTAAAGTGCTTGCCTAGCATGCATGAAGCCCTGGGCTTGATTCCTCAGTACCACATAAACAGAAAAAGCTGGAAGTGGCACTGTGGTTCAAGCAGTAGAGTGCTAGCCTTGAGCAGAGAGGTTCACGGACAGTGCCCAGGCCCTTAGTTCAAACTCCAGGACCGGCAAAAAAAAAAAATCTCCTATACACTTTTCAAGTTTAGAATCTGAAATCTTAGACATAAAACATAGTCCTCGGGGCTGGGAAGGTGGCTCAGTGGTAAAGTGCTTGCCTTGCATGTATGAGGCCCTGGGTTTGATTCCTCTGCACCACATAATCAGAAAAAGCCAGAAGTGCCGCTGTGGCTCAAGTGCTAGAGTGCTTGCCTTGAGTTGAAGAGCTGAGGAACAGTGCCCAGGCCCAGAGTTCAGGCCCCACAACAGAAAAAAAGTAAATAAATAAAAAATAAATAAATAAAACATAGTCCTCCTATTGATCTCATGTGTCCAGTCCCCTTTTTAAAGCTTCATTAACGAAATGATTGAGACATTTTTAATTTTAATTTTCAGTAGAAGCTTTGACAATTATATGTATATATTTATATTTATAATTGCCTTGTAAATTTGTGGGGGGGGTGGGGGTGGTATGCACGCACGTACCCCTTTCTTTCAGCTTGAACTCAGGGCTTGGGCTCTGTCCCTGAGTTCCCTTGAGCTTTTTTTTTTTTTGGGGGGGGGTCCGGTCCTGGGGCCTGAACTCTGTGCCTGGGCACTGTCCCTCAGCTCTTCAGCTCAAGGCTAGTGCTCTACCATTTGAGCCACAGCACCACTTCCGGCTTTTTTCTTTTTTCTTATGTGGTACTGAGGAATCGAACTCAGGGCCTGGATTTTTTTGCTGGCTAATTGGACTCTCATAGACTCCTGCCTGGGCTGTCTTTGAACAGCTACCCTCAGGTCTCAGCCTCCTGAGTAGCTTTATCAGTGTAAATTTCAATCAAAGTTTCCTATATAATGGGTTCTTTAAAACTATCATTTTAGGGGGCTGGAAGGTGGCTCAGTGGTAGAGCGCTTGCCTTGCATGCCTGAGCCCCTCGGTTCGATTCCTCAGCACCACATAAGCAAAAAGGAAAAAAGCCGGAAGTGGCGCTGTGGCTCAAGTGGTAGAGAGCTAGCCTTGAGCTGAAGAGCTGAGGGACAGCGCCCAGGCCCAGAGTTCAGGCCCCACAACCGGATCCAAAAACAAACAAACAAAAACAAAAAACTATCACTTTATTATTTTAATCTGAATATTTCTGATTTCCAAAAGGAAGATTACAGGCCTAAAAAGCTTAAGAGCATGCTGCATTCAGGATTAATCACCTAATGCTTGTCTGTTTCAACTTCTTTTGCTTGAGATACTTCCTAACAATCTATTGACAGGCTATTCTCTTATTTGACAAAAACAATATTAAGCCTTTTATTTGAATATTTGACCTTTTATCATTACTGCTATATTCTCAAAAAGTACAAAAAGGGTTCCGGATTTAGCTCAGTGGAAGAGCACGTGCCTGGCAAGTACAAGGCCCTGAGTTTGGTCCTCAACTCTAGAAAAGAAGTTTTAGGGCTGGGAAGGTGGCTCAGTGGCAGAGCGCTTGACTTGCATGCCTGAGGCCCTGGGTTTGATTCCTCAGCCCCACATAAGCAAAAAGCCGGAAGTGGCACTGTGGCTCAAGTGGTAGAGCGTTAGCCTTGAGCTGAAGAGCTGAGGGACAGTGCCTAGGCCCAGAGTTCAGGCCCCACCACCGGACCCCCCTTCTACCCCCCCCCCAAAAAAAGAAGAAGTTTTAGAAGCCAGGTGCTGGTGACTTACACCTGTAATCCTAGCTACTCAGGAGGCTGAGATTGGCAGCAAAGTCCCTGAGACTCTGATTTCCAATAAAACACCAGAAAACCAGAAGTGGCGCTGTGGCTCAAGGGTTAGAGCAATAGCCTTAAGCTGAAGAGCATAGGGACAACAGACATGCCAAAAAAAGTTTTATAATTAAGACAAATTGGACTGGGAAGGTGGCTCGATGGTAGAGTGCTTGCCTTGCATGCATGAGCCCCTGGGTTCGATTCCTCAGCACCACATAAACAGAAAAACCTGGAAGTGGCGGTATGGCTCCTTGAGTGGTAGAGCACCTTGAGCTGAAGAGCTGAGGGACAGCGCTGAGGCCCAGAGTTCAGGCCCCATGACCGGAAAAAAAAAAAATTAAGACAAGATGATTTAAAAGACTGACTTTCTACTAGGGCTTTGGCTCATGCATGCAATCCAGGCTACACAGGAGAATGAGATTGGGAGGATTGTCGTTCTAGGCCAGATTGGGCAAAAAAGATTGCAAGATCTATTAAAAAAAAAAAGGCTAGGTCAGCACCAGTGGCTCATCCTGTATCCTAGCTATTGAGGAGGCTGAGATCTGAGAATCTTAGTTCAAACCCAGACGAGGCAGGAAAATCTGATGAGATGTTTATTTATAGTTAACCAGCAAAAAGTAGAGGTATGGTTCAAATTGGCAAGAGTGCCAGCCTGGAGCGAAAAAGCTAAAGGACAGCACCATGGTCCCAGTAAGGACACACAGACAGACAGACAGACAGACACACACACACACACACACATGAACGACTAAGTAGAGTACACCTGTCATCCTAGTTCTGTAGAAAGCATAAATAAGAAGATAGTGGTCTAGACGAAAAGTAAGAAGACCCTATCAAAAATTAATAAAAGCAAAAAAGGCTGGGGACATAGCCCAAGTGGTAGAGCACCTAAAAAGGACAAGGTCCAGCAGTGCCATCTCAGTACTGCCAAAGAGAAAACATGACTCAAAACTTCCTTTCCAGTAGTTTCTCCTAGCATATTACAATATAGTAAGCATTCCTGTATATTGCATCATTGTTATTGTTTTCATCTTTTTTTCGAAGTTTTACTTTGCTTTCTTTTTTTTTTCTTGCACACAGTGTGGTTACATGCTTTACCAAAATTTTAAATGTTTCCCTCAGGTTGTGACTTTATTAGGCAAAATGGAACGTCTCCGAAGCTCTCCTCTTCATGCTAATATCTCTACTGCCCTTGATAGACACCTAGAGTCCATTCACATTGTACAGTCACGTAGAAAAGATGAAATTGTTAATGCTTCAAATCGGCAAAGGCAAGGAGTGCCTAGATGCCAAGATGATAGAGGTATATATTAATGCAAATTATTTTGATAGCCATGTGAGTATTTGATAAAGCAATTTGAATGTTAATAAAATTAGATTCTTAGATTAAAAGTTTAACATTTACCTAAAAAATTGGTAAATGATCTCAACATTATTTGCTCCAAAAATACTATATTTTATTTTGTTAACTTTATGCATTTAACTAGAATACCTGTCTTAAGACATAGTCTGTATTTTACTCAAAGCATTGTTATTGTCATATATTCTCAGAGAGAAAGTACCAATATTTTAAAATAAAATGGTAGCGGGGCGCTGGTGGCTCATGCCTGTAATCCTAGCTACTCAGGAGGCTGAGATCTGAGGATCGTGGTTCAAAGCCAGCCTGGGCAGGAAAGACTGTGAGACTCCTATCTCCAATAAACCACCAGAAAACCGGAAGTGGCACTGTAGCTCAAGTGGTAGAGCACTTGAGCTGAAGAGTGCAGGGACAGCGCCCAAGTCCAGAGTTCAAGCCCCACAACCGACCAAAAAAACAAATTAATAAATAAAATAAAATAAAATGGTAAAAACAAAGTACTGCCAGGCACTGGTGGTTCATGCCTATAGTCCTAGCTACTCAGGCTGAGACCTGGAGGATTATAGTGCAAGGTTAGCCTGGGCAGAAAAGTCTGCAAGAGTTCCATCCTAAATTAACCAACAAAACACCAGGCTAAAGGCTCACATGGTAGACTGGCAACTGTGGACAAGCACATTGAGCAAGTGTGAGGCCCTGAGTTCAAGCTAAGGTATCTGGGAAAAAAAAAAGTACTTCATTTAGCTCAATTAGCTACCCTTTTTATAAAAGTAGTGTTCAATTATTTAGTAGCAATAACTATGGACTTTGTAAGAGCCAAGGATATTTAAATGGTACCAAATAAGGAATAATGCTGAATATTTCTTTTACAGATGTTTTTGCCCTTGCTTCAGCAATTAAAGAGATGTGTGTGGCTACTCGGAAAGCACGTACTACCTTATGGTGTGCACTGCAGATGACCTTGCCAAAAACAGCGAGTACAGCTGGCCAGTCAGATGTAGAAAAGGCTTTCCAAGATGTTGTAAACTGTGAAGATAGAGTCCATGAAAGCATAAGTAGTAGCAATCCAACAAACCAGAGAGGTGAAGCAAACAAACATTAAAGAAATGCCAGTAGAAGAAATAGTTTAAAAGCTGATAAGTAAATGTATCAAGACATGCTAAAGAATTTTAATGAACTTGTCAAACTTTCAGTACATTAATTTTCTTTCAGATTTAAAGTTAATACCTTAATGAAGTCTAACTTCTATTTAAAACTCTACTTGGAATGAATCAGATATAGTTTAAAGTGAACTCAAAGGAAAAGTTGATTGCTCTTGTCAGAGTTCTGAGTAGTCAAAGATAACAATTTAAGGTAAATTAAATATTTCCTAACAGCTAAAATATTGCTTATATCCATTCTGCAGTGCAGGTATATGCAAATACAAAATTCTTCTAGGAGATAAGTTTTATTTAGTTCTGCCTTAGTAAGTGTAATTCCAAATAATGAATCTAAGTGACTGTAACCCAATTATGGTTACAGTTTAGAAACCAAGACAAGTTTTGATTGTGATATAAAAGTGTTTTCCTTACAAAACTGGATAATACCTAGGAAACAAAGGAAAACAGGGATAAGCCTAATATTCATGTAAAAATTTAATGTTTAAAATACTACAATATTTATAAATTTGAAATCTTAGTGCTTAAGTATTTGGAGGGAAATGCATCTGATTCTCCTAAATTAGTGATAAAAGTGCCAGTGTAAAAACCATGCAAGTTACTGAATATAAAACCTGTTCAAATCATTTGTGTATATTCTTTAAAATGTAATTATACTATCAATTATTAAATATTTCCAATTTTAAAGTATTTAAATTGAATCAAAACAAAACATTTCCTTTATCTGGATCTTTTAGACTTTATGCACAGTAACTAAAATAATGACTATTGTTTTAATACCCTTAGTTTGCTGTCTTTTATGAGGGTATCACGAAGTTCTAAAATGTACTTTTTAAGGTTAATCTTTAACTAGTTTAGTTTGCAATTGGTTAGTGTATATTTTGTGTAGTTGTGTTTACTAGTTTGCTTCTCCATTTTTTTTTAAAGAGCACTTGAAAGCTTGGCCTTTTCTGTTTCTCATCATTTAATATCTTTGTATTGAATGTAATTTATTCATTAATATGAAATGTTGGTATTATGTGACTCAGAAGATCTTGGGTTTTAACATTTCTAGCATGAGTTAAACTATAATGTACTGATGAAATTTAATTGAAATATCCTTCACTAGAAACACTGATGTTTAAAATGTTGGTGTTTTCCTTAGTTTTAGAAATCCTGGTATATAAAAAAAAAAAGAGTGTAATCACACCACATAAATTTTGTTCAGATGATGTGCGGAAGAAACTGATTGAGAATGCAGGCGTAACTGTAGGGAGAAACATTTTGATCACTGATGAGCCTTAGAACTACTGGATGAATTAAATGGAGGGTAGTCAAATAAAATAGATCACACCACAGTCACTGCATAGAAAGTGGTTAAGTTTGATTTAAGACATGTTGGATGTTATGAAAACAAATATTGTACTGAATTTAGTCTCAGAAAAAAATAAATTACTTTGTTGAAAATATTTGGTTTTACTTTTTTATATTTGTATTCATTTGTGTATGTGCATGGGGCTTGAGCTCAGGGCCTGTGCACTGTTACTAAGATTTCTTACTCAATGCTCGTACTCTACCACTTGAATAACAGCTCTACTTCTTGATTTCTAGTGGGTAATTGGAGATAGGAGTTTCACAGACTTTCCTGCCTAAGCTGGCTTTGAACTGCAATCCTCAGATCTCAGCCTCCTGAGTAGCTAGGATTATAGGCATGAACCAGAGGTGTCTATTAGTGTGGGTTTTTTTTTTTTTTTGGTCAGAAAACCAACTAATTTCATTTAACTGGTAAGAACCTATGCTAAATTTTTTTAATTTAATTTTATTTGTGAACATACTGTACAGAGGGGTTACAATTACATGGGCAGGATAATGCGTGCATTTCTTACCAAGCATTGCAGCCTCCTCCTTTGGTTTACCCTTCACATCCCTTCCCAGCCTCTCCCCTCCCCCCCCCAACCTATGCTAAATTTTATTAAAATAATGTGGCAAAATAATGCAATCCAGATACTCTTAGATCACATACCTGATCACCGTCAAAGAGAAAACTCTTTACTTTGCATTTACTACTGTTCAGGCAAACCAGAATGAATCTGGATGACATTGATGCATGATGTGAGGTTTTTGGTTGTATTGGTGGTGGTGGTTGCTTTTTCTTTGAGTTTGTCTTCTTAGGGGAGTAAAAGGGAGGCGCAGAAAGGGAGGGTGAACAAGTATAATCATGCTATTCAGTATACACTATGTGGAAAATGAACTGTGTAACTTGTAGACAGGGAAGGGAAGGTAAAACAAGTGAAGGACAGGGTGACATTGTCCAAAAAAGGAAATTACTCAGGCTACACAAGTTACAATTACTTGACTTATAAAATGGTAACCCCTCTATACAACACCTTATTAATAATAAAATTCTATTTAAAAAAAAAAAGATGCATTATGTCATGCACTAATCTGAAGCCAGCCCAGGCAGGAAAGTCACTCAAAAAACTGGAGTGGCACAATAGCTCTAAGTGGTAGAGCTCTAGCTTTAAGTGAAAAGAGGCTTAGGGACAGCACCCAGGCCCTGAGTTTAAACGGGAAGAGGGGGTGGGGAAGAAGGGGGGGGGGGGGGGAGAGGGAGAAGGAGGAGAGTTACAATGAGCACCACAACAATAGTGACTTAAATAAAGTTTATTTTTTATAAAGTGGTTATTCCTGAAATACCATGGTTGTAGGAATATATGAAGAGGTAGTATATCTCCTTTTCCTTAACCATGCTTTTTTTTTTTTAACCTTCTGCACAAAGGTAAAGGTTTTTGTTAATTTCATAGTTAACTAATATAAAACAGAGGTCAGCAAACTTACTCCAAAGGGCCAGATAAATATTTTAGGTATTACAAGCTGTATCCATTCTTTTACCTTTTTTAGTGTGCATCACAATAAGTGAGCCAATTTGGCTTATGGGTGGTGGTTTGCTGATCCGCTTCCTGTCTTATCAGAGAAATTACTCTCTTCAGAACAATTATTACTCTCTTCAGCTAACTGCTGCCTAGAGTAGAAAACGGCCTTATTTACAACTGAATGTAACTTATGACAAGTAGAAATGAAGATTCCTGTTCAGATTTGACTCTTCAGGCAATTTCTCTATTCACTTACTCATTCAAAAATTTGTTAAGCTTTAACATCTTTGTATCTTAAGTATCTTTGTGTTGCCAAGAATTCCACGCTGGTGGTTCACACCTGAAATCCTAGCTACAGGAGGCTGATATCTAAGGATCAAGATTCAAAGCCAACCAAGGCAGACAAAATTGAGATTCATTTCTCCAATTAACCAGAAAAAAGTTGGAAGTGGAGCTATGGCTCAATTGATAAAGTGATAGCCTTGAATGAAAAAAACTAAAGGAAAGCACAGAGCCAGGTCCCGAGTTCAAGCCCCAGTACCAGTGCACATGTGCATACGCGCATGGATGCACGCGCGCACACACGCACACAATTTCCAGTGTTTCTTATAAGGACAATTCCTCCAGTTTTTCTAAGCCAGGAATTATAGTTTTAGAGACTTAGTTTAAGGTAAATCAAAATTAAAACTCTCAAAGGAGCTTAAAAATATTTTGTCATTATTTTAAAAAAAGAAAAAAAAATCTAGGCCTGTAATCCTACTTAGGAGACTTGGGATTGGAGGATCACAGTTCAAAGCCAGCCTGGGCAGAAAAGTCCATGAGGCTAGAACTGGGGTTATGGCTCAAGTGGTAGAGCACTAGCCTTGAGAAAAACAGTTCAGGGATAATGCCCAGGACCAAGATAATGCTCAAGGCCCAAGATCTGAAAAAAAAAAAAGACTAATAATGGTATCTTTGCACTCAATACTAACACATAGCTTGCTTAGTCACAGACTTGAGCAAAAAATATGTAATTCTACTTAAAGACATATTTTTTTCTCCCATAGATGTTTTTTTGGTGTGTGTGTGTGTATGTGTGTGTGTGTTTTGTGGTGCTAGGGATCAAACCCGGGACCTCATGCATGCTAAACCATTCTACCACTGAACTACTTGGATGTACCACAGCCCAGGCTAATATTTTTTAATTCTCAGATTTAGAACACCCACAAATAATTTCTTCCTATTTTTTCTAGTTTGCTGCCATACCACATAGAATCTGGATCCCAATAAGGCTTTTCATTAGTTTTCTATTTCAGTTATAAAATATTACTAGATTCAGAGGTAAATATTGCTTCTGACACAATTTGTACGCCCACTTTTCAGAAGAGTGGATTATGTTTCCTTCAAGATGAAAAACATGTAACTGTTACCTCTCTGAATCATGGTATTTATCCAAGGTGAGGGAAGACCTTAAAAAAAAACAAAACCCAAAAGCACAGGATTGCAGTAATAGATTCCAGATCTTTGGTTCAGACAGTAACTATAATAATCTGATTGCCGACGTCACCAAAAAGTTGGCACATTTTATAATTAAATGTGATTGTGACTTTCCTTTTGACCATGTTATAACAAAAGGAGAAATGCCTTGGGAAATCATTTTGCAAAGGTTTCTCATTGCTCTTAGACATATTCCCAACCAGTCCTCCCTTTGATCAAGTTCATGGAGGAAACAATAGAGTAGGCCAAGGTTATCGTTTTCGCTCCCCTCTCTGTGTCCTTTTCTTTTCTTTTTCTTTGCGCTCCTGCTTGGCTAGTTTGTCCCTCTCCCTCTGTAGTTTGTCCTGTTCCTTCTTCCTTTGAGACTCATCTCGAAGTGAATCTCGTTCCAATTTCCGAGCATTGAGAACATCTTCCACATTGGTATTTCGGAACAGGGCTACTGGTGAGTTAAGGGATTAAAGTTCCATAGGTCACAGTTACTATTTTCTTAACTCAGATTCTGACTGTCCTCTCTACATAGTAAGTGTTGAATGCTTTTTCTCATTTAAAAAAAAAATCTGAGGAAGTGGCGCTGTGGCTCAAGCGGTAGAGCACTTGTCTTGAGCTAAAGAGCGCAGGTACAGTTCCCAAGCCCACAGTTCAAGCCCCACAACCAAAAGAAATAAAAAAATTCTGGGTATGGTGGTTCATACCTATAATCTCAACTACTCAGGAGCCAGATATATCAGGAGGATTAAGGTTCAGAGACTGTTTAGGTAAAACAAGACCCCATCTCAAGAAGCTGGATAAGTGGTAAAGGTGGTACAGACCTGTGAGCCTAGCTATTTGGGAAATTGTAGGTAGGAAGGTTGAGGTCTGAAACCAGCCCCAGACAAAAATAATACCCTAGCTTGAAAGCAAAAAAAAAAAAAGCTGGGGAAATAGTTTAAGTGGTAGAGTGCCTGCCTAGCAAGTGTAAAACATAAGTTCAAACTGCAGTACTGTCAAAAATTATTATTAGCTATTCCAAAGGCAGAGATCAGAGGGAATGAAAGTTCAAGGCTAGCCCATAGAAAAAATGAAGCGTAAGTATGAGGATTGTGGTCTAAGCCACCCCCAGGGGAAAAAAATCTTGACTCCATCCTAAAATATAAAAAAAGGCAAAAAAAGGGGCTGGAGGCATGGTTCAAGTGATAAAGCCACTGCCTAGGCCCTGAGGCCCTGAGTTCAAACCTCAGTACTACCAGAAAATAATAAAACTTGTGTTCACCTTTGTCTAATGGGAAATTCTTTTTTTTTTTTTTTTTTGGGTCCGGTCATGGGGCCTGAACTCTGGGCCTGGGCGCTGTCCCTCAGCTCTTCAGCTCAAGGCTAGCGCTCTACCACTTGAGCCACAGCGCCACTTCTGGCTTTTTTCTTTTTGCTTATGTGGTGCTGAGGAATTGAACCCAGGGCCTCAGTCATGCAAGGCAAGCGCTCTACCACTGAGCCACCTTCCCAGCCCTCTAATGGGAAATTCTAAAGGTATTATTATAGAATGTTTAAAATATACCTCTCTAGGACAGTGCCCAGGCCCAGAGTTCAAACCCCACGACCAACCAAAAAAAAAAAAAAATTCTGGTGACAATAACAAAGTTCCTATAATCGAATGAAAATGAAACATTTAGCTGGGAAGGTGGCTCAGTGGTAAAATATACCTCTCATTTGGACTTAACCACACACACACACACACACACCGTCCTAAGGTACACACACACACACACACACACACTTGCGCGCACATACACACACACACACGCGCGCGCTCGCGCGCACATACACACACACACACACACACACCGTCCTAAGGTTTGAACTCAGCCTGGGCACCATCCCTAAGCTTTTGTGCTCAAGGTTGGCACTCTTACCACAGCCCTACTTCCAGACCCAGTAGCTCACTCTTACAATCTTAGCTACTTAGGAGGCTGAAATCTGAGGATCTCAGTTCAAAAGCCAGCCCAGGCAGGAAAGTCCATGAGACTTTTATCTTCAATTAACTACTAAAAAGCCAGAAGTGGAGTTGTGGCTCAAGTGGTAGAGAGCTAGCCTTGAACAAAAAAGCTTAGGAACACGCTGGGCACCGGTGGCTCATACCTGTAATCCTCCTATTCAGGAGGCTGAGATATGAGGATCACAGTTCAAAACCAGCCAGGGCAGAAAAATCCATGTGATCCTTATCTCCAATAAACCACTAGAAAACCAGAAGTGGTGCTGTGGCTCAAGCAGAGCGCTCGCCTTGAGCTGAAGAGTTGAGGGACAGCATCTAAGCCCAGAGTTCAAGCCCCACAATCAACAACAACAAAAAAGCTTAGGGACACCACCCAAGCCCAGTCTAAGCCCTAGGACTGCTACAAAACAAAAACAAACAAAAAACTTGTCTAGTAGATTTTGTTAGCTGGTATATTTTTTTTCAGTATTGGGGTTTGAAATCAGGGCCCGACATCTGCCAAGCAGAAACCTTATCACTTGAGTCATGCCTCCATTTTTTTTTGCTTTAGTTATTTTCAAATAGGATCTCACATTGTTACTTGGGCTGGCCTCCCATATAGTTGGGATGATGTATATGCCATCATAGGCAGTTTATTGAGAGGCAGGTATCTCGAACTTTTTGCCCAGGCAACCTCAGTCCTTCTGATCTCATCCCAAATAGCTAGGATTACAGATGTTAGCCACTATCTCACCCCAGGGTTTGTTTTGAAGTTAAATGAGGGCCAAGTGCCAGTGGCTCATGCCTGTAATCCTAGCTACTCAGGAGGCTGAGATCAGAGGATCACAGTTCAAAGCCAGCCCAGCCAGGAAACTCTGGGACTCTCTCTTTTTTTTTTTTGGTCAGTCGTGGGACTTGAACTCTGGGCCTGGGCGCTGTCCCTCAGCTCTTCAGCTCAAGGCAAGCGCTCTACCACTTGAGCTACAGCGCCACTTCTGGTTTTCTGGTGGTTTATTGGAGATAGGAGTCTCATGGTCTCTCCTGCC
>NW_012267363.1:908122-910896 GCF_000151885.1 Dipodomys ordii | reverse complement strand
CTGTAGCTCAAGTGGTAGAGCGCTCGCTTTGAGCTGAAGAGCTGAGGGACAGCGGCCAGACCCAGAGTTCAAGCCCCACGACCGACAAAAAAAAAAAAAAAAGAAGGACCTTCCTCAATACATATTTCATTATGTTCATACTTTTAGTTTGAAGTGTTCAATCTTTGTGTTCTCTTTCTAAAAATTTGGAAAAAAATTGACAAGAAAGACAAAACATTGTTTTACTTATTTTCCCAGGGCCAGGCAAACCAGAGCTGTATACAGGGAGTAGAGATTCTTATTTTCCCTTAAAAGTCCATCTTCCAAGCTAATCTCTTCAAAGTACTTAATTTGTTTGAAAACCAACAAATTAAGGGGCTGTGCTGTGCATGGAACTCTCAATGTTGGCTTAGAGAACCTATCAATGACAGCAAAGTAAAAATGAATTCCCAAGACTTGGTGGCAAAAAATGGGGCTAGACACAAGAAAGGATACATTTGTCAGAACCGAGGTTTGTCGTGGTGGCACCTGAATCCTCCTTCTCATCTGCTTCAGTGAGTGATGTTAAGGAAAATTAGATGGAAAACAAAGCTTTGTATATCCCAACCTGGCTCTAAAATATAACCAATAAACATGAGTAAGCCAGTCATGGTGGCAATGTGTCTGTAATTCCTATACTCAAGAGGCAGAGGCAAAAGGATTTCATGCACAAGACCAGCCTGGGCTGGTTTATGGGGCGGGGAGGGCTAAAGACTCTATAAGGGGAAAGGGGAGAAGACATGGAATCAGACACTGGTGGCTCATGCCTGTAATCCTACCTACTCAGGAGGCTAAAATCTGAGAATTGAAGTTCCAAGCTATCCCTGGCAGGAAAGACCATAAGATTGTTGTTTCCAATTAACCCCAAAATTCCAGAAGTAGAGCTGTGGCTCAAGTGGTAGAGCAGCAGCCCTGAGTGAAATAAGCTAAGAGACAGGCCCTGAGTTCAAGCCCCAGTATGGGCACAAGAAAGAAAAAGCTGAAAGTAGATGTAATGCTCAAGCCAAGAAGAGTCTGAGACCCTGAATTCCAGTGATGGCCCAAAAAAAATATGGGTAGGAAAAGCAGGCTGAATAAAGGAAGAGTCATCTTCAGAAATCAGGCTGAAACCTGCAAGATTAAGGTTCAAAGCCAACCCCAGAAGAAAAATCCATGAGACTCTATGTACAATTAAACAGAGAAAAATCAGGCTGGTGGCATGGCTCAAATGGTATTACACCAACTGTGACTGAGGAAGCCAAGCAAATATAAGGTCCTAATTTCAAGTCATTGTCCCAGCATGCATGTGCGCACACATGCGCACACACACCTATATACACACACACACAAAGTTCTTTTCCAAATTACAGGAGAAGAAAACTTACCTTTTCTAGCCTAGGAACTAATATGTTTGTCATTGGAACTGTAGCACTGACAACTCTGACCAAACACATGAGGAAAACTAGAAGAAAAAATAGCCTCAAAGCACTCAGAGAATTCTTTCCTAGTGATGAGACAGACAACATTTCTGGGATGATGTCCAGTATATAATGTGTCACATACTTCAGTAAGCTGCGCATTTCCTAAATAACTTCAAGTTCTCCAAGAATTAAATCTCCCCTACTAACAACTCTTTTGTACACTTCCCATTCAATTTCCAGATTAATTGTTGGGGATTCACCTTACTTTTAACTATGTAGTCATATAAGATTAAATTACCCTATTAAGTTGCCCTCCTAATTTTTAGGGTAACTTTTACCCACAAACATCAAGGTTCTAGTCCTGGGGTGGGCACTAATTTTCTGAATGCCTCTACCTACCCATTCATCTCTTTTGTTCTGTGGGAGTACTGGGGCTTGAACTCAGGTCCTCCTGTTCATACTCAACTTTTTGGTTCACAGCTAGCCATAGCTTCACTTCTGGCTTTTTGATGGTTAAATAGAAATAAGTGTCTCACAGACTTTCCTTCCTGGGCTGGAGTTGAACCATGACTCTCAGATCGTAGCCTCCTAGTAGTTATATTAGAAGCATGAGCCACAGGCCTTACACTTAAAATTTTTCAGGAATGTATTGATTATGTCTTGAAAAATCTAAGTGCAGTACCAATTATTCCAATGTCATTCCTCAACATCACTGCCATTTTAGAAGAGAAAATTAAGGTAGAGAGGACTGCCAACTTCCCAAAAGTCACTATAAATCACTACCAAACATTTCTAGTTTAGCTGGGCACTGGTGGCTCATACCTGTAATTCTAGCTATTCAGGTGGCTGAGATCTGAGGACTGCAGTTCAAAGCCAGCCCAGTCAGGAAAGTCAGTAAGACTCTTATCTACAATTAACCACCAGAAAACTAGAAGTAGAACAGTGGTTCAAAGTGGTAGAGTTCTAGCTTTGAGCAAAAGAGCTCAGAGACAGCATCTAGACTCTGAGTTCAAGCCCCATAACCACCACCAACAAAATCTTTGGTTTGACTTTCAGAGAATGAGGCTCTAGAAAGGATATTCTTCTTCATCTGTCACATCAGCATACTGGGCCAGCAGGGCAGCTTTTCTCTGCTTCTCCTCTTCTGACACCATCCTGGGTTTCACCACAATCTGTGCCTGCTTCTCAATTAGGGAGGCGATGGCCTGTACTTCATCTGGGAGGTGGTGGAAGGGGGACAAAAAGCTAATAGGAGTGCCTTGCCATGGAACCACTATTCTACCCAGACATATGCTGACTCCTTAGAAATCTGGAACTCCAACGACACAGCTCACAGGCCAGTGAGAAAGCCAAGAA
>NW_012267363.1:903882-905617 GCF_000151885.1 Dipodomys ordii | reverse complement strand
GTTCTGTGTTTCCGACCATCGTTCCACAATCTCTTTGCAAATGTCCAGGAGAGAATCTTCTTCCTAGTTGGAAATGTTAGACCAATTAATTTCCTGAAAGATTCTTGAAACAGAACCCTAACCTAATAAAAGCCTATGAAGAGGCACAGCTCCACCTGCTGGAGATGACAAAAAAAACTTGGAAGGGTTTGGGAGTCAGCAGAGTGTTTCTCTCTATGCCTGCTTGGTAAAGAGCAGCCAATCCAATCTCCCAAAATCTAGCAGAAAAGATTCCCACAAACATAGGAAAGTCCTCTTCACTCATTGTATATGTGTATGTGTGTGCATGTGTGAGTGCTGGTCCTAGGGCTTGAAGTCAAGGCCTAGACGCCATTGTTGAATTTTTTTCTCAAGGCTAGCACTCTACCACTTGAGCCACAGCTCAACTTCCAGCTTTTTGGTAGGTAAATGGAGGTAAGAGTCTCAATCACTTTCCTACGAGAGCTGGCTTCAAAATGCAATCATTAGACTTCAGCCTTCTAAGCAGTTAGTTACAAGTATGAGCCACTGACACCTGGCTTTCATTCATTAAAAAATTTTTTTCTTAATTTTATTTTGGATTGACAAATTATTATACATATTACACATTTTGGAGTACAATGTGAATGTGATTTTTTGGTCGATCATGGGGCTTGAACTCTGGGCTTGGGCACTATCCCTCAGCTCTTCAACTCAAGGCGAGCGCTCTACCACTTGAGCCACAGTGCCACTTCCGGTTTTCTAGTGGTTTATTGAAGATTCGAGTCTCATGGACTTTCCTTCCAGAGATAGCTTTGAACCGTGATCTTCAGATATCAGCCTCCTAAGTAACTAGGATTACAGGCGTGAGCCACCAGTACCCGGCTTGTGAATGTGATATTTTATGTGTGTGTGCTAATTCTTGGGCTTGAACTCAGGGCCTGGGCACTGCCCTGAGCTGTTTTGCTCAATTAGAACTCTACCACTGAGCCACAACTGCACTGCCAACTCTTTGGTGGGCTAACTGGGAGATGAGTCTCACAGTGGATCACACCTGTGATCTGAGGATCATGATTAGAAACCAAACTGGGAAGAAAAGTCATCATGAGACTCTGATCTCCAAATAACCACTCAACAACTGGAAGTAGCACTGTGACTCAAGTAGTAGATCACTAACCTTGACCACAAAAAGGCTGAAAGACAGCTCCCAGGCCCTGAGTTCAATCCCTACAACTGACAAAACAAAAACTAAAAAACCAGTCTGTGCTGACTTCAAACCATGATCATCAGATGTCAGCCTCCTGAGTAGCTAGGATTACAGGTGTGACCCACCAGTGCCTAGCACAATGTAATACTTTTACATGTTTACAATGAGGAATGTTTAATATAGCTAATCTACTCCTTTAGGAATTTTGAAAATATGCAATGCATTACTGTTTATTATAGTCTCCATTCTGTCCACAGATTGCTAAAACTTGTATCTTTGAAACTATGTGCCCTTTGATTAGCAATTTCTTTTTTTTCTTTTTTCCCTTTCTACCTCTCTTATTTTGTGTATGTGTGCTGATACTGGGGCTTAGACTCAGGGACTGGGTGCTGTCTCATTTTATTTTTATTTATTTTTTATTTTTTGGGTCCGGTCGTGGGGCCTGGGCACTGTCCCTCAGCTCTTCAGCTCAAGGCTAGCGCTCTACCACTTGAGCCACAGCGCCACTTCTGGCTTTTTTCTTTTTGCTTA
>NW_012267363.1:871971-902587 GCF_000151885.1 Dipodomys ordii | reverse complement strand
AAAGAAAAAAGCCTGAAGTGGCGCTCTGGCTCAAGTGGTAGAGCGCTAGCCTTGAGCTGAAGAGCTGAGGGACAGCGCCCAGGCCCAGAGTTCAAGCCCACAACTGGACCCCCCCCCAAAAAAAAAATTTTTTGTTTTCTGCAGGTTATGAAACAAGAGGCAAATACATAGAGCCAAATGTGTTTCTGGATAATATTGCCTTCTCTAACAAGAGACTGGCAAACACATTTCCCTTCATCCACAAACACATAGCCCTACATAATAACACCATAGAAAGGAATAGTTAGTTATAAACTGGTAACAAGAAGTTCTGCATTGGGGCTGGGAAGGTGGCTCAGTGGTAGAGTGCTTGCCTTGCATGCATAAGACCCTGGGTTCGATTCCTCAGCACCTCATAAGCAGAAAAAGCCAGAAGTGGTGCTGTGGCTCAAGTGGTAGAGAGCTAGCCTTGAGCTGAAGAACTGAGGGACAGCATCCAGGCCCAGAGTTCAGGCCCCACAACCAACAAAACAAAACAAAAAAAAAAGGACTGTTCTGGAATACTATTTCAACAACTTTTTTTAAAGTTTTATGGAATGCCGGGCGCTGGTGGCTCACACCTGTAATCCTAGCTACTCAGGAGGCTGAGATCTGAGGATCGTGGTTCAAAGCTAGCCTGGGCAGGAAAGTCTGTGAGACTCTTATCTCCAATACCACTAGAAAACTGGAAGTGGTGCTGTGGCTCAAGTGGTAGAGCGCTCGCCTTGAGCTGAAGAGCTGAGGGACAGCGCCAAGGCTCAGAGACATTCCTTGTCTCTTACTTGAAATTTCTTCCTATATAATTTCCGATAGTAGGGTCCAAGAGAAAAACTAATTCCATTGTTTTGTATTTCCTCTGAACTTCAACAATTTCTCACAAGCTGTATCAAACTTGCCCATTTATAGGCCAATCCTGCCTGAGCAAGCGTTGAGGTTCTTGCCAAAGGCATTTGAGACAGCTGCACTAGTGTTACGTTACAGCATGTACCGAAATCAATGAACTGCATTTCCACCAAGTGTATTTTACTAGCATCTGCCCCTACATACACAAAATGCTTTTGATTTTGAAAATGTCCATTCTACCTTCTACCTCTCTACAAAGTATGTATATTCATATCTGCTCATCTTGCCTTTTCTCTTTAATAGCTGCTGAAAATTGATTTTAATGATAATGAACCCATTCTCCAAACCCATTCATTGCGACAGATGTTAAAAGATAGTCTTTGATAGCCTGGCAATTTTCACATCACCAATGTAGTTTCCAAGATCTCTATATCACAAACACAGAAACAACTCGTTTGTATAGTATCTAGTAAGGATGCAAGGAAAATTTTTTTTTTTTTTGGCTGGTTGTGGGGCTTGAACTCGGCCTGGACGCTGTCCCTCAGCTCTTCAGCTCAAGATGAGCGCTCTACCGCTTGAGCTACAGCGCCACTTCCGTTTTCTCTAGTGGTTTATTGGAGATAGGAGTCTCACGGTTTTTCCTGCCCAGGCTGGCTTTGAACCTCGATCCTCAGATCTCAGCCTCCTGAGTAGCTAGGATTACAGGCGTGAGCCACTGGCGCCCGGCTTATTTTTGAGCTTGCATTTAAAAGGAATTTGTAACTGAAAGCTGGTGGTTCATGCCTGTAATCCTCTCAGGAGGCTGAGACCTGAGAACTGAGGTTTAAAGCCAAACCTAGGCAGGAAAGTCCATGAGATTCATCTCCAATTAACCACCAGAAAATCAGAAATGGTGCTATGGCTCAAAATGATAGAGTGCTAGCTTTGCACAAAAGAGCTCAGGGATAGCACCCAGGCACAAGTTCAAGCCCCACAACAGAAAAAATTAAAATAATTCAAAAAACTTGTTGGATAGCCATAGGAAGTGCCTATGAAGGGCTGAGAATGTGGCTTACTGGTAGAGTATTTGCCTAGCATGCATGAAGCCCAGCGTTCAATTCCTCAATACCACATAAACAAAAAAAGCCAGAAGTGGTGCTGTGGTTCAAGTGGTAGAGTGCTAGCTTTAGGCAAAAGAAGCTCAGGGACAGTACCCAGGCCCTGAGTTCAAGCCCCACAACAGAAAAAATTAAAATAATTCAAAAAACTTGTTGGATAGCCATAGGAAGTGCCTATGAAGGGCTGGGAATGTGGCTTAATGGTAGAGTATTTGCCTAGCATGCATGAAGGCCAGCGTTCAATTCCTCAATACCACATAAACAAAAAAAGCCAGAAGTGGCACTGTGGTTCAAGTGGTAGAGTGCTAGCTTTGGGCAAAAGAAGCTCAGGGACAGTGCCCAGGCCCTGAGTTCAAGCCCCAGGATTGGAAAAAAAAAAAGTAATGAAGCTGAGTTTAAGTAACTTCTCACAGCCATCCTGGTGCCTTGCTGGGTGGAGGGGGCTTTCCACTCAGTTTTGAAAAGCCTACAGGTGAGAGAGGCCATTCACTGAATTGCAGGTATCCAGTTCTTTAGCCTTAGGAGAGCTTTTGCTCCCTTAATGGTTTGATTAGCTTGCCTCTGAGGCTATCTCCCTATATGAAAGGTTGGAGGCATAAGCCCCTATAATGAAAGTTTAAGCTGACCCCTAAGCTACTCCCCTAGTCGGAAAGGTCTGCTGGTAACTGAGCTACTTCCCATATAAGGTCTGCTTTTGCTGGGTTTGGGTGCTCCACCCAAACATGTGGTTTTTGTCTTTAAAAAGCTCTGCTGGGCTGGGAAGGTGGCTCAGTGGTAAAGCGCTTGCCTTCTATGCATGAGGCCCTGGATTCGATTCCTCAGCACCACATAAGCAGAAACAAAGCTGGAAGTGGCGCTGTGGCTCAAGTGGTAGAGTGCTAGCCTTGAGCTGAAGAGCTGAGGGTCAGCGCCCAGGCCCAGACTTCAGGTCCACAACTGGACCCAAAAAGAAAAAAAAGAAAAAAGAAAAAAAGCTCTGTGCTACCTCTGTACTGGACTGCAGTCTTTGAGACAGGAATCCACCTGCAGACGTAGATGCTGGCTCTCCAATAATAAAGACTCCCAATTTGACCTCTCAAAATGTGGCTTCTGTTTCTCACTGGCAGAGTTACCTTACAGCACCCCAGTAACCAATCTAATTGTGTGTGTGTTACAGGTGCATTGGAAAAGTGAGCAGCTTGGCCACTAACTACAAAAATACAATTTGTAATACACATTTCTGAGTTAAAGATTCTGCTTCTAAAAGAATAAAAACCGGATTTGTCTTCCTGTCTCCCATCATCACCCTCTCATACTAATGATTACAAAATTTCTTTTTCCTTTTTTTTTTTTCAACAGTAAGGTTTGAATTCAGGGCCTCATTCTTGCTAAACAGGCTCGTGTTTGCTAGACAGTTCCTCTGCCATCATCAGCCCAATATTAAATTCCCAATTACTGTAAAAAAAAAAATCAAGCACATTTGGTACAGTTGCGCCCACCGTAAAAAGACCTTTACCATCAGCTTAGCATGTGGGGACGCCTCCACCCCTCATCCCTCTCCTTACTTCCGAAATAGGAACCAAGAAGGAACTTCCATCGGGATTTTCTCATAGGACAGACCGGGTCACTGCCTCTGACCGGGGCGGACATCCCAAGAGCATGTTATTCCTGCGTGCGCACGTAGTGAGCGGATGGGATTAGAATGAGGTGTCAGACGTTTATGATAAAACTCATGGAGAGTGCACCACCCCCAGGCATCCGCAAAGGCCTGGCTCCCCGGAATAGGGGAAAGCCATTCCTCCCAAGACACCTGCCACCATCAAGCTGCAAGAAACCCGGCTGGGGGCGGCGGCGGGGGGAGGTCGGAGAAAGGGTACACTCCTCCCAAGCACGCCCACTAAGGCTCCGGGACTCCAGGCACGGAAAGGGAGACGCTAACGCTGCCGGAGGTTCTCAGACGCCGTCGAAGGCTGGAGGAATGTGTGCGGGCTACTTACCAGAAACGCAGAGAGGATGCCCTGCAGAGCATCCAGTTTCTCTTCCTCCTCTTCTTCTTTCAGGACACCAAGGATGTAGGCGCCGTAAACTGCTTGGTCCACTCCCAGCGCCTCCAAACGTCCGTCCAGCCACGATCTAAAACCCCCGCCCCCTCTATCGCCTTCTCCGAAGGCTGCCACGGCCGCTTCGCTGGGCGCTGCCATCTTGGGGCCAGGGTCCTGCCAGCGCCCGGGGCGCCTACCGCAGTGCCTGACGGGCCGTGCTGCGCAGGCCCACTGCGCAGGCCTGGAGAGGGCGGCCACGCCCCCGCGCCGGAGCGCCGAGCTTTTGATCTGAGTTTTGTTGGAGTCCTGGTGGGCTAGGGTAGCAAATGGGAAAGTTTTGGTTTCAGGCCCTTTTTCATTTAAAAATTTAAAAAAATTGAGAATCCCAAATGAAATTTTTGTGTGCATATTTATCCGTTGCTGTGTAACCAATCACTGTCAACATTTAATGATTGTGTTCCATCCCTGTAATAAACCTGAGATAACCAACTTATGAAGAAAAAAAGGTTGGTAAATTTGATAGGGGTACACTATATGCACATGTGGAATTATCACAATGAGAGGGGGGTAGGGAGAGAGAGGAAGGGGGAAGAGAGAGACAGCCAGGGGGAGGGAGGGAAAGGGAGGAAGGGATGTGTGAAGGTTTTGCCCCTCTATGTTCCCTGAAGCCTCTGGGAGGGTCTCTTCCAGAATGCAACACACTGGTAAGAAGAGGTGTGGGCATTTGGGAACATGTTTGCTTTGGGGAGGACCGGCTTCAAACTATGAGTATATGATCTCTGCCTCAGAAGCAGCTTTTATTATAAGTGTGAGCCACCATCTCAGGCTTTAAGTTTTAAATTAGGCTACGAATTGAAGGATGTCCTAGAATCCTTTAATAGCCTTTCAGTTTGTGTCTTTCTTTTTCTGTGTCTCCCAATTGGCAAATTCATTAGTTTGAGTTTTCCTTTGTTAAGTGGGCGAGATGAAAAATCTAGATATAGTTTTATTAGGACATCAGAGCTGGGATGTATAACTTTACTGCAGACTGAGGCCCCATTGGAAGGGATACAAAGTCTGTGTGCTATATATACACTTCTGTCATGGTGTTTATATATTCTGGTGGAGAATGATAGTGCACACCTGTAATTCCAACATTCAGGAGAATTAGCCAGGAAGCTATCTCAGTTTGAAGCTATCTCAGGCTATATATTGAAACAGTGCATTATCTTAAAAAAAATTTTGGATTGTAGGAGAGAGATAGGAACCTACTAAAGAGAAGAAGTAATGTTAGGAACCAACTGAAGTACTTTAGTCAAGAAATGATAGTGGAGGGCTGGGAAGGTGGCTCAGTAGTAGAGCGCTTGCCTTGCATGCCTGAGACCCTGGGTTCGATTCCTCAGCACCACATAAGCAAAAAGAAAAAAGCCAGAAGTGGTACTGTGGCTCAAGTGGTAGAGCACTAGCCTTGAGCTGAAGAACTGAGGGACAGCACCCAGGCCTAGAGTTCAGGCCCCACGACCGGACCCAAAAAAAAAACAAAAAAAAAAGAAATGATAGTGGAAACTTGACATATGGAATTGTAAGCTCTTTATACAACTATACAATAATGAAGAGGAAGGAGGAAGAAAAGGAGGAGGAGGCGGAGGAGGAAGAGGAGGAAGAGGAGGAGGAAATGATAGAATAAGGGTAGTAGAGGGCTGGGAAGGTGGCTCAGTGGTAGAGCGCTTGCCTTGCATGCATGAGGCACTGGGTTCGATTCCTCAGCACCACATAAGCAGAAAAAGCTGGAAGTGGTGCTGTGGCTCAAGGGGTAGAGCACTAGCCTTGAGCTGAAGAGCTGAGGGACAGCGCCCAGGCCCAGGGTTCAGGTACCATGACTGGCAAAAAAAAAAAAAAAAGAATAAGGGTAGTAGAAATGGTCTAATTTGAGGATGTACTTCGGGTCATGACTAGTAGGGTTTGTTCTTGGGGTGGAAAGAGGGTTTAAGAAAAAGTACCATTGAAAGCTGGGCACTAGTGGTTCATACCTGTAATCCTAGCTACTCAGGAGACTCAGAATTGAGTTCAGCCCAGATAGGAACATCTATGAGGCTCTTCTCACCAATAAACCACTCAAAAAATGCCAAAAGTGGCCCTGTGGCTCAAGTGGTAGAGTGCTAGCCTTGAGTAAGAGAAAATCAGGGACAGCAACCAGGCCCTGAAATGAGTACTGTTGCCAGTATAGGTAGCTCAAACCTGTCCTAGCTACTAAGATATGAGGCCCAAGTAAAAATAGTCCAAGAGATTCTTATCTCCAATTAAATAGTAAAATTCCAGCCAAGTGCTAGTGGCTTATGCTTGTAATCCTAGATATCCTTCATATCCTAGATATGAAGATTGTAGTTAAAAGCCAGTCTCTGAGACTCTTATCTCCAATTAACCATCAGAAAGCTGGAAATGGCACTGTGGCTCAAAGTAAAGAGCTCAGGGACAAGCCACATGACTGGTAAAATAAATAATAAATATATAAATAGTAAAATTCAGACTGGGGGTGGGGCTCAAATGATAGATTACCAGTTGTGAAGCTGAGTGACTGCTCCACACTGTGAGGTCACATTTTGGCCCTCAGCAAAAAAAAAAAAAAAAAGGAAAGAAAAAAAAATACTGAAAGATAACTTTCTAGGTTTGGGGGTTTGAGTGATTTACTGAGATGGAATAGACTTGGAAAACAGATGGGTGGTTTTTTTAAATTTCTTTTTAGAGCTGGTGGAATGAATGGTCAGTTTTGACTATGTTAAGTTTTAAGTGTCCATTAGATATACAAATTGAAATGTCCATTGACATTGGTTCTAAGTCTGAAGATTGTGTGGAGGTGGGGGAATCAGAAATAGAAATTCTGGGACAGGCTGGAAGCATGGTTCCAGTAGAATGCCCACCTGGTGAGCACAAAGTCTGAGTTCAAGTCCCAGTACCGCAAAAATCAATCGATTTTGAAGGCTTCAGCTTAGAGCTGAATTGGACACTCCTAGGGGGATAAGGAGGACTAAAAACTAAAGATTCCAGTAAGTCTAAGGAATAATGGCTTGAATGCAACAAAGGGAAACAGTGGAGGAGCCATTGGATGAAACTCCTAATGCTTCATTGGAACAAAGAGGAGGCAGCGTTTCAAGAAGGGAGTAGTCTGTTCCACGTCTAGAAGTTGGACAGGCTGAAGATAGATCGCGGTGTGACCACAGTATTTGGGAACGTGGAAGTCACTGTTCACCTGGACAAGTACAGCTTAAGTAGAAAGATGAAGATGAATGTGTAATTAGAAAAGTTGGAAAATGATGGATGACACGTCTTTGGAGAACTTTGGCTAAGAGGAGAGAAAGGGAGGAGAACCCATGTGAAGATGAAATACCGTGCAAGCGAAACCTTATTACCTTGTAATTTATTTATTTATTGTTCGAATAGCAAAGCTCGCTTTAAAGTCACAAAAAGGAAGACTCGAGTTCTCAGTGGTCGGTCGTGAAGACACCCAGCCCTTCAGCCAATGAGAAGCGGAGAGATGTGGAGAAGGCGGGACAGAAGGCCAGAGGGAGCGCGGCAGTGGAAAGAACACTTGGAACTAGTTTGTCCTTCTAGGGACACCGTAGGGCAAATCTCGCGTTTGCTACATTCTTTCAGGGGCGGAGCTGCCAGGAAATTTAAACCGAACCCGCGGTGGGGGACGCTCGCTGGCCTGCTGCCGTGGCTGAGCGTGGACCGGCGAGATTCTAGAATGTCAAAGAACACTTGAAGCCCGGGAACACAGTACGAAGTACTGGAGGAAGGAGTACGGCAGCCGGGAAAGACCTGGGATTTGAAGAGTGAGCCAAGATAGGGTACGGATGCCGGGAAGGGGATAAAGCGTTACGGGGTCCCTAGGCCCGGGTTGCATTGTGGTCGGAGGATCCGAGTTGAAGAAGCCGAGGACGATGGCGGAACCGAGGAGGAGTTGCTGGAGTCGAGGGCGCGGGATTAGAGATGATGGCTGAGGAAAGGACGAGGTTCCGGAACCGCATTGGGAAATTACCTGGAGGTGGGGGGCATAGGAGGGGAGGTGCGTGGACCGAGGGGTTGGCGGTTGAGCTGCTGTTCTGTCCTTTTCCAGGCTGCGTGTACCGCACACGGGAGAGTTCCATGGCCGAGAGTAAGCTCAGAGCTCCAGATCAAGGTGGGTAACCACAGGTCAAAGCTAGGGATGTGAACATTTGAGCCCTGTTGCAGTTTGCTAGTTATTTAGTGGGTTTTTGTGGGGGGTTTATTTTTTTGGGGGGGCTATTGGGGGAGATATATTTAGGAATTTAGGGAGATTATTTAGGAATTTGTGGTAAAAGACCAATTATTATGAAGGAGATTAACGGACAGATGCAAAGTCAGTATGGAATTACTTATTCATTGCATGTATATTCGTGGGGTTTTTGTTTGTTTGTTTTTTGTCGGTCCTGGGGCTTGAACCCGATCGGCCTGGGTGTTGTCCCTCAGCTCTTCATCTCCAGGCGAGCGCTATGTATCACTTCCCTCTGTACCCCTGTGTCTTTTACCATCATCCATGTTATATTTGTTTGTTCTTTTCATATGTGGTTACTTACTTATACATTTCTCTCTTGTGCTGGAGAGCTTTCTGCAGAATATTGTCGGGGAGCTTTTCGGTGAGCTAAAGCTTGAGGGCATGAATTATCTTTATTTCGTCTTCATATTAAAATTCAACACAGCAAAAAGAATACAGGTTTTGTTTTTGTTTTTTCATGCAAACAGCAGATGCTGGAAATGTAGATCAGGTATAGCATTTGGGTAGCCATCATCAAGGAAGCTTTGAGTTCATTCCCCAGCACTAGAGGGAAAAATCACCAACATCGTTACATGTAAAATTTAGAGGGTTTTTGGGTCTGGGAAGGTGGCTCAGTAGTAGAGTGCTTGCCTTGCATGCATGAGGTCCTGGGTTTGATTCGTTAGCACCACATAAGCAGAAAAAGCCGGAAGTAGTGCTGTGACTCAAGTGCTAGAGCACTAGCCTTGAGCTGAAGAGCTGAGGGACAGCATCCAGGCCCAGAGTTCAGGCCCCATAACTGACAAAAAAATAAAATAAAATAAATTAAAGGTTTTTATCTACTTTTCTGCATATATAGTGTAAAGGGCCAAAGTCTATCACAGAAACAGGTCTGATCCCTCCTCTCTCAAGCTCTGTTTTCCACTCATTAGATACAACCATTTCTTTATTTTTAATCCTTGGCTGAAGCAAACATCCAACCACAGCTTATTAAATAGCTTTTTTCCTTTTTTTCCCCCTCTCTGTAGCATTTTGGGTATTTGCTTTGTCTATCCAGTTGCATCGACACTACTTTTTAACTTACCAATGTAATTTTTATTTCTTTTTTTTTGGGGGGGTCCTGTCATGGGGCCTGAACTCTGGGCCTGGGCGCTGTCCCTCAGCTCTTCAGCTCAAGGCTAGCGCTCTACCACTTGAGCCACAGCGCCACTTCCCGCTTTTTTCTTTTTGCTTATGTGGTGCTGAGGAATCAAACCCAGGGCCTCAAGCATGCAAGGCAAGCGCTCTACCACTGAGCCACCTTCCCAGCCCTGTAATTTTTATTTCTATCACCCTATTTTTTTTTTTTTTTTGGTCCAGTCATGGGGCCTGACCTGGGCACTGTCCCTCAGCTCTTCAGCTCAAGGCTAGCACCCTACCACTTGAGCCACAGCACCACTTCCAGCTTTTTTCTTTTTGCTTATGTGGTGCTGAGGAATCGAACCCAGGGCCTCATGCATGCAAAGCATGCGTGAGCTACCTTCCCAGCCCCCCTATTTTTTTTTTTTTGAGACAAGGCCTTACTATGGTGTTCAGGATGGCCCTGTAATCCCAGATTCAAGTGAACCTCCTGCCTCCGCCTCTCAAATAGCTGAGTCACAGGCATATGCCTAGTTTGTATGAATTTAAATTCGAAAATTTTGCAGAGGCCTGAGGTTTTGAATTCTCAAGGAAGACTTTGATGTAGAGCCTAGGATGAAAAACAGTCTATTCCTTCTCTCTTTTGTGGCATGGATTGTTGTCTGCTTTACTCTTCTCCTAGGCTCTCACTTCTGGCTTCAGGCCAGCACAAAGACTATATTGCCTGTGCTCATCTCCTCTCTTTGCAAACACTGCTTTAAAAAAAAAAAAAAACCCGCAAAGCCAGTCAGTGTTTGCACACTCACCACTGTGGTTTTGTTTTTCATTTTTGGCATTTGTGGAATCTACTTATTTGTTTATCTTGTAGGCCCAGCAGTTAGGTAGGATTTGTGTTTAGCCAGTATTTTGTGTGTGTGTGTGTACCTGTCTTGGGGCTTGAAACTCTAGATCTTCTGCTGCCGTTTGGCTTTTTGCTCAAGGCTGGCACTCTTTGACCCATAACTCCACTTCTAGTTTTTTGCAGGTTAATTTGTAGTAAGAAACACACAGACTTTTTTCCTTGAGCTGGTTTCCATCTGAGATCCTCAGATTTCAGCTTCCTGAGTAGCTAGGATTACTGGCCTAAGCCACTGGCACCTGGCCTAGATATTTTGTTTAAGAGGGCTTTTCGATTACCTGATGTCCTTTGCCCACAATGAAAGTGAAAACTCCTTATCTTACCTGTTCTGGAATTCCATAATAATGCTCCTTAATGAGGGAGTTTTTCTTGGGGGGGGGGCGGGTGGTCACTTGTGGGGCCTGAACTCGGCCTTGGCACTGTCCCTCAGCTCTTCATCTCAAGGCTAGCGCTCTAGCACTTCTGGATTTTTCTGCTTATGTGGTGCTGAGGAATCGAGCCTAGGGCCTCATGCATGCAAAGCAAGCACTCTACCACTGAGCCACCTTCCCAGCCTGAGATATTTTTTTTTTTTGGATAATTTTATTGTTATGGTAGAGTTTTCTGTTAGCTCCTCTGAACCATGCCAAAAGTAGTGTCCTGGTCCATCACCTGCTCTGACACTGGGACTGAGAGGAAAATGATGATGGCGAGAAGCCCTTCCATGTCTACTGCTGTTTGTGTGGCCAGATGGTCCTGGTGCTCAATTATCAGTTAGAGAAATTTCTTATGAGGCCACAGGACTGATCTTATGTGATTGATGCTGCCAAACATGCCCACACGTTTTATAACACAGAGGATGAGGAGACTACATACCTTCTGAGACCTGAAGGCATTGAATGACAGTACAGTAAAAAGTGTTCAAAGTGTGAACTACCACTCTTCTACCAGTCCCAACTGAAGAGGGCTTCTGTGACCCTCATTGTGGATGGGGCAGTATAGTAAAGTTTGGTCAGGGTTTTGGGAAAAAGAACATATACACTCAGAAACAAGAGCCTCCTAAGAAAGTGATGATAACCAAGAGGACTAAAGACAAAAGTTCAACTCTGTTATCATGTCTTCCATTGATGAAGAGGAAGAAGTGATTGAGGCTAGGGAAGTTGCTGACTCCTAGTCACAAAATGCCAAGTAATTGAAAAACAGTGGGAGTGCCAAGGTATGAGTAAGAAGCGGCTGCCAGAGCTGGCTGAACTGGAAGCCAAGAAAGCGAAAATGAAGGGGTCTCTGACTGACGACCAGTTTAAGTGACTAGGATCTTTTTCTGAGCCCAGACTGGAAGCAGGCGCTTAAATTATGAAGAAAAATAGCTTTTTGATTACACAGATTGGTTTCTATTTATGCCCCAGGGGAAAATTTTTCTTTGCTTCCCATTCACTCTTATATTTAGTGAGGTCTTCAAGTCCATTTGACTGGCTTTCTAGGAGATGGGTTAGTCTTTGTGTAAGTTTTCTATACGTGTGTGTGTGTGTGTGTGTGTGTGTGTGTGTGTGTGTGTGTTGTAGTTTCAGCTGTGTAGAAACGTGACTAATATGTCAGAGATTTTTTCTTCTAGTTTCTATTTTTTTTTTTTTTTGGGTCCGGTCGTGGGGCCTGAACTCTGGGCCTGGGCACTGTCCCTCAGCTCTTCAGCTCAAGGCTAGCACTACCACTTGAGCCTCACCATCTCTTCCAGCTTTTTTCTTTTTGCTTATGTGGTGCTGAGGAATCGAACCCAGGGCCTCAGGCATGCAAGGCTCTACCACTGAGCCACCTTCCCAGCCCCTCTTCTAGTTTCTAAAGTGGCATAATCCTAGCTACTCAGGAGGCTGAGATCAGAGGATCATGGTTCATAGCCAGCCTGACCAGGAAAGTCCATAAAACTCTTATCTCCAATAAACTACTCTGAAAAAGCTGGAACTGACATTGTAGTTCTTTGAGCTCAGACGGTGTCCAGGTCTGAGTTCAAGCCCCAGGACCTACACCAAAAAAACAAAAACTTGAGATCTTTACTATTCTGATTGTTTTTCCTAAAGTATTTGTCCTTTGATTCTAATCCTAACCATTTCAACATCTGGTTAAAGTTATGTATTTTGCTTCATCTATAAGATTGTAAAATGTATGTCAGCAGTAGGCAAGCTTTTTTTTTTTTTTTGGTCGTAGGGACTGAACTCTGGGCTTGGGCGCTGTCCCTCAGCTCTTTAGCTCAAGGCTAGTGCTGTACCACCTGAGCCTCAGCACCACTTCTAGCTTTTTCTGCTTATGTGGTGCTGAGAAATCAAACCCAGGGTTTCATGCATGCAAGGCAAGCACTCTACCACTGAGCCACCTTCCCAGCTCCTGGCAAGCATATTTGACTCTTGTCTTGCTGGGGTTTGTGGCATGTCCTTAGAAGTGTTTTGAGTCCATCCTGGGCAACACAGTGAGACCTCTTCATCTATAAATACAGAATAAAATAAAGACTGGCTTGTCTTGATTATATTTGGATCCTTATCATTGTGGATCGTATCTCCTTAGCCTCCTTTATTTTGTAACTGTTTCTAAGTTGTATCTAGTTTGAATTTCTCCTAATGATAGATGATGTTGGACATACTGTGTTTTTTTTTAAAAATTGAAGTAGAAACATTTAACAAATTTTAAATAATATTATCAAGGTGCTATACAGAGGGGTTACCATTTCATAACTCAGATAATGAGTACATTTTTATTTTATTTAACAATATTATGCTCTTCCTTTGCTTTCTTCCAGTTTCCCCCTCCCACCCATGCCCACAGTTACATAGATTATTTGCCACATATACTGAATAGCTTGTTTGTATTTGTTTACCCCTTCCTCCCTCCTTTTCTGTGCCCCAATGGAAGACTTAAAAAAAAATCTATCCTGGGGCTGGTGGCTCACGCCTGTAATCCTAGCTACTCAGGAGTCTGAGATCTCAGGATCAGGGTTCAAAGCCAGCCCGGGCAGGAAATTCCTTGAGACTCATCTCCAATTAACCACAGAAAACCGGAAGTGGCTCAAGTGGCAGAGTGCTCACCTTGAGTTGAAAAGCTCAGGGACAGCTCCCAGGCCCACAGTTCAAGCCCTAGGACCGGGGAAAAAAAATAAATCTATGAGCTGCCACTTGCCAGAGATTTTTCAGTTTGAAAACTTGTTTGTTTAGGTTGGGGGAATTTTTTTCTATTTCTGGAGTTGTTACTGTCTAGCTAGGGAATCTCAAATTAGCCCCCCACCCCCACCCCGCTTTCATTTTTGTGCCAGTTTAAACTCAGGACCTGGGTGTTGTTCCTGAGCATTTTTGTTCAAGTCTAGCACTCTACATCTTAAGCCCCAGTTCCTCTTTTGGTTTTTGGTGGTTAATGGACTTTCCTGCTCAGTTGCCTTTGAACCATAATCTTTAGATCTTAGTTTTCTGAGAAGCTAGGACTACAGGCATGAGCCACTGGAACTCAGCTACTAATAGACTTCATTGTACACGATTGTCCTGGCAACATTGTAGGAAAGGAACCTCTAGGCATTGATTTGTTGTTTTTGTCTTGGACTGGTCATTTCTCTAGACAACAGTCTTCTGATCTTCTGCCTAGCACGTATAAGCTTGATTGTCAGCATTCTAACAGTTCATGAATCTCTGACTTTAGAATCTTTTGGCTCTAACCAAGTTTGTGTCTTAATCAGACTTGTTATTGCTGTGACAAATACCTGAGAAACAATTTAAAGAAGGAAAGAGGGCTGGGAATGTGACTTTTAGTGGTAGAGTGCTTGCCTATCATGCATGAAGCCCTGGGTTTGATTCCTCAGTACTACATAAACAGAAAAAGCCGTAATTGGTGTTGTGTTTTAAGTGGTAGAATGCTAGCCTTGAGCAAAAGAAGCTGGGGTCAATGCCCAGGCCCTGAGTTCAAGCCCAGGACTGGCAAAAATAAAAATAAAGAATAAGGGGCTGGGAAGGTGGCTCAGTGGTAGAGCGCATGCCTTGCATGCCGGAGGCCCTGGGTTCGATTCCTCAGCACCACATAAGCAGAGAAAGCTGGAAGTAGTGCTGTGGCTCAAGTGGTAAAGCGCTAGCCTTGAACTGAAGAACTGAGGGACAGTGCCCAGGCCCAGAGTTCAGGCCCCATGACTGGACCCCCCAAAAAAAATTGAATAAAATAAATTCTAAAAAGAAGAAAATATTTACTTTGGCTCTCAGCTTTGAAAGTAACAGCCTTGGTTGGTTAGCTGCCTTATTTCTGGGCCTGTGGGGAAGTAGAACATCCTGGGGGAGAACAAAGCTATTTAGCTATCTAGCTGTTTATCCATCTATCCTTCCAGGGCATACCCCAGTGACCTCCTTTCTCTAACTAGCCCCCATTTCCTAAGTCTCCATCACCTCCCAAAAATAGCAACCACCAGTTGGGGACCAAGCCTTCAACACATGCGCCTGTGGAAGACATTTTGTATTTAAACCAATATAGGGTGCTTCTTGTTGGCTTCAGATTTGGCATTTTCTGGTCTCTAGGATGTTCCTCACTCACCCATCTATTTTCCAACTTCCACTGTGTGTGTGTGTGTGTCTGTGTGTGTGTGTGTGTGTGTGTGTCCGTCCGTCTCAGGGCTTGACTTCCACTGTGTGTGTGTGTGTGTGTCCGTCCGTCCGTCCGTCTCAGGGCTTGACTTCCACTGTGTGTGTGTGTGTGTGTCCGTCCGTCCGTCCGTCTCAGGGCTTGACTTCCACTGTGTGTGTGTGTGTGTGTGTGTCCGTCTCAGGGCTTGACTTCCAGTGTGTGTGTGTGTGTGTGTGTGTGTGTGTGTGTGTGTGTGTCCGTGTCTGTCCGTCCGTCCGTCCATCTCAGGGCTTGAACTCTGGGCCTGGGTGCTGTCCCTCAGCTCTTGAGCTCAAGGCAAGCGCTCTACCATTTGAGCTACAGCACCACTTCCATTTTTCTAGTAGTTTATTGGAGATCTCATGGTCTTTCCTTCCTGGGCTGGCTTTGAACCGTGATCCTCAGATCTCAGCCTCCTGAGTAGCTAGGATTACAGGCATGAGCCACCAGAGCCCAGCCCACTTCCACCTTTTTATAACATTCTTGCTTGTTTCTGTCTTCTTGCCAGTGTCTTAGTCCACTTTTTGTTCTATTTCTATCATCTTAGTAAGATTTTGGGATGAGAACTTAAGTTTTTTTTTAATTAATTTTATTCATTATTTTTATGTGGTACCAAGGAATCAAACCCAGGGCCTCATGCATGCTAAGCAAGCATTCTACCACTAAGCCACATTCCCAGTCCCGAGAACTTAAGTTTTTATATTCTTCCTGCACATACATTAAGAAGTCTAGATCATTATTTGTTTTCTTTTTTCTTTTTTTTTGGCAATATTGGACTTAAGTCAAGGCGTGGTGCTTCCTAGGCAGACACTTTACCCCTTGAGCCAACCTCCAGCCCTGTTTTGTTTTTGGAAGGGGGTTCTTACTGGTTATTTGTCAATTTATTTATTTTTGTTCTGGTACTGTAACTTGCTCTCAGAGCCTGGGTGCTGTCCCTTAGTTTTTGTGCTCATGGCTGGTACTGTACACTTGAGCCACATCTCCTTTTCCAACTTTTTGGTGGTAAAAATTGTAGGTAAGAGTCTCTTAGAGCCGGGCGCTGGTGGCTCAAGCCTGTAATCCTAGCTACTCAGGAGGCTGAGATCTGAGGATCGCGGTTCAAAGCCAGCCTGGGCAGGATCGACCGTGAGACTCCTATCTCCAATAAACCACCAGAAAACCGGAAGTGGCGCTGTAGCTCAAGTGGTAGAGCGCTGGCCTTGAGCTGAAGAGCTGAGGGACAGCGCCCTGGCCCAGAGTTCAAGCCCAATGACCGACCAAAAAAAAAAAAAAGAGTCTCTTAGACTTTCCTACCCAGATGAAATCCTTACTTCTCAGTTTCATGAGTAGCTAGGATTATAGATATGAGCTGGAAACTTTTTGAACTCCCAAATTACCCAGCTTTCATTTCTAGCTTTTTTACTAATGAATGGGAGATAAGAGTCTCAGATTTGTCTGCCCAGGCTGGCTTCAAACTTCAATCCCAGATCTCAGCCTCCTGAGTGACTAGAATTATAGACACAAGCCACTGGTGCTTGGCTTGGAAAGTATCTCTTTAAGGCATAAAGGCCATGTTTAACTAGTTCTTTTTTCTTTTTTAGTTTTTGAACTTGCAGTTCATCTCTCTTAGCCTCCTAATTTCTAGGATTTCAGACACAAGCCATCATGTCCAGCTTAGTCATTTAAATTGTACTTCATAAACTTAGACATATGTCTTCCTAAGTAAGTACAATCTAATTAAATAGTTTCAATACCATAGCTCATAGCAGATATATAGGTTTAGAACTTGTAAGAGCTAGCCGGGTGCCGTTGGCTCACGCCTGTAATCCTAGCTACTCAGGAGGCTGAGATCTGAGGATCGTGATTCAAAGCCAGCCTGGGCAGGAAAGTCCGTGAGACTCTTATCTCCAATAAAGCACCAGAAAACCAGAAGTGGTGCTGTGGCTCAAGTGGTAGAGCACTCACCTTGAGCTGAAGAGCTAAGGGACAGCATTCAGGCCCAGAGTTCAAGCCCCACGACCGACAAAAAAAAAAATTGTAAGAGCTCATAAACAGCCCAACACCATATGTCTCTGGCCATCCCATTGTTATCTAGGTTTTGTGTACAATTAGAGGTACTAGAAGGTTACTAGAGGCATAGAAAGTGGTCTGTCAAATACAAATCTGGAACCCAACATTACTGCTGTATAAAATTACCTAACAGTAAACTCCACAATTGAGATACCAATATGGTTGTCAACATGGAGAATATTTTCTCAGTAAGATGCAAGCTCTGCTTGCCCTCATCAGTGAAACCAACATTGTATGGGTTCTGATTTCAGATCAGCTGTGGCCAAACCTGGTTTAACAGCTCCTATTGCATATTCAATTAGATGACTGCTTCCCTCAGCACCTAACAATGACTTTCTATTGGTTGAAACAGTTTTAGCACTTACCTGGCTGTGAGACTCCTTCAAGGGTTCTTTGTAATTGTCATTTGTATTTTTCTGGTGGCTAATAATCTTAAGTATCTTTTTATGTGCTTATTGACCATTTGTATGTCTTTGGAAACTCACATTCTTTTCCCTTTTTTTTTTTGCTAGTCCTGGGGCTTGAACTCAAGGCCATGGCGATGTCTTTGAGCTTCTTTTTGCTCAAGGCTAGCGTTCTACCACTTGAGTCACAGTACCACTTCCAGCTTTTTCTATTCATGTGGTACAGGGCTTCATTCATGGTAGGCAAACACTCTACCACTAAGCCACATTCCCAACCCTTTTTTTTTTTTTGCCAGTCATGGGGCCTGAACTCAGGGCCTGGGCGCTGTCTCTCAGCTCTTCAGCTTAAGGCTAGCGCTCTATCACTTGAGCCACAGTGCCACTTCTGGCTTTTTCTGCTTATGTGGTGCTGAGGAATGGAACCCAGGGCCTCATGCATGCAAGGCAAGCATTCTACCAGAGTCATCTTCCCAGCTCCCTCCCCTTTTTTTTTTTAAGCTAGACTATTTGTTGGTTGAAGGAGGGGCTGGTAATGAATGGAACCCAAGGGCTCACACATATAGTCAAGACACTTGATACTACTGAACCACAAACACATAGTGTAATTTGTCTTTTTACTATTTGAGGTGTGTGCATGCATGCATGAGTGCAGGACTAGAATTCTAACTTAGTTCCTGAGGCTTTGGCTCATTGGCTATTATTCTACGAACAGAACCATACCTCCAACCCCTATTTGAAGTTCTTAACTTATTTTTTATTTTTTGGTTCAGTTGTGGGGCTTGAACTCTGGGCCTGGGCACTGTTCCTCAGCTCTTCAGCTCAAGGCAAGGGCTCTGCCACTTGAGCCACAGCGCCACTTCCAGTTTTCTGGTGATTTATTATTGGAGATAATAGTCTCACAGAAGGGGTTGGGAAAGTGGCTCAGTGGTAGAGTTCTTGCCTTTCATGATGAGGCCCTGGTTTGATTCCTCAGCACCACATAAGCAGAAAAGCCAGAAGTGGCTCAAGTGGTAGAGCACTAGCCTTGCGCTGAAGAGCTGAGGGTCCAGGCCCAGAGTTCAGGCCCCATGACTGGCAAAAAAAAAGAGATTTTGCTACTAACACTAGTTTTTCATGCTTTCAAGTTTATAGCTGAATGTGATAAGTAGAATTGCTATGTCATATAGTAATTCTATGTTTAATTATCAGGAAACCACCATCTGACCTAGTCACTGGTTCACACCTACAATCCTCAGAGCTAGGTTTATAGAGCTCTGTTTTGTCCACATCTAAGTGTCCAGAGGGACACTAGTGTTGATGTTGTCTTCATGTGCTCAGGGCCTTCGCTCAGGACCAGGCAACCTGGACTGTCATGGGATTGCCTGACTCACAGGACCCTCTCTTACCTCCAGCTTCTCACTTTGTTCCTCTTTGTATTACTCTTTTCCAGGGGCTCGTCCAGGAGTTTCCAGTTGTCAGAGAAAATGCCAGAAGAGTGCTAAGCGGCAGCCCTTTTCTGGAAAGTCTTTTTACTTAGATCTACCTGCTGGCAAGCATCTCCAGTTTCTGACAAGGGCCGTCCAGCAGCTGGGTGGGGTATGTGACTTAACTTCTGGGATATTACAAGCTTTGTGGACTGTGGGGCAGGAACTGGAGAGGGATTGTATCTGTGGTTTTCATGTATTTCCAGTGGTTGTTACTTCATTTTCCAAAGCAGTTTTAAGTATGAACCATTTTTTTAAATAAGGTAAATTATTTTCCTCATTGGAAAAATAACATCTGTTTATTCCAAAGAGGTAGAGACTAGGAACTATTTTTAGTGACAATCTGAATTTTTCTTTCTTCCTTTTTTCCTTTCCCCCCTTCCTCCCATAATGGGTTTTTTTGGGGGGGGGTCCGGTCGTGGGGCCTGAACTCTGGGCCTGGGCGCTGTCCCTCAGCTCTTCAGCTCAAGGCTAGTGCTCTACCACTTGAGCCACAGCCACTTCCGGCTTTTTTCTTTTTGCTTATGTGGTGCTGAGGAATCGAACCCAGGGCCTCATGCATGCGAGGCAAGCGCTCTACCACTGAGCTACCTTCCCAGCCCAAGGCTCATGCCTTTACTCCTAGTTGCTCAGGAGGCTAAGATCTGAGGATTATGGTTCAAAGCCAGCCAGGGCAGGAAAGTTCTTGAGACTCTTATCTCCAATTAACCACCATAAGGCTGAAAGGGAGCTATCACTTAAGTGGTACAGTGCTAACCTTGAGCACAAAAGCTCAGAGGCAGTTCCCAGGCCCTGAGTTCAAGCCTTAACAGTAGCATGTGCACACAGACATACAAATAACTCACGTAAAAAAGGGGGCTGGGAGGTGGGGATCAGCAGTAGAATACTTGCCTACTAAGTGGAGGTCCTGAGTTCAAACTCTAGTATTGCCAAAAAGAAAAGAAATTGCAAGGGTGGGGTGTGTATGTGGAGGGGAGTGGAGATGGGAAGGGATGGGAAGGGGAAACAAAGGAGGAGGCAACAATGCTTGATAAGAAATGTACTCATTGCCTTGCCCATGTAATTGTAACCCCTCTGTATGGTATTTTTCACAATTAAAAAAAAACAGCTAAAAAAAAAGCACCTATACTGAATTTGTACAATTTTTTTATCTCATTATTCCTTAAACAATACAGTGTTTTTTTTTTAAATTATATTGTATCAATATAATCCCAAAAGCCTGGCTGAACTTTTAGTCTATTCTTTCATTTAACTTCTGCTTATAAAAACCACCCTGGAATTAGGATTTTTTTTTTTTTTTTGCCAGTCATGGTGCCTGAACTCTGGGCCTAGGCACTGTCCCACAGCTCTTCAGCTCAAGGCTAGTGCTCTACCACTTGAGCCACAGCACTACTTCCAGCTTTCTCTGCTTATGTGGTGCTGAGGAATCGAACCCAGGGCCTCATGCATGCAAGGCAAGCACTCTACCACTGAGCCACCTTCCCAGCCCCGGAATTCGGATTTGAAGCAATGTTTTATCCTTTCAAATCATTATGCTGGCATTGGCTGGGTAATTCCTCTGTGCTCCAGCAGTATTCAGCTGGCGGGTCAGCTGGATTGAAAGGACCAAGATAGTGGTGATCACATAGCACTATGTTGCTTTTTGTTCTTATACACAAAGCTTCTTATATACATTACTCATCTGTATAGTATGGTGTCTGTTTATATTAAACCAAACCGCCGGGCGCTGGTGGCTCACTCCTGTAATCCTAGCTACTCAGGAGGCTGAGATCTGAGGATCGAGGTTCACAGCCAGCCCGGGCAAGAGAGACCGTGAGACTCCTATCTCCAATAAACCACCAGAAAACCGGAAGTGGCGCTGTAGCTCAAATGGTAGAGCGCTCACCTTGAGCTGAAGAGCTGAGGGACAGCGCCCAGGCCCAGAGTTCAAGCCCCATGACCAACCAAAAAAAAAAAAAAAACTGGTTTCCAGTGGTCACAGGCAGCCTTCCTAGATATTACCTCTCCCACATTCTATTGGTCAAAATGAGTCAGGTTGTAGAGAAAAAAAAATAGGCTGTACCTTCTGAAGGAAGGAATAAAGTCACATTGTAATACATGGATAGGAGAAATGTGTGGCCATTGAGCAGTCTGCTCCATTTACCTAGACTGATAGTTGTCTAACTTCCACCCTCTCATATTTGTTTTTGCCTATTGAAAAAAGTAGATGTACTCCTTCAAGCTATAACTTTTTTTTTTTTTTGGCGCCAGTCCTGTGGTTTGAACTCAGGGACCAGACCAGGTGCTGTCCCATTGGTAGACTAGTGCTGTACCTCTTGAGTAACAGCTCCATGTCTGGCTTTTTGGTGATTATTGGTGATAAGAATCTCATGGACTTTCCAGCTTGAGCTGGCTTTGAACAGTGATCCTCAGATCTCAGCCTCCTAATAAGCTAGGGTTACAAGCATGAGCCACCAGCACCCAGCCACCAAATCTTTTTTGTTTCATTATTGTTTTAGGCTCCTTTTTAAATACATATGTATTGTGATCAAGATTACAAGTTCAGTGTTGGGGGCTGGGAAAGTGGCTCAGTGGTAGAACATTTGCCTTGCATGCATGAGGCCCTGGGTTCGATTCCTCAGCACCACATAAGCAAAAAGAAAAGGCCGGAAGTAGCACGTGGCTCAAGTGGTAGAGCGCTCACCTTGAGCTGAAGAGCTGAGGGACAGCACCCAGGCCCAGAGTTCAGGCCCCACAACCGGACCCCCCAAAAACAAAACAAAACAAAACCAAGTTCAGTGTTGGACATCCAGGTGTGTCTTACAGAAAACATAGTGTCCTAACCAAGCTGTTATTAAGCCTACCTCACCCCTTATATGTGTTTCTTCTATGTGCAGTATCATATTGTCAAAGAACTCAAAGCATGTTGCCTTCTGCTGCTGGTCAGGAGCAGCAGTTCTTGGAGTCAAAAAAATACACACACACACACACACTATTGTATTTCAGGGTAACGTCTTCTTGGGGATTTGGTGCAGAAGTGCATTCTAGTCTATTTAAAGACATTGATTTTTGAAACTTCTGGCAGCCAAGATTTGCTTTCTCAACTTTTTGTTATTGACAATTCTACATCTGCTTTTTGATCTTGAGCCATGTCTGTGATCTGGTTTCAGGTAATTGAGGGTTTTCTGAGCAAAGAAGTAAGTTACATCGTGTCCAGCCGCAGAGAAGCAAAAGCAGAGCGCAATGGCACAAGCCATAGAGGCCGCCCCAGCTCCAGTGAGGTCAGAGTGGAAACTGCCTCCTTAGCGAATCCAAAAGGCTACCAGGCCACACCTTCACAGAAACCTGTAGACTCGGTAAGCACCTCATGCAGGAAGATGGGTGTTCTGTAAATGAAGGAAGAGGGCATTGGTGAGCCCTTTTAGGACATCTCTGGTTTTAGTTTAATCTTACTTGAATTCAGAAACTGAGGTTATTTATTATAGCTGTGGATCTAAGCACCTCATCAGTACGCCATTACCATGATTCCTTCTAGCTATAGGTCCTCTGTTGCTATTTCTGTTCTTATCCTGGGGCTTGAATTCAGGGCCTGGACACCTGTCCTTTAGCTTTTTTGCTTATGGGGCTGGTGCTCTCTCACTTAAGCCACAGCTCTACTTCCAGCTTCTTGTTGGTTAATTGGATATTAAGAGTCTCATGTCCGGGCGCTGATGGCTCATGCCTATAATCCTAGCTACTCAGGAAGCTGAGATCTTAAGATCATTGTTCAAAGCCAGTGTAGGCAGGAAAGTCCGTGAGACTTTTTTTTTGCCAGTCATGGAGCTAGAATTCTGGGCCTGGGCACTGTCTGTCAGCTCTTCAGCTCAAGACTAGCACTCTACCACTTGAGCCACAATACCACTTCCAGCTTTTTCTGCTTATGTGGTGCTGAGGAATCGAACCCAGGGCCTCATGCATGCAAGGCAAGCACTCTATCACTGAGCCACCTTCCCAGCCCAAGACTTTTTTTTTTTTTTTTTTTTGGGTCCGGTTGTGGGGCCTGAACTCTGGGCCTGGGTGCTGTCCCTCAGCTCTTCAGCTCAAGGCTAGCACTCTACCACTTGAGCCACAGCGCCACTTCCGGCTTTTTGTTTTTGCTTATGTGGTGCTGAGGAATCGAACTCAGGGCCTTGAGCATGCAAGGCAAGCGCTCTACCACTGAGCCACCTTCCCAGCCCCCAAGACTCTTTTTAATCTCCAATTAACCACCAGAAAACAGAACTGTGGTTCAAGTGGTATAGTGCTTGCCTTGAGCTGAAGAGCTGAGGGACAGCGCCCAGGCCCAGAGTTCAAGCCCTACGACTGATACTCCTCCACCCCTGCCACCTCCCCACCCCCAAAGAAAAGAGAGAGGTCTTGGAATTTTGTGATCATATAACCTCAGGTGAATTGAGAGTGCCCTTTACCAGGGTTCAGACTGCCCAGGCTGCAACCACCTCTAGGCGACTTGATCTTATATGTAGTTATGCCTCTACCTCCTCAAGGGTCTCATTTGTGCCTAGCCTCAGCTGTCTCTTCTAGCTTTCTGAGAACCATGACCTAAGACACTCTCATCAGCTCATGTGCGAACATCTGTGCATACTTTGTGGTCTATCTCATTGCCCTTCTCTTCGTGGCAGGTGCCTTTGAGCAGAGGGAAGGAGCTATTGCAGAAGGCCATCAAAAAACAGGTGAGCTAGAGCAAGAGAGGGCTGAATGGATGGAAACAGGTAGTGGTGAAGGTCACCACAATTGTGTAAAGGCAATTGATGCCAGTAAAAGCATGCATTTAAAAAGGATCAAAATACCTCTTGTTTTATCACAATTTTAAAACTTTAAGAAGTTACAGCTTGGGGCTGGGAAAGTAGCTCAGTGGTAGAGTGCTTGCCTTGCATGCATGAGGCCCTGAGTTTGATTCCTCAGCACCACATAAGCAGAAAAAGCCAGAAGTGGCTCAAGTGGTAGAGTGCTAGCCTTGAGCTGAGGAGCTAAGGGACAGCACCCAGGCCCAGAGTTCCGGCCCCACAACCGACCAAAAAAAAAAAAAGTTACAGCTTGAAGGAATATATTACTTTCTTCAATGTGGCAAAAACAAGGATGATAGAGGGTAGTGGGTAGATGTTTCCAGCACAAGGAAGATTTAGCCAAGTACTTCTGAAGAACTAACTCAAAAGCCATATTCTGAGATGTTAGTAACACCATTAGTTCCTTCTTACAAATGATGGAGTAGAGGCTTAGAGAAGTTCAGTAATTTATCCAGAGCCAGCTAGGGATTGTATATTAAAAGCCACAATCAGGGCTAGGAATGTGGCTCAGTGGTACAGTGCTTGCCTGGCATGCACGAGGCTGTGAGTTTGATTCCTCAGCACCACATAAACAGAAAAGCTAGACTTTGTACATCTTTCATAAGTGGCTGCTTATCCCTTTTTTGAGTTCCAAGAGCCATTAAATTAAATAGCAAGAGAAAGCTCTCAGGCGATCATGTGAGAAGAATGGTTAAAGCAGAATGAAGATGTGTACGGTCAGGTACAGTGGCCCATGCCCACAGTTCCCACTTCTTAGAAGGCTGAAGCTAGGGGAGTGCTAGCCCCAAGAATGTTGCCTGGGCAACATAGCTGTCCTCATGTAAATAAATAAACAAACAATGGGTATCTTGGCTGGAACGAGCGAGGGAGATGATATTGCTGGACCGAGGCAGCATAGCTTCCTACTTGGTGCTGACAATCATTGCTGGTGTTTATTATGTATACTTGCTGTGTTCAGTCAGCTCTCAAGCCCTGCTGACAGACCTGTGTCTTAGAAGCGTATGTTCCTTTATGGTCACAAGATGGCCAGAACAGAGCATGTGGGTAGATCAGCAGTCTTCCCCTGTCCTGGTCCATCCATGTGGAGAACAGGGTGTGTTTTCCCTAGAACTGGGATGCCACCCCACAGATATCCTTCTCAGAAGACTCCCAGAGCAATATCTACCTGTCCCCATCATGCTCTAGCCCTGAGCTGTCTCTGCTCTTGTCATTTCAGGGGAGTAGCAGCAGCAGCCTCCTGACCAATGCCCGTTCCTGGGGAGTGAAAGTCCTGCATGTGGAAGGTACTGCTTCCACCTTGGCTACCTGTAGGGGAGAATACAGGTGACCAGCCTGGAACATCACCTTTCAGAAGATCGTGGTCATATAAGCTCTGGTAGCTGAAGCCAGAACTCTCAGTAACTCTGTTGGTCCACAAAGTGCAAGTATGGAACAGTAGCGTAGCAGATAGCAAAGTGTGGGCCGTGGCCTCAGCATCTGGGACAGTGTAATGGTCATGATAGTAATATTTTTTAAATAAAGCTGTAATTCTAAGATCCATTCACCAGGTGTTTAAGCATTGCTAAGAATTACTTATTCTCACCATAGTTCTGAACCCATGTTCAGGTGAAAGAATTGAGCCTCAGATGGATTAGTTTAACTGGCCGTGTCTTATTAGAGTGAGCACCATGACCTATATTGTTTTGGCTTCTCTCTTTTTCCAAAGGGTTGCCTAATGCTATAAATGACCTGTTTTGCTATTGTAATAAATTTATACTAGAATAGTTGTCCTCAATTTGTTAGCAATGACTGATTCCATTTTCAGTTTCACTTGGTGCCAGGTTTTCCCTGATCCATTTTAGAGGGTAGGTTCAAATGGACAGCCTTCAGGTACTAATTTGGATGCTACCACATCTTGTGCTGAGGAAGTTGTCTTATCTGGCATGTGGGGACTCCATCTCACTGGAACGTGTCAGTTCTGGACTTGATTTGTTTCCCTACCTATGTGCTAGAGAAACTCTGGCTTGCTGAGTTCCTACTCAGTATCTACCAGAGGCTACACCTGTGTGGCTCAGAGGGTCCGTTTCCCCTGCAGGGAACCCCTTGCTTTTACCATACCATCCTTGGTGAGCTATATGACACCTCCATCCAAAGCTGAGTTGTATTCGGTGCTAGAAAAGAGCAGGAAGCCTCCTGTTGTCAGGAGGTGCCAAGTGACATGGAGCCACAAGGTGGCAGGCAAGGCTGATATTATCCAGTGGGCTAAGCAAGGTGACAAGTTTAGTCCTGGAGCCAAGAAAGAGACTGCAAAAGCCTTGCCACTGTCTTCTGTTCTCCACAGAAATGATGATGCACGTGCGGCAGCTGTCTATTGGTGGTTCTTCACATACAAAGAAACAAGAACCAAAGAAGCCAGAAGTAAGTCATCCCACTAAAACACAGGGCAGTGCATTGCATGGTTATCAGTGATGTCTATGACACATTGGGTTATTCTGTGACCCACCTAAATCCCATTGTTTCCTAGCCATTCTGGAAAACCTAATAGTGGAGATCTAAATGGCTTGAGAGTCTAATTTTGTAGACATTTCAACTGCAGGAGGCAAAGTGGGAAAAACACAGCAACTAGGTCTCCTTTGTGTGTGTGTATATGTGTGGGCATATATGCGTGTGTGCACGCACATACCAGTCTGAACTGAGGGCCTCATGTTCTTGATTGGCTTTATTTTTTGGGGGGGGGCATTGGTTGTGGGGCTAGGCCTGGGCACTGTCCCTCAACTCTTCCTTAAGGGTAGCATTCTTACCACTTGAGCCACAGCGCCACTTCTGGTTTTCTGGTAGTTTATTGGAGATAAGAGTTTCACAGACTTTCTTGCCTGGGCAGGCTCTGAACTTCGATCCTCAGATCTCAGCCTCCTGAGTAGGATTACAGATGTGAGCCACCAGCACCTGGCTTGATTGGCTTTTTTACTGAAGGCTGGCACTCTGCCACTTGACACATGCCACCACTTCCAGCTTTTACTGGTTAATTGGAAATAAGGGTCTCACAGATATTTTTGCCCAGGCTGGCTTCAAATATTGATCCTCAGATCTCAGCCTCTGGAGGATTCAAGAGGTAGGCCACTGACACCCACTTCTGCCTTTATTCTTAGTGTCCACAGCTCTGCATGGCCCTTTCCTTTCTCTTCTATGATTCACTGCAGCCTAGGCCAGGGGCTGCCTGTGGGTGAGCCTGTCCTAGATAAATGTGCAAATGCTCATGACCTGTGTCCAGCCTGCCATTCTGGGGACAGCTCTTGGCCTGGGAAATGAACTTACAGATTGTATGGGGGAGGGAGAGTTGTAGCTTCAAGTAGCTGTCACCTTCCAAGTCCTTATTGGCTTTTCCTTCTTGCTGGGGTTAAAGCTGCACATGCCCTATCAAGAGAGCCCAGACTCATTTAAAGCCACAGTATCTGCACCCAAGCCTAAACATGAGAAAGGAGTGAACCTGCATATCCGCCTGGCTCTACATCCAGGAATAGGACTAACAGGAGGAACAAAGTGTGTCCAACGTGGTTGGCATGCTCCGAGTCTAAAAGCCCCCTCTCCATATCCCCAGTCTTTGCACTAGGGGAGTTGGTTTACAATGAAGAATTCTTTTTTTGGGGGGTGGGGGCAGGGGGTCTGGTTGTGGGGCCTGAACTCTGGGCCTGGGTGCTGTCCCTCAGCTCTTTAGCTCAAGGCTAGCACTCTACCACTTGAGCCTTGGTGCCACTTCCGGCTTTTTTTTTCTTTTTGCTTATGTGGTGCTGAGGAATCGAACCCAGGACCTCATGTATATGAGGCAAGTGCTCTGCCACTGAGCCACCTTCCCAGCTCATGAAGAATTCTTCTTAAAATGAAGAATGTCCTTCCAACTTAGGTCCTCCAGCCTCCATTCCCAGCATAAACAGTGTGAACACATTCCTATGTACCCTTCTAGAGCTCCACACACATAACAGGCAAACATCAAAAATCCTCCCATTGGGGCTGGGAAGGTGGCTCAGTGGTAGAATGCTTGCCTTGCATGCATGAGGCTCTGGGTTTGATTCCTCAGCACCACATAAGCAGAAAAAGCCGGCAGTGGTGCTGTGGCTCAAGTGGTAGAGTGCTAGCCTTGTGCTGAAGAACTGAGGGACAGTGCCCAGGCCCAGAGTTCAGGCCCCACGACCGACCAAAAAAACAAAAATCCTCCCATTGTGGACTGAGGGTTTAGCTCAAGAAAAGTTCCTGTCTGGCACACATGAGACCAACAAAATAACCCTCCGTGTAAACAAAAATAACCCTCCGTGTGAATACACAGCATTTGTACTTTGCTTTCCCTTGGTAACCCATGTTGTAGATATTTGGGTCTTCTGGAATTTATCTACTCTGGCTTGTCTGCCCTAGAGGTGCAGCTGGAGGAGAATCTGGAGCCACCTTGGGCCCAGATGTATAGGCAGTTGTAGATTGTCAGCTTTCCCATCCTGCCGCACCCCAGGTCTTGGGCTGCCTTTTATTTTGATCTGTTTAGTTTTTAATAACAGCTTTATTTGACCCTATCCTTTTTTTTTTTTTTTTGGTCAGTCCTGGGGCTTGAACTCTGGGCCTGGGCACTGTCCCTGAGCTGCTTTTGCTCAAGGCTAATACTCTACCACTTGATCCATAGTGCCACTTCCAGCTTTTTCTGCATATATGGTACTAAGGAATTGAACCTGGGCTTCATGCATGCAAAGCAAGCACTCTGCCACTAAGTCACATTTCCAGCCCTTGACCTTATCTTCAATATTGGTTTGGACCCATAGTGCTAGGGTACATGACATGAGCACTGGGAAGCAAATAGCCATTTTCCTCATCCTATAGGTGACCTGGAAAGTCCACAGTGCCTAGAAGATAAAAGCTGCCACCATAGCTGGGAGGTGGTGGCTCATGCCTATAATCCAAGCTACTCTGGAGGCTGAGATCTGAGAATCACACTTTGAAGCCAGCCTAGGCAGAAAAGTTCATGAGATTCTTAATTTCCAACAAACTACTCAGAGCCAGAAGCAGCTCTGTGGCTCAAGTGGTAGAGCACCAGCCTTGCGCAAAAGAAGCTCAGGGACAGCACAAAAAAAGAAAAAAGAAAAAAAGCTGCTACCTAGTGATCACCTTTAGTTTTGGGTCTTTCAGGTGTTTCGATTTTAGCCTGTCAGGTAAATGGATGCTCCTCACCTTATAGGTGGCACAGCTCCACTTTACGCCTGAGCCAGAGTGACTCTTGTTCTTTGCTTCATCCTGCATCTCCTCCCCAAAGTCCATTTCCATCAAGATTCACTGAGAGGCTCTCCTTTGATCATGGTCCTGGGCAAGAGGAGGAAGCCTCTGCTCAGATTTGCTCCAGCTCACAGCCTGAGAGTCTAATTTTTGTGCTGGTACTGGGCTTAAACTTAGCCTGGGCACTGTCCCTTAGCTTTTTTGTAGTGCTCTACCACTTGAGCCACTCCTTCAGTTCTGGCTTTTTTCTGGTTACTTAGAGTTTCACAGATTGATCTGCCTGTGCTGGCTAGGAACCATGATCCTCAGATCTTAGCTTCCTGGGTAGCTAGAATTATAAATGAGCCACCAGTGCCCAGCTCTGAGAGTCTAGTTTTGGCAGACCTTCCAACAGCAGGAAGCAAAGTGGGACAGAATCAGAGCAACTGGGCCTCCCAGGCCCAATTCCTCGACCCCTGTGGCTCTCTCACATCCTTAACCTATTTTCCTTTTCCATTTAGGGAACACGTCCAGGAGTGGAGTCAAGAGCACGGAAAGGTCAGCGTGGAAGCTTTTCTTCATCTAATTGCAATCCCTCCCTCTATAAACACTTCCCCATGACTCCCTCTGAGGTAGCATCTGCTCGCTTTTCTGTGGCAGGAAGCAAGTCCAGCTTGTGTTGCCCCCTCATGTTTCCAAGGCCTGTGCCTCAGATCTCTGGGGTGAGAGAAGTCCATCTAAGTACCAGCACAGAGCTGCCAGGTTGGGCTTCTCAAGAGCCAGGATGCCATGCAGGTGCTTTTGGCTTCTGTGTCCTCTGGTTGTTCCTGGGCATCAGTTGAAGTTCACGGTCCTTTTCCTTCTGATTCAGTAGCAGTTTGGGGTGGGCAGTTTGACAGCTGCCTACCGTTTTCAGAAATGCCAAACTCCCTGAAACTGACAAACTGGCAGATTGATGGACTCTGTCTCCCAGTTCCTTTTGGACAGCAGGAGAATTTCTTCCCCCTGGATGTTTCTCCCAGAGCTGCTCTTTAAGTGGCATTTATTCCTGCCCAAGCAGGATCTAAGAAAAGTTTCTTGGCACCACCACAGGCTTGAAATTTGGGGAAGTCTGTAGGGGAATAGATTTTAATCACTGTCTTAGTTAATTAGAAAGACAAAAAATTGTCCCCAAAAGGTAATTAACAGGAGCTGAGGCTGAGGAGAAGAGGCTGCATTTTGCTCAGGTGCTACTGATGGCCTCCTGCGGGGTTGGGAGTGAGGTAGCACTCTCTTTGGTTCTGCCCAGCTCCCAGCCTGCCTGTTGTGCCTTGACAACTGGTCACAGTGAAATGATAGAAGAGGTCTTAGCTTGAGGGAAATCTGTAAGCTATGCAAATAACTAGATGGTAGGGGATGACTATCTTGATTAATTGAGTCCAAATTTGTCTCCTCAGCAACCCTTTGCCTTAGTTTTTTTCAGCAACCAGATTTCTCCTGTGATAGTTTTTTATCCTGCTACTGAGATCACAAAACACTCTTGGTATTGGCCTTGAACTCAGGGCTTTGGACTCTTACCTGAATTTTTCTTTTTTTGTCGGTTGTGGGGCTTGAACTCTAGGCCTGGGCGCTGTCCCTCAGCTCTTCAGCTCAAGGCTAGCACTCTACCACTTGAGCCACAGTACCAATTCCAGTTTTCTGAGTGGTTTTTTGGAGATAAGAGTCTCACAGACTTGGGCTGGGGAGGTGGCTCAGTGGTGGAGCCCTTGTCTTGCATGCCTGAGGCCCTGGGTTCGATTCCTCAGCACCACATAAGCAAAAAGAAAAAAGCCGGAAGTGGCACTGTGGCTCAAGTGGTAGAGCG
>NW_012267363.1:858927-859503 GCF_000151885.1 Dipodomys ordii | reverse complement strand
GCCTGCATTTCTCATTTTCATCAGTCTGACCAAATTTGCTGCTTTTCAGAGAAGTGAGAGCAGTGACACCTGCACTGCTAGCCCTCTCCCCACCTAGTACTGTGTACTGTCAGATTTTCAGCATCCACCAATCTGAGATTGAGAACTGTATTGGTATGTTTTTGTTTTGTTTTGGGGGTGGGGGTGGGGAAGAGTTCAATCTTGGGCTTGAACTCAGAATCTGGGTACTGAGCTTTTTTGCTTAAGGCTAGCATTCTACCTCTGAAGCCATAGCTCCACTTGCAGCTTTTTGGTGGTTAATTGGAGATCATTTATTATTATTTTTGTTTGTTTGTTTTTTGGTCATAGGGCTTGAGCTCAAGGCCTGGATGCTGTCTCTGAGCTTTTTTACTCAAGGCTAGCACTCTAGCCATAGTGCCACTTAAAGTTTTCTGAAGATGAGAGTCTCATGGACTTTGCTGCCCTAGCTAACTTTGAATTATGATCCTCAGATCTTAGCCTCCTGAATAGCTAGGATTATAGGCATGAGCCACCAGTGCCCAGCCGGAGATAATTTCTTTTTTTTGTTTTTTTTTT
>NW_012267363.1:856569-858877 GCF_000151885.1 Dipodomys ordii | reverse complement strand
AAAAAAAAAGTTTCAATCCTAAGCAGAAGCAAAACATGAAAGAGGAAGAGGGATGCTGACGTGAGTTACGGACATCCTTCTCGCCTTAAGAGTGTAAGTTCCTGGTGCCACAGGCTCACCCTGCTGCCAGGCCTCTACTCTATCCCCAGACCATAGGCACCACAATCACCAGGCGCACCAAGCCTGGCAGTGACCTCAGTCAACAAGGTTTGCTGAGTACACACATAGCAGGCTCTGTCTGATACACAAGTCTCTTGTATATTTGAAACTTCAGGCATATTGCCAGAACTACTCAAGACAAGGCTGGCCATCCAGATTCTTTCACTGTGCCTCTCCTCTTTATTGAGAACACTCCTGTCCACAGGGAGGGAGGGAAGGGTTCCCTTCAAATAGTACCAGGGATGAGCCTAGTACAGAAATGCTTCCCTTCACAGAATAAGAAACGTGCAGTATTATGGTTTAAATAGTCTTCCACTAAGTATTAGTTTAGCTTAGAAAGTCTGCTTGAGATCTTATGTCAAGGTTGGGATGCTAGAGTTGGGCTAGTTCCTTCCCAGCTTCTCCCTTGCCCACTGTAGTCAAAATCCAAGTTTTCTTTGTTTCAGGAAGTTTCGTCCCTTCCACCGTCAGTTTAAATCCTTTCCTGAAATTTCTTTTCTGGGACCCAAAGCCGCAAGTCCTTTTCAGGCTCTGACAACCCCCAGCAGCTTGCAGCATTCCAGGTAAGCCTGTCTAATTCCTGAGGACCAAGAACTGGTTACAGGCCAAAGCCCTCCCCCTCAGGGGCCTGCTGGTCAGATTTGGGATTGGCCATCTGTTTGCTTCTTTGGCAAAATCTTTCTTGAAGCTTAGCCCAGAGAAGAGAGACACTAGGAATATTCATCCATTTTATTTGGAGAATTGGAAGTGTCCAAAGGGCTCAGAGTTAAGACCACCATCATCAGAGTGCCCTGGAGCTCCTTAATTCAGTTTCCCACCATTCCCCCAAAACACATCTCTAGGCTCTACCCTACACCTGCAGAATCAGCATTGGTGGATCCCTAATTGCTACATTCTTACAAGCTCCCAGATTCACTTCACAGTAGAGGCTGAGGAACAACTAAGGGGCAGGAGGCTGAAGGAACTCACTGCATTATATGGTCATGGTAACTTGTAGGTGTGTTGATTGAGAATTTTTTTTCCCACAGTTCTAAAGAGTATTTAGTAAAGAGAAAGAGTGTTTGAGAATTTTTTAACCTTTTAACCAAAATAGAAAAGGAATTCAGCTCTGCCAGTCTGCTTCCTTCTTTCCTTTCCTCCCTCCTTCTTTTCCTCCCTCCCTCCTTCCTTCCTTACCTCTCTCCTTTCCTCCCTCCCTCCCTCTCTTCCTTTTTCTTTTTCCTTCCTTCCTTTCTCTCTCCTTCCTTCCTTCCTTCCTTCCTTCCTTGGCCTGGGCACTATCCCTGCACTCTTCAGCTCAAGGCAAGTGCTCTACCACTTGAGCCACAGGGCCACTTCCGGTTTTCGAGTGGTTTATTGGAGATAAGAGTCTCACGGACTTTTCTGCCAGGGCTGGCTTTGAACCATGATCCTCAGATCTCAGCCTCCTCAGTAGCTAGGATTACAGGCGTGAGCCACCGGCGCCCAGCTTCCTTCCTTCTTTCTTTCTTTTTTTTTTTTTTTGGGTCCGGTCGTGGGGCCTGAACTCTGGGCGTGGGCGCTGTCCCTCAGCTCAAGGCTAGCGCTCTACCACTTGAGCCACAGTGCCACTTCCGGCTTTTTTCTATTTGCATATGTGGTGCTGAGGAATCAAACCCAGGGCCTCAGGCATGCAGGGCAAGCACTCTACCACTGAGCCACCTTCCCAGCCCCTCTTTCTTTCTTTCTTTCTTTCCTCCCTCTTTCTCCTTCTCCCTTCCTCCTTCTCCTCTCCCTTCCTCCTTCTCCTTTCCCTTCCCTCCCTCCCTTCTTTCCTTTTTTTGGAGATAAGGTCTTACTATATAGCCCAGGCTGACCTCAAATGTATGATCTCTCTGCATCAGCCTCCTGAATGCTAAGATTATAGATATGTGCCACTATACTTGGCACTTTTTTTTTTGTTGTCGTGGGGTTTGAACTCTGGGCCTGGGTACTGTCCCTTAGTTCTTCAGCTCAAGGCAAGCGCTGTACCGCTTGAGCCACAGGGCCACTTCCAGTTTTCTGGTAGATTATTGGAGATAAGAGTCTCACAGAGGGCTGGGAAGGTGGCTCAGTGGTAGAGTGCTTGCCTTGCATGCCTGAGGCCCTCAGTTCAATTCCTCAGCACCACATAAGAAAAAAGAAAAAAGCA
>NW_012267363.1:850874-852131 GCF_000151885.1 Dipodomys ordii | reverse complement strand
AAAAAAAAAAAAAAAGAATAGTATCCAGGATCTAGACATGAGTTTGCTAGGATGCCAAAGAGCGCAATGTCTCTCAGGCCATCTTATAGACATGGCTGAAATTCCAGTGAGAAGACTTTGAGAGATGGCAGCTGTGAGAAGGACAAGCCAGCCTGAAACTGATGGCAGAACAGTCCCCTCCCTGCTGTTAGGCACTTTGCCTTCCATCTTACAGGTCAGGTGAACATAGCTGTGTCTAGGCACACAGGTGAATGTCTACACAGGAGTCTCCTGTAGCCATTGCCATTTGCCCTCACCTGTGAAATGTAGGGGCAAGAAGGACACAGGGAGGATGTGGTGACCACCTCTTCTCTGCCTCTTCTACCACCCTTGGATGCGTGGTACCAAGTGTAGGGTAAGCCTGCCTGGCTCCTTGATCATCTTCCTAGTCTGAGCACCAGACCCTAAGCAGCAGCCTCTCCCCTGAGATCCACAGTCGTGACCAGCACTTCCACTCTCCTCTCCAGAGAACTCAGGGACCCAGAGCCAAGCCTGCGATCAGCTGTGCACACCTTGCCCAGGAGGAAGAAGGGGTACTGTGAATGCTGCAAAGAAACCTTTGCAGATCTCCATGTGGTAAGCAAGCCCCATTAGACAGCACCTTCCCAGACTGGAGAGAGCCTGGGCAGCAAGGATGAGTCTTACCTAAGACCAGTTTGGGAGCTCTGCTTGTATCTCACCCCAACCTTGTCTAATGTTCCATGCCTCCTCTTGTCCTGGGTAGCATCTTCAGAGTGCCCAGCACCAGAGCTTTGCTCTAGAAGCTCATCCATATGCAGAAATCGACCGGATCATCGCCCAGCTCAGCCAGAGCTTTGTAGACATCTCCCAAGCCAGCCTCCCCAGGTGAGCACCACAGCTGCAGACACACTACCTTCTGTTACCCTGTCCCAAGTGAGAAGAAACCCTCAGGTCATCAGCAGCAGCAACCACCCTGTAGCATTTTTCTCTTTCTTCCCAACATCCTCTGTCCACTTAGTTTTAGCGGTGATCATTGATATGCAGAATGAGCAGTTGTGGCCAGCTAGTTCCTAGTTCCTACGTCCTTTTTTCTCCTTTTCCAGAAGTTAGTTTCAGAAAGTCTAGCAGGGGAGCTGGGAAGGTGGCACAGTGATAGACTGCTTGCCTTGCATGCATGAGGCCCTGGGTTCGATTCCTCAGCACCACATAAGCAGAAAAAGCCAGAAGTGGCACTGTGGCTCAAGTGGTAGACTGCTT
>NW_012267363.1:848563-849998 GCF_000151885.1 Dipodomys ordii | reverse complement strand
TCCTGCCCGGGCTGGCTTTGAACCGCGATCCTCAGATCTCAGCCTCCTGAGTAGCTAGGATTACAGGCGTGAGCCACCAGCGCCCGGCTATGCTTTCGTTCCTTTCTACATGAATCAATAGATACCAGGGAAAGCCCATCAGGAGGTGGCCTAGGCATGAGGATGGCAGGGGAGCCAGGCCTGAAATGGTCTTGGAATTGCAGAGGAGCTGAGAGGCTGTAGAGGGGAGATAAGAAAGCAGCAAAGCTTTGGATCTGCCTGTAAGGAGCCTGGGCAGGAGTCTGGCCCAGATGGAACATGGAGTTCCACTTGAGTGTGTACATGTATGTGCATGTGTGTAGAAAATCTGTATTGGGAGCTGGGCCGGTAGCTCATGCCTATAATCCTAACTACTCAAGAAGCACCCATGGCTCATGCCTGTAATCCTAGCTACTCAGGAGGCTGAGATCTGGAGGATCACAGTTCAAAGCTAGCCCAGGCAGAAAAGTCCCTGGGAGACCTAGCTCCGATTAACCACTCCAAAACCGGAAGTGGAGCTGTGGCTCAAAGTGGTAGAGTGCTAGCCTTGAGCAAAAGAGCCCAAGGACAGCACCCAGGCCCTGAGTTCAAGCCCTACAACCAACAACAACAACAAAAAGAAGCTGAGATCCAGAGGATCTGGGTTCAAGCCAGCGCTGACAGAAAAGTCGGGGTTTTTTAAATGTATATTTTTTTTATTGTAAAGATACTATACAGAAGGGTTACAGTTACATGAGTAAGGTAATGAGTATATTTTCTATCGAGCATTGTTACCCCCTCTGGTTTTCCCCTACCATCCCTTCCCTCCCCAACTCCTCCCAAGTCTAGAGATTTTTATCTCCAAAATAATCAGCAAAATAGCTAGGCTGGAGGCATAGCTCAAGTGCCAGCCAAGCAGAAGCTGAGCAAGTACAAAGCCCTGAGTTCAAACCCCAGTACCAGCAGAGAAAAAAGGGGGGGGGTGTGACAGGAAAATAAAATAAAATCTATACTGGAAGAAAGGTTTGATTTTTTTCACATTTAAATTATTGTGAATAATTTTTAACAATGATTAATTACAAGTGGCACACATCTCATCATACAAGAGGTTGAAGCAGGAGAGTCCCAAATTTAAGGCCCACCTGAACTACTTAGAGAGATCCGATATCCAAGAAAAAAAATTATTTTAGGTTCAAAAATCAAGAATTATGCCAGGCACTGTCAGCAAACACCTGTAATCCTAGCTACTCAAGAGGCTGAGATCTGAGGATTGCGGTTCAAAGCCAGCCTGGGCAGAAAAGTCCATGAGATTATTATTTAACTATATATTTTTATTTATTTATTTTTGGGTCCGGTCGTGGGGCCTGAACTCTGGGCCTGGGCACTGTCCCTCAGCTCTTCAGCTCAAGGCTAGTGCTCTACCACTTGAGCCACAGCG
>NW_012267363.1:836213-844752 GCF_000151885.1 Dipodomys ordii | reverse complement strand
AAAAAAAAAAAAAAGAAAGAAAGGCTAGCAGGGGCTTGGTGGGGATTTCAGGGTCCTCTGCACCTTGTTATCCCCCTATTACTCAAGGGCTCCTATTGAGGTCCATGGTGTCCCTTGCTAACCAGAGTTCCACCTCTGCAGATCTTGGAGAGCCAGGTTCTGTGCTTTCTGTAACCTCCTTGAAGTTACTAAATGGGATAGTCTCTGTCCAGTTCTAGCCAACCCTGACCTGACACTGGCCACAGAGCTAAGAGAGGTGCACACAGTTGTGGCCACTTCTCCAACGTAAGGCCCAGAGCAGTTATCTCTCCTCACCATGCTAAGACCCATAGGGGTAGCATCTCACTGGCTGCTCTGCCTGTCCTCAGTCCCAACCAGGGAACTCTGTCTGCTCTGGCTGCAGCTCACTGAGTATTTTTCTCCCCACAGGCAATCAGGTTCTCCTGCTTCTAATCGTGACATACTCTGTTCTGATACTCCACCCCTAAGCCGGCCCTGCCAGCCCAGGACAGCATCTACCAGGATGAGGAAGGAAGATGGGGGACAAACCCCATGGACTGCAGAGCAGGATAGGACAGTGGATAGTACAAAGGAACCAGCTGAACCCACAGGGACTGGCCACGTACCCAGATCAGTAGCAAGCTGCCAGGAGCTGGTAGGGTCAGTTGGTGTGTTTGTGACCTCCCAAGAACACAGTCCCCAATCCCTATTACCCAGTGCCTTCTCCTCTGGCACAGATCAGACACTTGGTGGTCATAAGCGGAAGATTCAGTTCCCAAGTGGCAGTGCCAAGAAGAGATCAGGGGCCTCCTGGCGACATGCCTCATTTTTTATCCCAAGAGCCCTCTACCCCTGCGGTGCCATGACCACTGATGACAAGGATATTCTCTCTTTTTCTCTCTCAGACTTCTTGTTCCCTTGGCATCCCTCGGATAGACAGGTAGCGCTCTGGGCTCCACAGCCCGTCTGGCCTAGAGGAGAATGGCCCCCAGAGTCTGAGGATTCTGAGTGTGCAGCTCCTGCTCCTGGCCCTGCGCCCCAGCAGACAGACCTGCTCCCCAGCTTCCCCACAGCCCCAGGCCAGCCACCAGCCTACCTGCTCTCTATAGCAGATGAGCCTTCAGAGAGCCCATCTCACTCACTCCCCCACCCTCTGCCAGCGGGAACCCGCTGCTCCCAATGGCTCTGGGTCCCCCAGACTCTCCAAATGGCCTGTCTCCCTGTCCTGCAGTCTGAGCCCCCCACCCAGTGCTAGCAGAGAGCTGGTCCTGTGACTCCCTAGGTGCCCTCAGAGCTATAGATAGACTCAATTTACTTCCTGGCCGGGGCTGCTCAGGGAAGCAGAAGGAGCCCAGCCTTTGAGGTACAAGTAAGTAGCTGGGCTCTGTAGGACCCATGGGGCTCGGTCTTCTGCCCAACAGGTCTTTGGACAGGACCAAGAGTCTGAGCTGGAGGCTGCCCTCTCCTCTCCCTGCCTCCAAACAGATCCTAACCAGGCAACCAGGCATCATTCTGCAGTGGGCTTTCCCAACCAGAGCCAGCTGCCCACGCCAGGAAAGAGGCAGAGTTGGCATAGGAAGGGACCACAAAGAAGCAGGAGTGGTCTAGCTTCCTGCCCTGTGCCCCCAGGCACTTGCCTCTTGGCAGTACCTAGGGTTAGTTGTTCCCCACCCCCACCCCAGCCTCCTTTCCCACAAGCATGTGGTCTCTCCTGTTTTCTGAAATCCTGTGTGTCCCCTCCCCCAGCCCCCCACGCTCACACAGATCCTCAGGAACATATGAAGCAGAGGAGGGGCTCAGCTGCAGCACTTACCATGCTCCCTCCCCCATACACTTAGCTGGGGCCAGCACTGACCTTTCCCCCTGAGCCAGGATGTGGCCTGAGTCCCCTCCAGAGACCCTCTCAGCAGCCCACCTGGGGCTCTGCTGTTCCAGGGTTAGTGTCTCACCTGCCAACTTCTACATCTCCCTCTTCCCTCCCTCCTTCCCCAAGGACCTCCCCCCCATTTCTGACTGCCAAGCCATTAATCTGGAAGCAGAAATGGGTTTGCTATCGATTCTTTGGCCACTTTGTTGTTTTTTTTTTAAATCATAATTGGTACTGTGGTTCTTCTCACCCTTCTCTGCCTTTGTTGTGTGTTTGTCTCTTTAAATGTTGAAGCTGCCGGAAGCCTGGTGCTATTCTGTCTCCTTTCAGAGGAAGGAGGGGGAGCCTAGTTTTGGGTGAGGACCTGAGTTGTTAGTTTGGAAATAGAGCATCTGTGTACACGAGCCTCCTTAGAGGCCCCTTTTGGCCTTTTTATGCCATTCCTGTTAAATTTCACAATTAATCTTGATTTAGGAAATGTAAATAAATTTGTTAATAATAAGTAGAAAAGAGGTGGGCCAGGAGTGCAATGTTTTGGTCCCCAATCTGCCCTTCTGTGACCCAAGGCAGGGGTGAGGGCCTTGCCAATGTCACCACCCTCCTGTAGGCTGGCCCCAGGCCAGGGGGAGTGAGGGAATCTGCCCTGCCTCATCTTGACAATCCTATCTGCCTGGTGACTAGTCGCCCTACAGAGGGCATGCTGGTCATCCATGCCAAGAACACTCCGCCTAACAGGCATTTCTGCTCCAGGCCCTGCCCAGTTTCCTAGTCAGGCTCCACCCATGAGCGAGGGCTTGCTTTGCGACTCTGTTGAAAACCTCCTTTCCTTTTGTGATGTGTAACCAAACTTGTTTCCTGGAAGTTTCCTCTTGCCCTTCCTCAGACCTCACTGGCACCTTCACATGCGGCACACTCGAGCCCCCGAAACCAGCTTCTGCCCATCTCTCCACACAAGGCCCATCCCCCACTGCACAGCTGGCCCATCTCAAAGATTGTGACCTTTGACATCTGCTGCTGTAGTCATTTGTCTATTCCAGCTTGTACACTGTAGAGTTACATTAGTGGGGAACCCTCAAACACCTGACACCTGACCAGGATGAATGAGTGCTACCTGACATGAGTTGGGCCCCTCAGTGACTCACTGACCTGAGCACTGCTGACACTTGAAGTCCACTTCCCCTTGCTCAATAGGCACTGTACCATTTGGCTATCCAGCCCCCTTCATGTTGCTCTTTGGTTTTCTTTCAAAGGAGCAATGTCCTTCTGGGAAGGACTGCCAGGCCTGGGCCTCCAGTCACCCTTGTCAATTTCCTTCTCAGACTCTGAACCTCACCTTTGCCAAAAAGCTTGATATTCTTCCACCCTGGAAGATACCGGAGTTGATTCAGCAGCTTGAAGAAGGTGCATCTTCTTCTCTGGCTATTTCTCACACAGCCTCTGCCTACTGCCTCCATACCTTCCCTTTCCCCTTTTGCAACATGCCACCCGGCCTGTGTATTCCAAGGTCATCAGATACTTCAACAGGACGAAGTCAGATTTTTCTCCTTGAAATCCTAGCCCCAGTATTCCCATGTCTTCCCCCCAAACCTGCCCACTACCCACCCATCTATACAACAGGACCCTTGTTTTCCCTCCCCACACCAGTGCTTTCACTTCTGCAGATGTGACCTGGTGCTCTCCTAGTGGCTCACACCTGTAATCCTAGCTGCTCAGGAGGCCAAGATCTGAGGATCACGGTTCCAAGCCAGCCTAGGCAGGAAAGTTCATGAGACACTTGGTTGTTTTTGTTTTTGTTCAGTCATGGAGCTTAAACTCAGGGCCTGGGCACTGTCCCTAAGGTCTTTTGCTCAAGGCTAGTGCTCTGCCACTTTGAGCCACAGCTCTACTTCCAGATTTTGTTTTGTTTTGTCTTGTCTTGTTGGTCGTGGCCTGAACTCTGGGCCTGGGCACTGTCCCTCAGTTCTTCAGCTTAAGGCTAGCACTCTACCACTTGAACCATAGCACCACTTCTGGCTTTTTCCGCCTCGTGCATGCAAGGCAAGTACTCTACCACTGAGCCACCTTCCCAGCCCTTGTGGGGTTTTTTTGTTTTTAATATTATAAAGGTGATAAACAGGAGTTATAGTTACATAAGTCAATTAAAGAGTAAATTTCTTTTTTTGGACAATGTTACCTCTTCCCTTGCTCTCTATCACTTCTGGTTTTTGAGTGGTTAATTGGATGTAAGAGTCTCACAGGGACTTTTCTGTCCCAGCTGGCTTCCAACTGTGTGGTCCTCAGATCTCAGCCTCCTAAGTAGCTAGGATTACAGGTGTGAGCCACAAGCACCTGGCTTTCATGGGGCTCTTATCCCCAATTAAACACTGAAAGAGCCAGAAGTGGAGCTGTGGCTCAAGTGGTAGAGTGCTGCCTTGAGCTGAAGAGCTGAGAGACAGCGTCCAGGCCCAGATTTCAGGCCCCACGACCCACCAAAAAAAAAAAACCAGGGAGACCATAGCTGGGCACTGATGGCTGTAATCCTAGCTACTCAGAAGGCTTAGATCTGAGGATCATGGTTCAAAGCCAGCCCAGGCAGGAAAGTCTGTGAGACTTATCTCCAATAAAACACGAAAAAACCGGAAGTGCCGCTGTGGCTCAAGTGGTAGAGCGCTTGCCTTGAGCTGAAGAGCTGAGGGACAGCACCCAGGTGAACAGTTCAAGCCCCACAACTGACCAGAGAGAGAGAGAGAACCATAGTTTCCCTTTTCTTTTGTCCTTGTATTTCTCCACCATTCTCCAACTCCTGCCTGTCAGCCAGTTTGAAGTCTCACTCCCTTTGCCTCCTGGACATCCAGCCTGCCACCCACCCACCTCCTCTTCAGTTCAACTCCATTTTCTGGTACCTAACTCTGAGCTCTTAAGTTCCTGAAGCTTAGTTTTCTGAGTTGGAAAGGTGTAGGTAATAAGTGATTTGGCCCTGCTAGGAAGTAACAGGAATTAGATTCATGTGCTATACTTGGCACAGAGTTTGGCACATCTCAATAAACATTGCCTACCCCCTACAGCTGTATGCTCTCCTAGACACTTAAATGGAGTTTATTTCTATGAATCTCCCACCTTGCAATGTCCTTCTGTGACCAACACCTCATCCTAAGGGCTCTCCATGCTCCAGGAGAGCAAGGCAGCAAAGCCTAGGGGTGCTTAACAATATCCATGTCCCTCAAGGCCCTTGGGCCTGTGCTCCTGGGAACCTGGTATCCCATGTGCATCCAGCTCCTCCCTGGGCAGGATTGAGAGCTGTGGGGTTGCGGGAGGATCTGGGAGGGGCTCCAATGAGGACAGACAGTCCTTTGACCTGGGCCTTCACCTCAAAGCTGGATGAGCCTCCTGTCCAAGTGCTATGACACTTCCCCTTCCCCCACCCCTCCCCATGTCACCAAGCGTCTCTGCATCACTGGGTATAGATCGGGTACCAAGGCTCCCAGGCCACAAAGGGTTCCTCTTCAGCATCGTGCATTGCTCCAAGTACACAGGTACCCAATCCTCCCCAGCAACCTGGGATGAGAGGCAGGCTCGGAGAGGCTGAGAGCTTGCTTAAAGTTGGAGAATGGTGGAGAAATACAAGGACAAAAGAAAAGGGAAACTATGGTTCTCTCTCTCTCTCTGGTCAGTTGTGGGGCTTGAACTGTTCACCTGGGTGCTGTCCCTCAGCTCTTCAGCTCAAGGCAAGCGCTCTACCACTCTCCCCCTGTAAGTGAGGAATTTGGGATTGGGACCCCAGTCAGGACTTGTACATCTTTCTTCATTGGCAGGCCTGGTCTGTGCTACAGGGCACCAAGACTAGATAGTTCCATTAGCAGGAGTCACACTGTCCAACAGCCAATACTGCACTGCTTTTTTTTTTTTTTTTTGTCTGTCGTGGGGCTTGAACTCTGGAGATAAGAGTCTCACGGACTTTCCTGCCCGGGCTGGCTTTGAACCTCAATCCTCAGATCTCAGCCTCCTGAGTAGCTAGGATTACAGGCGTGAGCGCCCAGCAATACTCCTCTTACCTGCAGTTTCTGAGATAAGGTTGGGCTCATCACCTTGGCCCTTTTGCAGGGAAATTTGAAAAATTGGTGGGAAAATTGCAGGGAAAAGAGCTCAGGCCTCCTGGTGGGACCAGACCCTTGGAGGAAGATGGCAGCAAAAATATTGGCCACGAACCTGAAGTGACAGACTAAAGCCAGCCACCACCATGGAGTTGGAGTGCGGACCTGGCAGGGAGCACTCTAAGTGGCAATCACAGTCTCTGCCCTAATCCAGGAAAAACAGCCTTTGGGGCCAGTCTAATGAGGGGAGATTTCCCTCTCCCCCCACCCCCATCTTGGGGCTTAATCTCAGGGCTTGGTGACTGTCCTTGAGCTTTTTTGCTCAAGGCTAGGCTCTACCACTTGAGCTACAGTTCCACTTCTAGCTTTTTGGGGGTTAATTGGACATAAAGAGTTTCACAGACTTTCCTGCCCTGGCTGGCTTCAAACCATGATCCTCAGACCTCAACCTCCTGAGTAGCTAGGGTTACAGGCATGAGCCACCTGCACCTGGCTGTCTATTCTTGTCGGTTGTGGGACTTGAATTCTGGGCCTGGGCGCTGACCCTCAGCTCTTCAGCTCAAGGCAAGCACTCTACCACTTGAGCCACAGTATCAATTCTGATTTTCTGGTGGTTGAGATAAGAGTCTCATGGACCTTCCTCCCAGGCTGCCTGTGATTCTCAGATCTTAGCCTCCTGCGTAGTTAGGATTATAGGCTGACTGCCAGTAATCAATTCCCCCACTGAAAGACATTTCCTGACCTTAGCAGGAGAGGAGCAGCCTCCTGCTTGGCCAGATACCTTGTATGGAGCTGAACCAGTACCAGATAGAGGGAGGTGGAACCTCGGGCTGGGAAGGGGTGTGTCAAGGAAGAGTCAAGATATCCAGCTGGGTGCTTGCAAAATGAGGGGCCCAGGGAGAAAAGGCTGTTGGAGACAGCCTTTTGGGGCCCCAACTGAAAATGGCTGGAGTGCCACAAGAGTAAAAGCCGGAGACGAGGACAGTCTACCCAAGGGGAAGCAAAGTCAGTACCTTATGTGGTAGAATAGGAGTATGCTTCCATCATAGACTTGAAAGTCCCATTCAAGCTCAGTGTATTCATGTAGGGACTCTGGGGCTCTCCACTGTGAAGCAAGCCTTGCCCAGCCTCTGGAGGCACATCTGCTCAGGGCTCACCCGTGTGCCTGGAGGCATGGGGAGGCATGATGGGCAGACCAGTCCCCCTAGTGTCTGAGGTGACAAATGAAGCAGTGAGAAGCCAGCTGGAGCAGTCACTCTGGTGCAGGGAAGGGGAGGAGGTAGGGGCAGCCGGGGAGAATGGGCCCCTGATAGTTGGGAGCCCAACCTCTCATTAAACAGCTGTGAGACTGAGAAGCTAGTTCCCACCTGTAAAATGGGAGCCCGTCTATCTGGCCCTCTGCACCCTGCCTCCCTCCCACTAGGCTCTACTGACTTTACAGGGACAAAGGCATACCAGGCCTTCAGTCCTGGGAGCCTCCTCACCCATACCATACCTACATCCTGGAGATTTTTCAAGGTATCTACAGAGTGAAGGAAGAATTTGCTCAGCCTTGCTGAGCATGTGGGGCTGGAATGGCAGGTGGTTGGGGGGGGGGGTCACCTCCTTCCCAGCATTGATGTCAGTGCCTCCTGGGAAATTGCCTTCTCACCTCTCCTGGGCCTAAAATAGAGCTGGGGGGGGGGTAGGGAGGAGTAAGACTGTCACAAGCCAGAGGCAACTCTCATCCCCAGCAGAGGTCCCAGGGAAGAAGAGAAGAGGACCAGGAAGGAGTTCCCTGTCTCCCAATGTTAATATAAAAATACTCTAGTCAAGGGGGCTTCAGCATCAGCGCACACACACACACACCACACATCTCAGGTACTGGCTCCTGGGAACTCAGCAGAAGTCAAAGATCACAGTCCCAGTGTGGGAATCCATCTTGCCCAGAAGACTAGGAACTGAGTTAAGGAAGCAACTGGGACAGTTGGGCTTGGGGGTACATTTGGGGAGGTGGGTTGGAAGGCTTAGTAAAACCAGAGAGGAGGTGGATCCCCCAAGTGTCTCCTTAAAGATTGGGACAAGTTTAGGGAGCAGAAATGGGGCATGCTAACTGTATGTAAATGACCTGGATTGTGTTTAGGAGGAAGGTTTGGGATACCCTACTTGAGGGACTCAGGATCCCAGAGGGGAGGGAAGGCCAGTCTCTCCTGGTGGCTGAGGTGACAGGCAGTCCCTTGAAGCCCTCTGGTGGCAGGGGCATCTTTGTCTGGAAGGGTCAGGCCCGGTACCAGTGGCCTGCCCTGCCCTGCATGCACGGTCCCCCGGAGGCAAGGCAGGGACGGGTCTGCCGAGAGAACCCCAGTCCCCAGCGTTCCTCATCCCTACCACACCCTCCGAGCCTTAGGTCGCCGGGACGCCAGGCAGGACTGAGCGCAACATCCTGGGGTCCCCAGACCGGGGGCTGTCGTCGAGGCCGAACCCCCCGGGGGTGGGGACCCTCTGCCCCCAGACACCCCCCCACACACACACACTAGGAAAACACGGATCCCCCGCAGATCCTCGAGCACGGAGGGGCCGCGCGCGGGACCGGGGCGGAGCGCGCCCCCGCCGCGGGGTAGGG
>NW_012267363.1:783544-835773 GCF_000151885.1 Dipodomys ordii | reverse complement strand
GTCCGCCCACCTGTCCGGCCGCGCCGCGCTCCTGCCGGCTCTGCGGGGCTCTGCGGGGCTCTGCGGGTTCGTGAGGGGGGGGGCAGTCGTGACTCGGGCAGGAGGGAGCTGCTGCCCCCCCTCCCCGTGGGGCTCGAGCCTCCGCGGGGCACCCAGATCGCCCACCCCCGGCTCTCAGGGCCACGCTGGAGCGGGGGGCCCGGGTTGCCCACTCCGCTCGCAGGGCGCCTGCCCCGTGGCCCACGGAGGGCATCCGCCTGCAGCCATGGCCTTGTCTCCCCCAGGTCTTGGGGCCCAGGGTCCCAGCGGAGCTTTGCACTGGAGGGGTTCACCCCAGGTGGGGAGCCCGGAAGCCCCAGAGGTCACAGAGCCCAGCCGTCTGGTTAGGGAGAGCTCTGGGGGAGAGGTCCGAAAGCAGCAGCTGGACACAAGGGTCCGCCAGGAGCGGCCCGGAGGCCCGGTGAGTGGGGTTGGGTGGTGAGGCCAGGGGGCTGAAGCAGGCCTCGGAGCCCCTGGAGGCCCCTGGCTAGCCAGGGTTTGGGGATCTCCATCCTGCAGCTCCTGCAGCTTCCCCTTCTGTACAATGGGCCATCAGGTGGGGCTGGAGGCCAGCAGCGCAAAGACACGCTGGGCCTGCCCAGCTCCAGGCGCCTCTCATCGCTGTGGAAACCCTGAGCCATCAGGGACCCTGGCAGCCTAGTTTTCAAGTCTGCTTGGGGGTCAGCCTTCTGCCAGCGCCCCTGCCCGAGTTAGTGGTCCTGCTTGAAGCACAGTTTGGTCTAGAGAAGCAGCTAAGTGCTCAGTCAGAGATTCAGGCTTCCAAAATCATCCTCAGTAGGCTTTCTTGGAACAGCTTGGTGTTTGCTCCTGCCTCAGTTTCTCAGGGTGCACTGGCAGGCTATTGCTTCCTTCCTGTCCTGGCACTGGAAAACGGTTTGAGCCCCCCCCTCCCCCAAGCTCATCAGCCTATGCCAGCTCTACCTGTGTCCTGTCTCTTTCAGTTGCTGGTCCCCTCCCGCCTCCCAGAGGAAGGTTAGGAATGAAGGAGATTAATTGCAATTAATAATTAATTAATATCATGTGAATAATAATCACCCAGATGGAATATTCATTCAGTGTGTCTCTGCTCTCCAGGAGCTTGAAGCTGAAAGTTAGCCAGGCCGATGGGGGCGGCAGAGGGTTGGGTGGTGAAGACCTAGCCAGAAATAGGAGATGTAGAGGAGAGACTCAGAGGAGGGGTGCCCCAAAGTCTGGGAAGTTGAGGCAGCTGCAAGTGGTGGGTGGTAAACTGGGCTGGGCAGAGAGAGGAAGGAGGGAAACGGAGGCTAACATTACAGACATCTGTCAGACTGGCATCTGGCCCTGCCTAATGTACTTGGTTAAAAGCCCTTAAGGGGGAGGGAGGGGAGGGGGGGTGAGGTGGTGCAGGGGTGGGGAACACTGAAGAAATGGAGTGGAGCAGGAAGAAGCATGCATAATGGATGGCCCATCACTCAGGGCAGAGAGCAGGGAGGGGAGGGGACAGGAGGGGAGCAGGAAGAGAGAGAGGGGAGGGGGATAATGGTCCCTAGCTGGCAAGGTGGAGGGGGGGGAGGACAAGGGCCAGCTTCAGTGCCTTCCCAGGCTCCCTGGGAGGCAGCTCCATAGGCAACAAGGCTGGTTGGCCCCAGGCTCAGGATCTTGGCTGACATTTGGTCCCTAGTTGGGCTTTCTGTAAATTGTGCACCCAGCAGGCTACAGTCGCCTTGGAGGGGACTCAACCCTGGGGGAGCAGTGGGACCCTCACTTGTACTCAGAAGAATGTTCAGGTTGGGGGAGGGGAGAGCCACCATGGGGTCAAGAGACAAAGTTGAAGGGAAGCATGGGGCCCTGATAGGGATGAAAAGTGGGTAAATTGTACTTTCAGCCTACTCCTTTCTTAAGCGGGGCTTGGAGTGGGGGCCTGAGAAGCCCGGATGAGCAAGCAGGGCTGGGTGGGCCAGGGGTCTCTTTGGGCCTCGTCCTGCTGGGTGTGTGGGAGGCCTGGCTGGTGTATATTCCAGTGGCTGAGTCTGAATACACCTGAGCACTATTTGAGGGCTCGGTGTGAATGGGGAGTTCTGAGGATCTGTGTGCAGTGCTCACTCTCAGGCAGGGTATTCTGTGGAACTGACACTGTCCAGGCACTTCATGAAACCCCCGAGGAACTTGCTTAAGACACTGACTCCTCTAGAGGTGCCTCAGTTTTCCCTGAGACAGAGGACCTGCCTGTGGTAAAAGAATTGCCAGCCCTGAGCCTGGTTCTCTGCTGTATATGTGTGTGTCTGTGTGTGTGTGTTTGCGCGCTATGCGCGCAAGCACATTACATCATTTCATTCTCAGACACTAGGCAGATACCTTCTCTCTGCTCCATTTTACACATGAGCACACGCAGGCTCAGAGAGGTTAAGTCATTTGTCCAAAGTTGATCAGATCTGAAACAGTAATTTTCTCCAAGAGCAGGGCACTGCCCAGTATACTGTGCTTCCCCTCCAGTTCTCTGGTTTGGGGACCAAGGGCCATCTCCCCAAGCCACTTATAGCAGGAAAGAACAGCAGGCTTTAACTCCTGACTGGAAGGGGCCTGGTAACAACCCCCTCAACCTCCCACCTCCCCCTTCCCACCTCCCACCTCCTACCTCTCCATAGGGTCAGGGCTGATGGGGCCCCGTGCAGCTTGTAGCACAGTAAACACCCCACTGGGCTTATCATTGCCCTGCTTTGGAACTTTAGCAGCAAGCCCCCTAGTCCTGTAGAGGAGCCTGGGCTACATCGTGGCTGACAGCCCCAAACACTAACCTGCTCTAGTTTGGGGCTGCTCACTTCTCCTTTGCCAAACTCCTTCTTCCTGTTCCTTAAACTCAGCTTTCCTACCACCAACAGGAAATGGTGATGGGAAAGGGTTCAGTGTGCTGAGGGCTTTGGGGGAAGCAGGGCTGGGGCAGGAAAAGGGAGGTGGCAGGAAGCAATTAGATGCCAGAGAGATCAGATACCAAGCTGGGCAGGCACTCTTCTGACTTCACCTGTCTGAATTTCTTTAACCCTTACCCCAACCCCAGGAGGATTTACAGATGGAAAATAGGCCCAGAGAGGTAAACTATCCTTCCCAGGTCTCACAGCACTTCAATAGTATACTCAACATTGATCCCTGAGCAGCCCTATTTATTTTGCTGGGACTTGGATTTTGAATTCAGGGCCTTGCAGTAGCTCAGATTGCTTGCTTGCTCAGTTAGCGGCACTCTACCACTTGAGCCATGCCTCCAGCCAGGCTTTTTTTGTTGGCTATTTTAGGGATGGAGTCCCTCTGGACTTTTCTGCCCAGTGTGGCTTCAAGCTTCAAGCCTTTGGATCTCAGCCTCTTGAGTAGCTAGGATTACAAGTGTGAAGCATCAGCCCCTAGCTCAGAGCACCACTCTTAGCCAATGGGTGATCAGGGTTACAGCAAAGAAGAACATAGGAGACCCTTGGTCCCCTCTTTGCCACTGCTGATTGACAGTTTGGAAGCATGTTGGGCCTGCAGCCCAGAGAAGTGGAATGCTAGAAGTGCAGAAATGTATGATTACAAGGAGTTTGCTGCGGAGGGGTGAAGCAGAAGAACAAGAGGGTCAGAGCGTACCGTTGGGCTGGTTGTTCACTGCATAAGGACACCAGAACAAGAGGTAACCAAGATGAATGAAACCCAGGGGCACACAAGGCTGCATGTAGCCTGTGGGTCACCTTTTCTGATTCACAGGAAGCTGCTGTATGGGTCATGCCTGGCCCTGGGGAACTACAGACTCCTTGACAACAAAAGGGAGGACAGACCACAGGGAAGTGATCAGTCTCAGGAGAAGGGTCTGGGGCTTCAGTCCCTGAGTCCTTGGGAACTGTCCACAGAAGCATCTGCCAGAAATTTGGAGTGTGGGGGGGAGGATGCCCTTCGTAAAACCCTGCACTGTGATGTGGGTTTTCGGGCTGCACAGAAGTATGCTGGAAAGACGGAGAGAGACTCACAAGACATGCCACAGGCAGCGAACCCCAAGGTCTGTGCCCTACTGGTGCCAAGGCCACCCTGTGGTCTCTGTGGCCAGTTACAGCAGGGTCTGGGTTGAGGGCAGGCAGATCCCAGTAGAGGGAGGCTTCCCGCAGGATAAACTCCACTCTGAAAAGTTGTGCACTGTGGTTTGGGGGTGAGAGAGCCACCATATGGGTCGCTGCTAATGCCTGTGACCTAAGCAAGCCTCTGAACCTGCTTTTCCTCCACATAACCAAAGACAAGTCTCTACCCTTCACCCTGCTGCATGTCTACCCTGGGATCTAGCCATAGCAGTGTCCCACACCCCAGATTGCATGGTGGTATGGACTCCAGGTTCCTGAAAGGCTTGGGGTCTGGGGACAGCACAGGACTCGGGACACCTGGGGGTCACCTGTTTGAATGAGGCTAGGTACTTCCCACCCAGCTCTGGCCTGCGAGCTTGGCTTCACTTAGGCACCCTCCTGACCGCCTAGAGAAACCCAGCTGTCCAGTGTTGGTCCCCAGAGGGACCGATAACACTGTCCTTAAATTTTTAGGTCAAATCCCATCATTGGAAATTCATGCAACTGTTCTCATTGTCCAGAAATCCTCAGCCTTGTTGAGGGAGGCTGGGCGGAGTCATCTGGGATTAGAGGGTCTCCTGGCCTTAACACTTCAATGGAGCCTCTGCCTTTCTGAGTTTAGCCACCCAGCCCAAGAAGTGCTAGTGTCTCCAAGCATAGCAGGGTGAGGGGCTTCTAGAAAGGTTTACCTGTGATAGGCAAGAACCAACCCACCCAGATCTGCAGCACAAAGCCACCATTCAGGCATGGCCCTATGGGAGGAGGGGATGCAAAGGGGTCTTTTGCAGTTCCTCAAGTCGTTCATTATATATTATTGTTCTTCTCTATGATAAGAACCTATTAAGGAGGACTTTCCCTAACCGTCACAGTATCTATCCCATTTTACCCATGGGGAAGCAGGATTCAGCAGCTCCTCAGGTCTCCCACTGCCCTGGTTGGAGAGAAAGGAGGATTAGCCCTCACTCAAGAGGAGTAGAGGTCACCTCCAGTTAAGGTGAATCAGTAATAAGTCTGTGTATCTGTTTCAAGAAATGAGTATCAGCTGGGCACTGATGGCTCACACCTGTAATCCTAGCTACTTAGGAGGGTCTCAGATATGAATATCAAGGTTCAAAGCCAGCCCACCAGCAAATCTTCCTCAGCAAAAAGCTGAAAGTGGAGGTACTGCTCAAGTAGTAGAGGACCAGCCTTGAGTGAAAAAGCCAAGAGAGAAGAGAAGGCCCTGAATTCAAGCCCCTGTACCAGTACACACACACACACACACACACACACACACATACACACACACACACTGGTGGTTCACACCTGTAGTCCTAACTACTCAGGCAGCTGAGATCTGAGGATTACAGTTCAAAGCCAGCCTAGCAAGAAAGTCCATGAGACTCTGATCTCCAATCCAATTAACCACAAAAAAGCTGGAAGTGGAGCTGTGGCTCAAGTGGTAAAGCAGTAGTCTTGATCACAAAAGTTCAGGGACAGTGCCCACAGCCCCGAGTCCTGAGTTCAAGCCCCAGGACCAACACTCACACACGCACGCACACACACACACACACACACACACACACACACACACACTGGTATCAAAGACTAAGGTGGCAAGAATAAGCCCTGCAGATAATGGGAGAGTTTGAGGGTACAGGGTCGGGGCGCAGAGGCTTGAAGGGCAGTGTCTGGAGATTGTGGAGAGCAGGGCTCTGCAGGCTCAGTTGTCCTGGGACACATGGGACACTAAATGTCTTTAGTCCCCTTCCCATCACTAGGATTCTTAGTGGGGCAGAGGCTGGAGATACAGATTCTTCCTCTTCCTCTCTGCACTGACTCTGGTCAGTCCCGCCAGGGAGTGTGGATGGGGCAAGGTCCTCCTTCCCCAAAGCAGAATAGAGGGTGGGTTCACAACAGGAAGCCTGTGGTGAAGAGGCCATTACATTTCCAAGTACCACAGCTGTCAGGCAGAGACAACCCCAAGTCTGAGGGTAAGAGCCAGTGTGACCCTGAGCGTGTCACCTTCCCATGTCTCTCCCTGAGCCTCAGTGGCATTTGTAAAATGAGGACCCAAAAAGATCTCAACCAGCTGGGTAAGATCAAATGAGCTGGAGCGCATGGTAGCCAGGATGCCCTGGGATCAAGTGCAGGGCACAGGGCCGCCGAGCTGGGCAGGGAGCAGAGGGAGGCTGGAGGGCTGCGGTGACCTCAAGACTAGAGGGCCCCAGGGACCGAGAGGTGATAAGATAAGGGCAGGGCAGGGCAGGAGGCAGGCCCCATAAGAGCACCATTTGGCTTTGGCAGAGCATTGGTCTGAGCTCAGCTGGAGTCATGGGGCTCTTGGCACTGGCAGGAACCCCTCCAGGCACCTGGCTGCAGCAGCTGGGGCTGAAATGAGCTTGCCTGATTTGGCTGTCTGCTCAGACAGGGGGCAGAGCGGCGCCCCTCGCCGGCCGGGCCAGTCCCAGGTACCTGAGGAGCTGGTTTCCTTTTTCGATCTGCCTTTTTGGGGTCACACTCCTTTTGGCCTGCTTCCTCTCAGGCCTGAGCAGGTGGCTGTCCCCTTCCCCCACCCCACTACTTAGCACCTTAGGTTGCAGGAGGAGGCAGCCCTTTCTGGCATTGTCCCCCCCATGCAGCTTTTCTCAGGGTGGAGGCCACAGAGGGAGCAGGCCAAGTTGCTTTGCTGCTTTCCTGAGTGGGGAAACTATAGAATTCTCCAGAAGGGATGGCTCCCACAAGCCCACCTCCTAGCCTTGGAAGTATACTCAGCTTACCTTTTTCAGCCTCTCTGAGGCTCAGAGAGGGTGCTGGGTCATCCCAGAGGGTACACAGCCTGAGAGTGGAGTCAGGACAGGGGGCTCAAGCACACTGCTCTCAGGATAACCACGACAAGTGGGAATAACTCAGAGGGGAGGGGAGAGAAGAGAGAAAAGGGGAAGGTAGGCAGGGATGCCCAGGTATGGAGAAGGGAGGAGAGAGATGGAACTTGGCCAGAAACCAGGGGAGGGAAGAGTGGAGCTGGCCCAGGCTGAGGCTTTGGAAGGAAGCGGGGCCTCGTTGCCCTTGACTTTCTATTTCAAGTCTGATTGATGCTGTAGGGGCTCAGGATGGAGCTTGGAGCCTTGAGTGGCCTGGGACAGGGTGAGTCGATGTCCTTGGGGCTCAGAGGTCTGCCTACCCAGGTCAGCTTCTCCACTTCTATGCTGTGTGACCTCAGGCAAGTTAGTTTAGCCTGTCTGTGCCTCAGTACCCCCATCTACCAGATGCGAATGGCAGTAATGTGTATCTGAGGATTGTTGTGAAGATCAAATCTGATACCTGTCAAGGGCTTAGACCCATGAAGGGCATTTGAGCAGCACTCAGTCAGGACTACTCAGGATTAGGTGGTGGAGGACAGCGAGGCCTGAGCTGTGGCTACTTTGGGGCTACTGCCCTTCCTCCTGTCTGTGTCCCCGTCGCTAACGCCCAGTAGGGAGCAGAAGCTGCCCGTGCACAGGGAGGAATGGCAGGACCCTGTCTTGGTGTCTGGAGCTCCTGGATAAGGTGGGAAGCAGGTTCTAGCCCCTGAGCCCACTCAGGCCTTGCCTGTGTGTCTAGGTCTTTCATAAGACGGAGGCTGTGCCCACACCAGCTTGGGGTGGGACCTCCAGGTGTGTCCTAAGGATGGTTATAACTCAAAGGGAGGCCAACCCCCGCCCTTATCTCAGACTCCCCTGCAGGCCTTGTCTTAGGGGGCTTTCCCTTCCATGCTCTTACATTCCCACACACACACACCTGCTCTAGCAGCTGGGCACCCAGGCCGGGGAGGGCAGCCATATTGTGTAGGCCTGGTCCATTGTCATGGCAACCCGGAGCCTCCCAGCCCCCACTGCATAGGTTCTTTTGAAAAATTTATCAGGAAAACTTCCGTGTTTAAAAATTAACCATGGGATTGAAATATTAAAGATGATCTGCTTTGGGTAGGGCAGAGGGCAATGGATTTGGGGCTGGAGGAGCCAAGTCCTCTCCTCTTGTCTGGACGATGCCTGCCCCTCGTCAGCCAGCAGCCAGGGCCACCCACTCCCTCCACCTGGGTCTGTACCGTCCAAGGCCTCCTGTGGAGATTGAGGACGGAAACAAAGCACCTCCAGGACAGAGACCTTTCACCCCTTTCCATGAGACTTCTGGGGCCTTCCCTTTGTTCCACTGACAGGGAGTGGCCTTGTCAACTTGTCCCAGGAGGGCCTGGCACAAGGCCCTGGGCAGGAGACTGCTCCAGGAGATTGGCTCCAGAAGACCACCAGAAGGCAAAGGGTAGGCCGTGTTCAGGGAGGAGCAGCTGCCCCTGCACCCCAGAAAGGAACAGGGTCTTGAAAGCGGAGGACCTTGTACAAAGCCTCTTCTCTATAAAGAGGGGTCCCCTCAGCTTCTGGGGTGGCATTGCCCCTTTTCAGGGCTCACTGCACCCCAGGGCTCCCAGCTCTCATCTTCAGGCTGCTCAGGCTGACTTCTCTCTACCTCCCCATGCCAGCCTGTGCACCTGGCCCAGGTGAGTTTCGTCATCCCAGCCTTCAACTCCAACTTCACCCTGGACCTGGAGCTGAACCAGTGAGTGTGGCCTGGATCCCGGGGTATGGGCAGCAGGGATGGGCAATCCGTGGCCTGGGCTTTGCTGGTTGGGGACACCTAAGGCCATGGTGACCCTGAGCTGGGCTGGGACCTGCCAAGCTGATGTCACCAACAAACTCTCCTTCTTCTCGCTACTCCTCCATGTGCCTTTCAGTCACCTCCTCTCCTCACAGTATGTGGAGCGCCACTTCAGCCGTGAGGGGACCACCCAGCACAGCACTGTGAGTGCATTTGGGAGGGGTCTGGGAGGTGAGGTGTCGGGACAGGGCTGGCAGTGGTGGAGTGCTTTTGCCTGGCATGCACAAGACCTGGGTTCCATCCTTAGCACAGCAACAACAAAAGATGGAGAGACAGGTGGCTGATGGGCAGGAGGTCAGGGATGTACCCAGGATAGCCCAGGCCCTTGAGACCTCACACCCTTCTCCACCCCGGAGGCTCCAAGGATCAGCAGCCAGGGTGGGCAAGTTACATGGTGGGGAGCCCCTGAGCCCCACACACCCACGGTGGGAAGTCTGATTCCTTGCAAGCCTCCTTCTTGCGTGGAGATACACAGTGCCCTTCACTGTGTCATACCAGCTGTGTGTCAGTATCTTCCCCTTGGGGAAAGTAGAGGAAATGCCCCTTCTTCCCCCAGGATTCCAGGCCATTTGCCACACCAGGGGCCCAGCCTTGGAGGCCCTGAGCCTGAACAAAGATGAATGAGTAGCTATAAATAGCCCTTCCCCCCCCCCACGCCACCAGCCTGTTCCATAACTGGAGCACAAGTAATTCTGAAGGAAGCGGAGTTGGGGGAGGCGGGTGCTGCTGGCCCCCTCTGACCCATGAGTCTGACTAGGAGGCCCCTCCCTGCTGTCACAATTCCTTCCTCAACCTCAGACCCCCTGTCTGGGGGCCTGGCCAAGGTAGATTGTGGGGAGGGGGAGGGGAGGCCACAGCAGCCCGCTGACTGGGGTATAAAATGGGATGAGTGCCCAGGACACAGCCGATGCCACTTAGAGATTAGTGATTCTCAAAGGAATCTGGGATCCCGTCACTAGCCCCAACAAATGGCCAAGAACAAACCATAGCCGTGTTCCAGCGCCCTCACATTTAAGTGAGGTGAGTTAGGAGCTCGCCCAGGGGGACACAAATTAGGAGCCTCACCAGCTTGGATACAGATTCCAGAGCCCCTGGGGCCTGTAGCCAGGGCAGCTTCCTGCACCGGTGCCCATCTTCTGCCCTGCTCAAGGCTCTGCTCTCCCCAGGGGGCCGGAGACCACTGCTACTACCAGGGGAAGCTCCGCGGCAACCCACACTCCTTTGCGGCGCTGTCCACCTGCCAGGGGCTGCAGTGAGTACAGTTTGGGGACACAAGGGAGGTGGGCAGGGAAGCCCTCTGCCTAGCCTGGGACAATAGGGGAGCCGCACCTCTCTCCACAGTGGGGTCTTCTCTGATGGGAACCTGACTTACATCGTGGAGCCCCAAGAGATGGCTGGGCCTTGGGGAGCCCCCCACGTAAGCCCTGTCTAGATCCTCACCGTCCGTGCGGTGGCCCTGCCTGGCTTGTGCCCACAGCTGTGGCTGCCTCCTCCTCCCGCCACCGGCCGCCTCAGCCTCACCGCCCTCCTCCGTGCACCCGGCTCTGGTTCCTGCCTCCTGTGCCCCCAGCTCCAATGTCCCCTCTGTCCCCCACGTGACCTCCCACTGGGCTCCAGTGTCCTTTGCCCCTGTCTCTCAGGGCGCCCCCAGGTCTTGACCCCGGAATCTGAGCATCTGGGAGATCAGATCCGACATGGGAGCTCTGGCCAGTTCTGGGTCACCCCAGGGTGGGGTGGAGGGAAGGGCTGGAGCTGCCCCCCCAAAAAAAAACTGGGCCCAGAGGAGACCTGCTTGGCTCCCCAAGAACTAATTTCCCTCATTGCAGGGACCCCTTCCCCACCTCATTTACCGGACCCCTCTCCTCCCAGCCCCCCTCGGATGCAGGGAACCAGGTAAGGGAGGGGAAGGGGGGCAGGGGAGAGGAGGGGGGGCAGGGGAGGGGGCAGCCTTGCCTGTCTCACTCGCCCCTCCCCACAGGCTGCCTGTTTGCTGCCTCTGCCCATTCCGCTCTTCCAAACCTGCCAAGGCTGAGAAGGAAAAGGCAGGTACGGGGCCCACTCAGACCTCAGGCTGCAGAGACCTTGGGCTGTGGCCTGGGGCAGAGGACACCCCTACCCCTGGTGGGGCAAAGGAGGCTCAGCGTGATGGAGGCCAGTGCCCCTCCCCCCAGTCCTCCCTAATACTAGCGACCACATGGTTCCCCACCTCTGCCGCCATCCCAGGCTGGGAGGCATGGAAGCCCCTGCCAGCGGGGGTCTGATATTATCCCTGACTGGAGTCGAGATCCCCACCCCACCCCAGCACGAGTTTGTTCATAAGGCCAGACATGGAGGGGACTGAATCCAAGTGCCGCCCCGCCCCCTAGGTCCGCAGGGGCCACGCCACAGTGCACAGTGAGACCAAGTATGTGGAGCTGATTGTGATCAATGACCACCAGCTGGTAAGTCTCCAGGCTGGGGGACACAGGACAAGGGGCCCAGAGGAACCTCCCCCTAGCCCACTCCTCCCTTCCCAGTTTGAGCAGATGCGACAGTCCGTGGTCCTGACCAGTAACTTTGCTAAGTCTGTGGTGAACCTGGCAGATGTGGTAAGCAGCCTCTCTCCCCTTTCCCACATCTTTCCTCCACCTGACACTCAGGGGTCACTGTCAGCCTCCGACCACTACTTCCTTGGAAGGAAGTAGAGGCTCTCCATCCCTCCACCCTCCCCGGTCCTACTCTTTCCTTCCACTCCCCTCATCTTCTCCCCTCTGGGCTCAGATATATAAGGAGCAGCTCAACACCCGCATTGTGCTGGTTGCCATGGAAACATGGGCAGATGGGGATAAGATCCAGGTGCAGGATGACCTCCTGGAGACCCTGTCCCGGCTCATGGTGTACCGTCGGGAAGGTCTGCCTGAGCCCAGCGATGCCACCCACCTCTTTTCGTGAGTTCCCCATCCGGTTCACCCTGCTAGCTTCTGCTGGCTGCCCATAAGGGTCCTGAATACCTGCCCCTGTCAGCTGCCCGTCCCAGAGTCTGGAGTCTGAGGGAACAGGCTCACTTTGTAGCTGCCACCTCTCCCTTACTGTGGGCACCTGGCCAAGCATCCCCTAAATCAGGCTGGTGTCCTTTGCCTTAACCCTGTTGGTTCTCTGCCCTCTGATTCCCATTGGTTTCCCCTCCCCACCCCACACACACCTTTTTAGACAGCCCTATCATCCCCTCCTTTGGGACCTAGTACCTGGTGGAGGAAAGTCTAATAAAAGGGCCTTGCAGCTAGAAAAGAGCCAATAGGAGCCTCTCTCATTTGGCTTGTAGGCTAAAGAACCCAGGGGGAGCTTGCCTGAGGCCACACATTGATCTGAAGGGCAAAACCTACCTCTCAAAGACTATTAGGGGTACCCCTTACAGCTCAGGGGAGCCCCCTGGGTAGGATGGAAATCATCCTGACAACTCTCTCCTTCCAGGGGCAGAACGTTCCAGAGCACCAGCAGCGGGGCAGCCTATGTGGGGGGCATCTGCTCATTGTCACGAGGTGGGGGTGTGAATGAGGTGAGTAGGGAGGTTGGTTGGGGGATGTCTGGAGGAGGGGCTGTGAAACATGCACGGGTGCATGTTTGGAAGATGTAACTATCTTCATGTCCATCTTCCCCACCCCTAGTATGGCAACATGGGGGCCATGGCAGTGACCCTGGCTCAGACACTGGGGCAGAACCTGGGCATGATGTGGAATAAGCACCGGAGCTCAGCAGGTATCACCCCTTGAAGGCTCCCCTGCAGGCCCCGGGTCTATCCCAGATGCACACTCAGCACATGTTGAAGTGAAAGGGTGTGAGGGGGCCTGTTTTTGACCCACTCATGTCCTGGCTTACCTTTCAGGGGACTGCAAATGTCCAGACATCTGGCTGGGTTGCATCATGGAAGATACTGGGTGAGTTCTTAGGGAGAAACTCAAGAGAAGGAGAGTCCTACAACAAGTGCTAGATGGCCTTCTAGGCCGGTGGCCTCAAAAGACCCAGCTAAGCAGAATTGCTTAGCATTCTAAGATGTGGCGTTGTCTGCAAGCACTATTTAGGGAAGACTCATTTTGTCCTGCTGAACACCCAAACTAGCCGGACTGTAGTGCGTGCAATTGCCACTGGGCGGCGCCCATGCCACGTGCGGAGGCGCCACCTCTGCAGAGCGCTCCAACCCCGTCCCGAGGTTCCTCACTCACACTCCTTGATGGGCAGGTGGAAGGACTAACAGGCTTTCCCTGGGAAGAGCCTCAGCCCCTAGCGATGGCGACCATGTCTGCTCCCCAATCTTGACAAGGGGTGAGGCAGGGCCGGAGGGCTGCACCCGTGCCACCGACCCTTCACGTTTGCCCAGGTTCTACCTGCCCCGCAAGTTCTCCCGCTGCAGCATCGATGAATACAACCAGTTTCTGCAGGAGGGCGGCGGGAGCTGCCTCTTCAACAAGCCCCTCAAGGTACCAGCTCCTGGGCCGGGAACCGGGGAGCGGGCTGTGGGCAAGATATGGCCAGCCTCCCGACCTCTTTCCTGGCCCAGCTCCTGGACCCTCCCGAGTGCGGGAATGGCTTCGTGGAGGCCGGGGAGGAGTGCGACTGCGGCTCAGTGCAGGTGAGTGGCGGGCGCGGGCGCCACGCGCGGGTGCCAGGTGGGGGACTCGCAGAAGGACGCGATGGAGACGCCGAGTAGAGAGAATTAGGGCTTGCCCGCCTCCCTGCGCTTCTCCCTGCCGACCCTCAGGAGTGCAGCCGCGCGGGTGGCAACTGCTGCAAGAAATGCACCCTGACTCACGACGCTATGTGCAGCGATGGGCTCTGCTGTCGCCGCTGCAAGGTGAGGAGGGAGGGCCAGAAGGACGCCATCCGGCAAGGGGCGGGATTTAAGGAAAGAGGCGGGGTCTGATAGGGCGGGACTCGTGTCTGGGCGGGGCCTATCACTAAGAGCGAACCCAGTGGTGGGTTGGGGGTGGGGCTTCATGGCCACCCAGGGACGTCGAAGGTCGAACTTGGAGAAGCTACCAGCCCAGGGTCTGGAGCCGCCCGGAGGTGGCGGCAACGCTGAAATGGGAATCTGTCTGGGGACTGGGGCTGGGGGAGGGGAGAAGGACTCCTAGACGGAGAGCGGTGCTGTGTCCGGTCTGAGCCCATGAACGCATTCTTCCCCAGTACGAGCCGAGGGGCGTCTCTTGCCGAGAGGCGGTGAACGAGTGTGACATCGCTGAGACCTGCACGGGGGACTCGAGCCAGGTCTGCCCGGCCAGGTCATCCTGCAGAGCCCTGGGCAAGGCACCTCTTACCCTTAGGGTTTCATTCTGTGGAGGTCTGGTCTCCCCACCCCCTGCCTGCAGCGGGCCACACCTGACGTTTATGAGCCCTAGTTTCTTTCTCCTAGAAAGGGGCTCTTCGTATCTCCCGGCGTTGTTCCTTTGATCATTAGACCAGCATTCGTAGTCTGGCTGGTATCCTAGAGCCTGGCACCATACTTGCCTAGTGTATTAGTCTGCATTCATGAAACCCTAATTAGGTGCCAGGCATTTTCTCCCCGCAGGAAACTGAGGTAGGCTAAAGAGGTTACAGAACTTATGAATCCAGAGTCAGCCCTCCAGACAGAGTCCCTATTTATTTATTTAGTCGGTTGTGGGGCTTGAACTCTGGGCTTGGGCGCTGTTCCTGTGCTCTTCTGCTGAAGGCCAGAGCTCTACTGCTTGAGCCACAGCGTCACTTCTGGTTTTCTAGTGGTTTATTGGCAATAAAGAGTCTCACAGACTTTCCTTCCTGGGCTGGCTTTGAACCGAGATCTCAGCCTCCTGAGTAGCTAGGATTATGGGCATGAGCCAACAGCACCCGGCTCCCCCACTATTTTTTATTTAGTTAGTTTTATTTTTTGTCAGTCGTGGGGCCTGAACTCTGGTGCTGGGCACTGTCCCTCAGCTCTTCAGCTCAAGGCTAGCGCTCTACCACTTGAGCCACAGCTCCACTTCCTGCTTTTTCTGCTTATGTGGTACTGAGGAATCAAACCCAGGGCCTCATGCATGCGAGGCAAGCACTCTACCACTGGGCCATCTTCCCAGCCCCTCCACTATTTTTTAATGTAGAAAGAAGGCTGTAGCTGAGAAATGATCCCCCATTTAGGGAGAAATAGGCACATCTGCATTTCCCCCTGGGGTGGGTCTCAGGGTCTCAATGCTAGGGCTGCTCTGCTCAGTCAGCCCCTCCCTCCACAGTGTCCACCTAACCTGCACAAGCTGGATGGTTACTACTGTGATCACGAGCAGGTATGTGGAATGGGCGCCCCTCCCCCTTGGGACTCAGGGCAGTCTCTTGTCTCTATATGATTCCTTGTCTCCATCTGTTGTCTCTTTGTCTGCCTGCTAGGGCCGTTGCTATGGGGGTCGCTGCAAAACTCGGGACCGGCAGTGCCAGGCCCTCTGGGGCCATGGTGAGTATGGCCAGATCAGGGAGATGGGGACTCTGGAGGACCCAGAATGGAGAGGCTAGAGAGGGGTAGCTTCCTGCTGAATATACCGCCCCCCCCCCATATACACAAATGTGTGACTCCCAGGATCTCAGGAACCCAACCAGCCTTGGGTAAGGCCAGAGTGTGGGAGGTACAGACCTGAGGGCCTGGGGCAGCTCAGGTAATACTTGACATTACCTGCCTGCAGTGGCTGCTGATCGTTTTTGCTATGAGAAGCTGAATGTGGAGGGGACAGAGCGTGGAAACTGTGGACGCAAGGGGTCCGGCTGGGTCCAGTGCAATAAGCAGTGAGTAGCCCAGGCACCTACTTGATGGGTGTCTCCAGCTCTGTGGAGAGGGTGAAATTCTTCAAAGATGGCGGAGCAGGTTTTCCTAGGAGGAGGCCTATGAGGCCCAATGGATAGGGGAGATTAGAATTCACTGGTTCAGTCAAACCTGGGGCTGTTTCTATGTATCCCAATAGGGATGTACTCTGTGGCTTTCTCCTGTGTGTCAACATTTCTGGAGCCCCTCGACTGGGAGACCTGGGGGGAGACATCAGCAGTGTCACTTTCTACCATCAGGGCAAGGAGCTGGACTGCAGGTATTGTTGCTGGGAAGGGACGTTGTTGTTGTTGGCGCATGGCTGGGGAAGGGGAGGGGACCTCTCTGATGGGAGCTAGGCAGGACCTGAGGCTGGCTGTGCTATTTCCCCAGGGGAGGCCATGTGCAGTTGGCTGATGGTTCTGACCTGAGCTATGTGGAGGATGGTACGGCCTGTGGGCCCAATATGCTATGCCTGGACCATCGCTGCCTGCCAGCCTCTGCCTTCAACTTCAGCACCTGCCCGGGCAGTGGGGAACGCCGAATCTGCTCCCACCATGGGGTTGGTACCTAGAGATCAGAGGTGGTAGGAGAGGCTTACAGCAGGGGACATGCCCCTGCTCACCTCTGCCAACCTCCACTTGCCCCAGGTCTGTAGCAACGAAGGGAAGTGCATCTGTCAGCCTGACTGGACAGGCAAAGACTGCAGTATCCACAACCCCCTGCCCACGTCTCCACCCACTGGGGAGACAGAGAGATATAAAGGTGAGACTGGAGCTGGCCCCCCTGGTCTGTCTCTCCCATTCTCCATGCCTGTCCCTGCCAACCAAGCCCTGCCCTCCTCCCCAGGTCCCAGCGGCACCAATATCATCATTGGCTCCATCGCCGGGGCTGTCCTGGTTGCAGCTATCGTCCTGGGCGGCACGGGCTGGGGATTTAAGTAAGAGACACACGCCTTCTAGGTCCCTGGCATCTGTGGGGAGGAGAAACCCAGACTGTTGGAGCGGAAGGGCTCAGAGCCAGAGGTCCCTCCCATAGAGAAGGGAGGGTCATGTTCCTTTTCCTTTCTCTCTGCTTGTCCTCTCCTTGGGCTGCTGAAGAAACATCCGCCGAGGAAGGTATGACCCGACCCAGCAGGGGGCAGTGTGACGCCGGCCACATCATCCCTCCCGCTGTTGCTGTCCTTGTCTCCTCCATCTCATTCGTCTCTCGCATTCTGTTGATTGGGAGTGGGGCGATTCCCTCCTGCAACCTTGCTGGCAGCCTGGGAAGAAAGTCCTCAGCCTGCTCTGCCCCTTCCTCCTGCCCACCTGTCCCCTCAGGCTGTGATCCACCTTCTGCTGCCCTTCCTCTGGCCAGACCCCCTGGCCAGGTCGGCCTGGAGCTGTGCCCCACCCCCCACCCACCACGCAAACCCTGTCCCCTGGGAGGGGGCCTCCCTCTGCGTCCATCTGTTTTGTCCGCCATGTCACCGCTGTCTGACCTCTGCCAGACCCCTCCCAGCCAGCCTGTGGCTTGCTGCCTCCAGGGCCTAGCACTGACCCCCCCTACAACCCCCCAGGGCCCAGCTGGAGGGCTCTCCCTCTGGGCCCTGCCTCCTATCTCCCCCTGATGCCCCCTCTCCGTTCCAGGTCTGGAGGGGCCTAAGAGCCATCCCCCTCCTTCCGAGCCTGGCACCCACCGTCTCGGTCCTGAACCACGAGGCTGCCCCCACCCAGCCACGGAGGGAGGCACCGTGCAAATGTCTTCCAGGTCCAAACCCTTCAACTCCTGGCTTCACAGGGGTTTGGGGTGGGGCTGTGGCCCTGCCCTTTGCACCACCTGGGTGGCCCTGCCTGGAGTTCATTTCCTTCCCACAGTCCCCTGTTCCACCTCATATGGCTTTGGCCTCGCACATCAAGTCTCCCCATGTGAATGTAGCTTTCATCATCACAGACCGGCACAGCTCAGGTGGGGGCCACCAGCGAACATGGCCTTCAAAACCAGGCCTCTGGGACCAGGGCCTTCCTCTCTGGTACCTAGGGGGAAGGGACTGACATTTTTTCCTTCTTCTTTTTCTTTTTTTAACTTAATCTTAACAGATGAATGTAACTTTGGGGGTGCCAAGGCCAGGGCAGTTGTAAGGTTGTCTTGACACTCACAGCAGGACCTAGAGGCCTAGCCAGCCTCTAGGCCCTCCCCTGGGAGGCTTACACCTGGAATCCTGTCACTGACCCCAGGTACAGGCTGGGCATCCCTGCTCACCCCACCCTGCCCAGCCCCACAGAGCTTTGCAAGAAGTACAGTGCTGATTCAAACCAAAGCTGCCTGTCCCATGCCCACAGCCTAGGCTCTGGGTATGGTGACCACATGTCCCAGATTGTCTTCAATTCCAAAATGACTGACCTTTCCCCTTAAATGGGGTAGAAAAGGAGTAAGAGAATATAGTTTCTGAAATAAAATGTCACCTACCTGTCTCAGGGTTTAGGTGTCCCTGGTGTGGCCTGGTAGTTCCAGGCCAGGAGGACTCTCCAGTGAGGACTCTCCAGGTGGAGAGGGCCTGAGGTGACCCAGTGCCTGTGACAGGGAACAGAACGTCAGGAAAGGGCAGGCCTGGATGATCCTGGGCCTCTATAGAGAGGTCCTCAGAACCCCCAGCAAACCCTTTCTACTCCCTACCTGAATGCCAGGGCCAAGTAATACGTTTACAGATGTCCCCCATCTGTCCCGATTCCTGCCGAGGCCGAGCTGGAGAGCCAGGAGGAGGCCTACTGGCGGACTTCCTCACCCTCTGACAAGGTCTGCCGTGGCCTTCTCTCACCATCCTTGCTCGGCTCCTAGGCCCCAAGTCAGCAGGCAGAGCAGGTCAGGGGTGGGCTGCCTTATGGATGAAAGCCACAAATGAATGGCATCCCCTCCCTGGGGCAACCCCTCCCAGGGCGTGGCTGGGGGATTCTGAATACCCCAAGGGCCCCTAGCTGCCTGTCCAAGTCCCTCTTTTTCTGGAATCTTTTTGAGGAAGGTCTTTTTATGGAGAAAATGGCTTCCTGTTTATCTGAAGCACCCTCAAAGGCAAACCGATAGATGGTCTTTTGAGTGACTGGGTGGCATCTGGTTACAGTGGGGTCCTCAGTACTCAGCCCCAGTGAGGGGACTGGGTGGGTGCCTTCCAGAGCAGGACAGGAGGAAGGGCACAATACCTTGAGGACTCCATCCTTGGGTGGCACATGACAGCACAGGCATGTAGAGCCATATCTTTGCAGGAATGTGAATGCTTGCACATACACGGGCATGTCTGTGTGTGTACATGTGTGTATGTGTGTGTGTGTGCATATCAGTGGCAGGCACAAGACTTCCTGTGACCAGTCCAGCTCCTGGCTGCCTGTATCATCCAGCCCCACCCTGGCAGTGCCCAGCCTGGCAGTTCCCAAGAAGGAATGGGAGCTGCATTGGCCTGGCATGGACCTGGCTCCCTCTGCATCCTGTATATACATCATCTGGGGCTGGGGGGGGAGGCAGGGCCAGGAGCATCAATTAAAGATCTCATCCTGGGGCTTCCATGGAGCTCACACTGGCTTGTGTCTCTCTTTTGTGTAAACAATCACACTGGAGATCTGAGATCCCCACTACCCATGGATCCTGGAAGGGAGTGTGGTAACTGGGGTGCCAAGTATGGGAAATGAGTGCCTAGGATGGCAGGGGAAAGGGAAGGAAAGGGCGAGTCTCCCCATTCTCAGTGAGGAAACAGCACTGGGTGGAAGCCTGGCCCTCCCTTCCTCTGCTTTTCCAGCAAAGATGAGGTACCCTTGTGCTGATTTCCACAAAGCAGTGACCTGATGTCCCCTCACAGTTAAAGTCAGAGAAGCCTCCCTTCCCCTCCCAGTTCCAGGAAGCTGGGCAAGCCTTAGATCCTGGATGGTTCACATCTTTGCTTCACTGAGCTTGGGATGGGGAGTGGGGATTTGGGCCACACTGGGAATGGACTGGTCAGAGGCCTGAATTGGAGTCTGGAACATGCTATAGTCTTCTCACTTTCCTGCCAAGGTGGACCTGGAGGTTTATTCTGGGGGAAAAGGGAGAGAAGAACCATAGGAGGCCCTAGAAGTCTTATGTACCCAGAGATATAAAAGTGGGGAAAAGATGGAGGCAGTAAAAGGAGTGGACTGAGAGGAGATAAAGCAGCAGCAGCAGGGGCCTGGGAAGTTGCCAGCAGGTAGGTACAAGAACGTTGCTCCCAGCTGGGTGCTGGTGGCTCACGCCTGTAATCCTAGCTACTCAGGAGGCTGAGATCTGAGGATCACGGTTCAAAGCCAGCCCGGGCAGGAGAGACCGTGAGACTCCTATCTCCAATAAACCACCAGAAAACTGGAAGTGGCGCTGTAGCTCAAGTGGTAGAGCGCTCGCCTTGAGCTGAAGAGCTGAGGGACATCGCCCAGGCCCAGAGTTCAAGCCCCACGACCGACAAAAAAAAAAAAAAGAACGTTGCTGGGGGGGTGGGGCTGGGAAGGTGGCTCAGCAGTAGAGTGCATGCCTTGCAAGCATGAGGCCCTGGGTTCGATTCCTCAGCACCACATAAACAGAAAAAGCCAGAAGTGGCGCTGTGGCTCCAGTGGTAGAGCACTAGCCTTGAGCCGAAGAGCTGAGGGACAGCACCCAGACCCAGAGTTCAGGCCCCACGACCGGCAAAGAAAAAAAAAAGAACATTGCTCCGCTCCCAATTGGGTTGATCTCCTAGGATCACAGGGTTCTTTGCAAAGACAGGACATAGGACCACATTCAGACACCAGTCCTCACCCAACTTCAGCATCTCAATCCTCCCAAGATACAGAGGCATATCTAAGGCATCTCCGGAGGGCAAAGGCCTCCTCTTTCTGTTCTGTGTGCAGGGTGAAGCGGCCAGAATTATTCTCCAACCCATCAGTCACACACTCAAGTCTGGGTTTGTCCTTGCCTTCCTTGCTCTGGGCTGGATTAGCCTATTTTTAACTTGTTTCGTAGCTCCTGCCTCTCAGCAGCTCCATCTCTGCATTTAACCCTTTCTCTATTCCCTGTTCTCAGTCCCGTGTGTCCTACCACTGCCCCTTTAGGAGTGAAAGCATGGCTGTTGGCAGACAGAGGCTAGGGGCAGGCAGAGAGGACACAGAGAGGCTGAGGACAACTCCTGTCAGGAACATCAGCCGGGTCATCCACCCCCTCTCAGTCCCAGCACTGCCTGCCAAATCTCCCACAGTGCTAGTGCTGGCTGGTAAGAGCGATGCCAGGAGGTACCCACCTTCTTTGCTCCTGTCCTGCCTGTCTGATACCAGCACCTCTCTGCCCAGCTTGCCCAAGAGAAATAATTTCTAGTGGGCTGGAAAGGAACTGCAATTGTGGCCATACAGATCATCTCAGAGGACTGAGTTTCCCTCAGAACCCAGGGCAAGCCTCCCTCTGACCTCCTTTGCCAGTTGCACGTGGCCAGGATGGAGGTTGGGGGTCAGGTAGCACCTCTATGCCATGCAGGCATTTGAGTCTCTTGCCAGGCTAGAGAAGCAGTGATACATGAGTCATGGCTCAGCCCAGGGTCTAGAGTAGCGCTTCCAGAAGAACAGAACAGGAAAGTTTGGGCAGAAAGGTATCTGGATGGTCTCCTGCCCTGCTTCTACATGCAAAAATTTTAAACTTCCTGATAGTATGCTTAAAAAGAAACAGGGAGCTGGGCACCACTAGCTCACACCTGTAATCCTAGCTACTCAGGAAGCTAAGATCTGAGGATTGCAGCTCAAAGCTAGCCTAGGCAGGGAATTTTTTTTTTTGGGGGGGGGTCTGGTTGTGGGGCCCGAACTCTGGGCCTGGGCGCTGTCCCTCAGCTCTTCAGTTCAAGGCTAGCGCTTTACTACTTGATCCACAAGGCCACTTCCAGCTTTTTTTCTTTTTCTTTATGTGGTGCTGAGGAATCGAACCCAGGGCCTCAGGCATGCAAGGCAAGCGCTCTACCACTGAGCCACCTTCCCAGCCACTAGGCAGGAAATTCTGAGCACTAGCTTTGAGCAAAAAAGGCTCACGCATGTGCACATGCACACACACAATATACTAGGGAAATGGAGCTATGGCGCAAGTAGTAGAGCATCAGCCTTGGGCAGAAAATGCCCAAGGTCCTGAGTTTATGCCCCAGAACTGGCACAATTAAAAGAAAAACAAACTAGAATCTTTGGGGTTGTAGGCATGGTTCAGGTGGTAGAGCACCAGCCAATGAATGAAAGCCTCAGATACTAAGTTCAAGTCCTGGTTTCAGGCCAAAGAAAGAAAAGCTATAACCAACATAACCAAACTATTCATATTTTAACATGTAACCAACATAAAATAATTAGTGGGGTGTTATATTCTGTTTTGTTCTCTTCCCACCCCCCCACTCCCTTCACATAATGTCAGGACTCAGGTTTGCACTTGAAGTACATCCAGATCTGGACTAGCCACATTTCAAGTGCTCAAGGGCGCCGTGTGGCTCTAACTGCTGCTATGAGATAGCAACATGAAACCCAGAAAGCTTGAAATCTGGCAAGGGCAGGAGGAAGCAGAAAGGCACAGTAGGAAGGACCTGGATCAGCTACAACAGACATTGCCGCATCATGGGAACCTGTGTGCACAGTCCTCTCTAGAAGGCAAGAGCAGGGCCAGAGCTGGACATGGGTGATTCATGTAGAAGGCTGAGATTCATGTAGAAGGAGGATTGAGAATTCAAGGCCAGCCTGAGCTACACAGTGCAACTCTGTTACAAACAAATGAAATAGAGCATAGAGCAGAGCCAGGACAATGTTGGTAAGATGGGGTGCTTTTAACTAGAGTGAGAAACCTAAATTTGTCCTGCCCTGAAGCCAGTTCTGGACTCTGAGAATTTGTTATGGGTAAAATAAGATTTCTACTAACTTCCTAGCACCAGTGACTCATGCCTGTAATCCTACCTATTCAGAAGACTGAGATTTGAGGATTGTGGTTTCAACCAAGCCCAGGTAGACAAATCTACAAGACTCTTATCTCCAAATAATCAACAAAAAGCCAGAGTGGAGCTGTGACCCAAGTGGTAGAGCTCCATCTTTATGTTCAAACCCCAGTACTGGTATGCATACCCACACATATAGATTTTTTTACCTACCATTCCCAAAAGTCTGTGGGAGAGAAGCAGCCTAGCTAGGGAATTTGATGCTGAAAAGTTTCCTGAAGACCTCCAGTGAAACCCAGAAAGCTTTATGGCTACAGGCCTGTGCTCCAAAGCTGGAAGTAAACTCTTAGAGATATTATTAGAGATGGTGCTGAGGCTAGAGCTATGGCTCTCATGTCCAAGAGGCCCTAAACTCTCACCAGCCACAGCCCATCCCTGCTGACAACCAAAAGGCCCCAGCAGCCCTTGCACCAGCTCAGGAGTCCCAATGTGAGGTCGGCAGATTGTGTAGCCACAGACACATCTCTGCAGAACATAGTTTCTCGGGACTAAGTGCCATCTGGCTCCCCTGAATCAAGACAGAACACCTTAATAAGAGAGCTTCATCGGTGAGGGGCCCCACTAGACTTCTGATAGTCCTCTGCTCCTGTACAGAACCATTCACACAGTCCATTTGACCACAGATTGAGACTAGACCTTACACACCCTGGATGAGTGAACAAGGGCATTTGTGTCACTCAAGGGGCTGCTGGCCCAAGTCTCAGTGTTTGAGTCCCTGCTGCCTCCTTGGGCTCTTCTAACCCTTGCCCGACCCCTCTAGCTCAGCCTTGGCTTTCAGCCACTTGAACCCCAGCCTGCTGGGCAGCCTCCAGGCTTCCTGACAAGTGTCTGACTAGCTGCCAATCTCCATTCTCCCGAGAGCTGTCGGCTGCTCACTGGCAGCTCTGGTGCCCAAATAGGTTTAAAAATAAACTCCCTATCTGTCTTTCCTCCAGTTGACCCCAGCAGCTTCTTCCACGCTGGGCAGATCCCGGTATCCCTGAAAAGAAAGTGACACCATCATCATCAGAGAACATTGCAAAGATGATGTGCCAGCATCTCCACTGAAGACAAGCAGGTTTTGTTACCTGTTGCTTCTCTGATCTGAGGATCACTTCTGGGCTGAGAATTACAAAGCTCAGGAGGAAGGTGCTAGGAGGCAGAGCCACTCTTTGGGGAAAAACAGATCCTCAGGCTGGTTTGGACTGATGATATCCCAAAAGCAGTCCTAGCCTAAGCTGGGCACCCATGGCCATGGATCCTCCTCCACCATGTCATTCCTATTCCTTTCGCTGTCTTCAAGGCTATCCCATCCAGACAACGTGTTCTTTCCTGTTTCCTCCAGTTTGAAAGGCTCCCTTCTTGCATTAAGATGATGATGATGATGATGAAGAAACAGTTTCTCCTTAGGACAACATTCTGTTATTTACCAATCTTTTCTCCCAACATTTTCCATTTTTTTTCCTGTGACCCAAGGTCTTTCTGTTCTCTTCAAAACAAACAAACAAACAAATCCAAAAAAACCTATAATCATAGCTGCTTGGGAGGTAGACATTAGGGGACTGTGAGTCGACTCCTAGCCTAAAAGTTGGCAAGACTTTGAACCAATGGTTGGGTAGAATGGCACATGCCTGTCGTCCCTGCAACACAGAGAAGCAAAAGGAAGAAGATCGAAGCCCAGTCTAAGCCAAGAACTGGCAGCTAACGCCTGTAATCCTAACTACTCAGGAGGCTGAGATCTGAGGATTCCAAATCAAAGCCATCCTGGGGCAGAAAAGTCCAAGAGACTCTTATCTCCAATAAACCACACTGAAAAGCCAGAAGTGGCACTGTGGCTCAAGTGGTAGAGTGCTAGCCTTGAGCACAAAGAGGCTAAAGGACAGTGCCCACACCCTGAGTTCAAGCACCAGGACCAGGAAAAAAGAAAAAAAAAAGCCTACTCTGGCCCTTGAAAATAAGCAATGCAAAAAGGAACTGGAGATGAGGCTCAAATGGTAGAGTACCTGCCTGGCAAGCATGCAGTCCTGAGTTCAATTTCTGCAACAAAGACACTGGAGCCCTCATAGCCTTGCCTACTCATAGAATTGCCTGCTCCCACAGCCAGTCCCTTGCTCCCCATTCAGGCCTGGGAGCAAACCCTGGATGTCACCAACTGCAAACCCACCTCCTCCCTCCCATCACCTGGCTTGAGGGACCCCTCTCAGCTCTCACTTCCTGCCTGATCCTCACCTGTCTCTCCAACTCATCTCTAGCCCCTTTGCCTTCTATGCTGCAACTTAGAAGAAAGTTTTTTTCAGTTTCTTGAAAAATTCTGTCTTGGGGCTCCCCCCGTCACCCGTATTTTATCTGACTCCTATTCACCTATTAAGGACTCCGTCACCTACTACTTGCTCCAGAAAACCAGTCTGGGACAAGTACCTTTATCCTGTGTGCTGGAGCCCTTCCCATCTACTTCCTAGAAGTCAGCAAGCAGCATCCCGACCCCAGGAAGGGGGACTAGAATGCATGTCACAGGCCATATTGGCAGCATGGATCTTATACCTGCAGCACTGCTTGGGGTTTAGTAGTCTCTCATTCTGCAATGAGAGACTCAGAGCCCTGGAAAGGCAAAGCAGGCTGCATGGTTGTGTTGGGCTTGAGACAAGGGGAAACATGCAACAGGCAGGACCTGACCTGAAAACCCAGACTGGCTCACAGCCACTGGACACTGGATGTGGCAGGGCTATTGCTGGCCCCACTCCACTGATGGTGAAACCAGCTAGGAGGACACACCTCCTTGAGCTCACCCTTTATGTTGCTCACAATGTTAGCCTGCACCATTGCTGAACTCAGTGAAGCCACCAAGAGTCTCATGTGGCTCATGGCTGCAATCCTAGCTACTAAGGAAGCTGAGATCTGAAGATCTCGGTTTGAAGCTAGCCCAGGCAGAAAAGTCCCCATGAGACTCTTATTTCCAATTAACTACTCAAAAACTTGAAGTGGCACTGTGGCTCAAAGTGATAAAACATTAGCCTTGAGCATAAAAGAGCTGAGGGACAGTACCTATTCCCTGAGTTCAAGCCCCCCCCCTCCCCACAAAATCTCACAGACTCCCTGCCTGGGCTGGCTTCAAACCTCGATCCTAAGATCTCAGTCCCCTAACTTAGGATTGCAGGTATGAGCCATAGACATCAAGTTCCTTTGGATTTCTTCAGAGCTCTGGGCAGGCCTTGGATTCAAATCTTGCTGATCCTGTAGGTCCTCTGGGCAGGCTGACCCTGTCACTCCTACAGTCCACACCACCCTGGATGGACATAAAGAGCAGATGCCAGTGTGTTCTGGCCTTCCCTGGTGAGGGCCCTTGATTTCCATGGAAGTCATTGTGCTCTGTTCACAGCACATGAGTTTCTGATTTCTGGGAAGAAATGGTAAAGAGTGGTGTTACATCTGAGGAGCTGGAATAGCAGGAAATTTGGGGACTTTTTTTGGGGGGAGGGGCCTGAACTCTGGGCCTGGGTGCTGTCCCTCAGCTCTTCAGCTCAAGGCTAGTGCTCTACCACTTGAGCCACAGCACCACCTCTGGCTTTTTTCTTTTTTCTTATGTGGTGCTGAGGAATCGAACCCAGGGCCTGATGCATGCAAGGCAAGCACTCTACCACTGACCCACCTTCCCAGCCTTTTTTTTTTTTTTAAGCAATCTGTCACTGACCCAAGTTTGGATTGACATGGTATTTCATTGCTACTATTAAATTACAGAACCAAAAATGTTTTCCATCAAAGAATTGTCATAGTCAAGAAAGACCAACATTCCTCACTAGCAATGTGATTTACTACCTTTCTGTACTGCATACTCAGTGCACACTGAGTAGATAGCTTATGTGGTTTTCTTTTTTTTGCAGTACTGGAATGGAACCCAGGGCCTGAAGAATCACGCTGAGTGTACTTCAACTTGGTCTACATCCCCATTTTATTTTTACTTTTGAGAAAGGGTCTCACTTTTGCCTGGGCTGGTCTTGAACTCATGAACCTCCTGGTACTTTTACTTTTGAGAAAGGGTCTCACTTTTGCCTGGGCTGGTCTTGAACTCATGAACCTCCTGTTTCCTAGTCCCAAGTACCTGGTATTATAGGCATGTACACCAAACCCAGTTTTATTTCTCTAGTACTGCATTTGATTAAAGCCTGTTCTGTCTTCTCTTTACCAGGCTTCAGAATGCACGTCTAAAGTAAAATGAGCAAATGCATTAACAAATCATTTGCAAGTTACTTAGCAAATAAAAACAAGACACAGCCAGGTACTGGTGGCTCACACCAGCTACAGTGCTAGCTACTTGGAGGCTGAGAACTGAGGATCATGGTTCAAGGCCAGCCCAGACAGTAAAGTCTGTGAGAACCTTATCTCCAATTAAACATCATCAAGCCAGAAGTAGAACTGTGGCTCAAATGGTAGAGTGCTAGCCTTAAGCAGCTCAGGAAATCCTGTGCTGGTGGCTCATACCTGTAATCCTAGCTACTCAGGAGACTGGGATCCAACTATCATAAAGTCTGTGACGTTCTTATCTCCAATTAACCACCAGAAAACTAGGAGTGAAGCTGTGGCGCAAAGTGTTAGAGCACTAGTCTAGCTCAGGGACAATGCCCAGGCCCTAATTTCAAGCTCGAAGAATGGTACCAAAAAAAAAGAAAAAGAAAAAGAAATATATCTATAGTTAAATTTGAATTTCAGGTTAACAGTTTGGGGGGCAGGGGTAGGTGCTGAGGATTGAGCCCATGAACTACATCCCAGCCCTAATTTGATATAAAATTACATGTAATATAAACAAAATTATTCATTACTAAGCTGAAATTCCAATGGAGCCAATCATCTTGTTAAACCAAAACCTACTGGCTCCTGCTTACGCATTTCTTTCAGGTCAACCTAGAGTGACCAACTCACCCCCTTCTATTTAACTCTGTTGTGTTACCATTCCATATTCCTCCCCAACATCCTTAGCTGCGCCAGTGTTCTACCCTGCTTCCAGCTGTTTCCTAGGGTCAGAGCTAACTCCTCAAGAGCGGTCCTCTCAAGTAGGAGTGAAATGAACAAAAAAGTGCTCACCTCTATTGAGATGTAACACCTCTATTGACTGTATAACTAGTATAAGCTCATTAAAAATGTATATATATATATGTACATACACATACACATTTTTTTTGGTTGGTTGTGGGGCTTGAACTGTGTCTGGGCGCTGTCCCTCAGCTATTCAGCTCAAGGCAAGTGCTTTACACTTGAGCCACAGCACCACTTCCAGTTTTTTGGTGGTTAGAAATGAGTCTCAGCCAGGCACCGGTGGCTCATGCCTGTAATCCTAGCTACTCAGGAGGCTGAGATCTGAGGATCACGGTTCAAAGCCAGACCAGGCAGGAAAGTCCGTGAGACTCTTTTTTTTAAATTTTTTTTAAATTTTTTTTTTTGGGTCCGGTCGTGGGGCCTGAACTCTGGGCCTGGGCACCATCCCTCAGCTCTTCAGCTCAAGGCTAGCGCTCTACCACTTTGAGCCACAGCACCACTTCCGGCTTTTTTCTTTCTGCTTATGTGGTGCTGAGGAATCAAACCCAGGGCCTCAGGCATGCAAGGCAAGCACTCTACCACTGAGCCACCTTCCCAGCCCTCCGTGAGACTCTTATCTCCAATAAACCACTAGAAAACCGGAAGTGGCGCTGTGGCTCAAGCGGTAGAGTGCTCTCACCTTGAGCTGAAGAGCGCAAGGACAGCACCCAGGTCCAGAGTTCCAGCCCCATGACTGACCAAAAAAAAAAAGAAATAAGGGCCTCATGGATTTTCCTGCCCAGGCTGGCTTTGAACCGTGATCCTGAGTAGCTAGGATTACAGCTGTGAGTCACTTTTTTGAAGTGATTCCCTCCACACCATGTCTCTCCTAGCTCATCCTGCCACCAAACCAGGCATAGTAGCACATACCATCCTCGAGGCTAAAGCAGGATTTGGGGCTAGCTATCTCAAGCAAAGAAAACATCCCTCTTTGCGTCTCCCCCTCACCCCCAAAGCATACCACTGGAACCAAATGGTATCTTGGTTATAATCTGGCTGGTCCAGACCCTGAAGATTTGTTTTTTGGTTTTTGGTCGGTCATGGGGCTTGAACTCTGGGCCTGGGCGCTGTCCCTCAGCTCTTCAACTCAAGGAGAGTGCTCTACCACTTGAGTGCTCTGCCACTTCCGGTTTTCTGGTGGGTTTTTTTGGAGATAGGGGAGTCTCCTGCCCGGGCTAGCTTTGAACTGCGATCCTCAGATCTCAGCCTCCTGAGTAGCTAGGATTACAGGCGTGAGCCACCAGCGCCAGGCTTCTGAAGATTTTTATCTGTGTTCAAAGTCTTCATTCTTCCCAGCCTGGATGTGAAGTAATCTTGACAGCTATTTCCAGGGCTCCTGCAGTCAAGTGTCAGGGCACCCAGCCCTCCTGCAGACCCCTCTGAAGTCTGAGACTGAGATGTCACTGCTCTGCACAGCACCTGGGTATAGGATATAAGGCAGCCTCTGCCTGCTGGGCAGAGGCCACAGCTGTAACATGCCTTCAGAAAAATGGGCCAGGCCAAAACAACTCCCTGTCAGTGTTTTTCAGTGTTTCTGGTGCAAAGATAGCATTTCAATTTCACAGGACTACACATACTAAAAATAAAACAAAACAGAAAAAAAAAAGCTATCTAGTTCTGTATCATTTCCCCCATGGAAAGGTCCCATTCAGGTCACTGATCATGGGCTGAGTCAGTTATGAACAGTTGTTTGGTTCTGCCTTGCCTGGAGTTTAAGGGCCAGCCTCCCAGGCCCCCTGGGCCAGCCCCAGAAGAGCAGAGCAGATAAAGATACTGGTTTGTGGGAGGCTCAAAGAGGGGATCCAGTCAATTTTTCCTCTAGACACTAGCCATGGGCTAGCTTCCTGGGTTTTTTTTTTTCAGGACTCCCTGTCTGGTTTAGAGCAGGCATGGCCCTGTAAAGGACAGGGCAAAGAGGATACTGTGCCATTTCCTCAGGACTGAGAGGCATTAGAGCAGAGGAAATCAACCCATGAGGAAGGCTTGTCACTATCTCTCCATTTACTAACCCAAGTCCCTTCTTATCTCTAAAATGCCATTTAATGCAGAATGGAGATTGCCTCTTATCTACATACAGGGTGCCTCGGTTCTTATCTTGTGGGTTCTAGTCATAGTGATAAACCAGGAAGTTCTGAATCCACATTTCATGTTCTGAAACCTTATGCGTAAGCATCCAGTTTAGGATGGCATTCTCTTCCCAGGACTCACTCCTAGCACCTACCAATCTCTCTGAGCTAGCAGATGAGATGGGGATAAAACAACCCCTCTTCCTGTTATTCTGGCCTACATTTCAAAATGTGTCTGTTATTTTCCCTTTTTCTTTCCTAAGATCCCTGGCTTCTCAAACCTTAATGCAGACAACAATCACTAAATTTTTGGGTCATGCTACTAACTCTGCACTTCAGTGTTAAGTATACATTTGAAACTACTTTTAAGAATGTCTGAATGGAGCCAGGTGCTGATGGTTTAGGCCTGTAATCCTACTCAGGAGGCTGAGATCTGAGGATCTTGGCTCAAAGCCAGACTGGGCAGGAAAAGCCATGAAACTCATCTCCAATAAACCACTCAGAAAACCCAAAAAGGAGAGGGGAGATGGTAAGAAAAAAAATATACATATATATAGAAAACCCAAAGTGGCACTGTAGAGCGCTAGTCTTGAGCTGAAGAGCTGAGGGACAGCACCCAGGCTGAGTTCAGACCCTATGACCAGAAAAAAACAAAAACAACTCTATCTATCTATCTACCCATCCATCCATCCATCCATCCATCTGGGCACCAGTGGCTCATGCATGTAACCATAGCTACTCAGAAGGATGACCTGAGGTTCGTGATTTGAAGCCAGCTAGGCAGGAAAGCCCTTGAGACGCTTATCTTCAATAAACTACTCAGAAAAAGCCAGAAGTGGCTCAATGGCTCAAGTGGTAGAGTACTAGCCTTGGGCACAAAGAAGCTCAGGCAGAGTTCAAGTCCCAGGACCAGAAAAAAAAGAATGGCTTTGTGTGGTGCCTCACCCCAGTAATCTGAGCTACTCCAGAGACTGAGATCTATACTATAGAAAATAGAATGCAGGTTCAGCCTGAGACCCAATAGGTGCCCTGAGTTCAAGTCCTGGTATCAGCACAAAACAAAACAAAGAAAGAAATGTGAAACCTTATCTCTAAATAACTGGTACAAAATGGGCTAGCAGCAAAGTACCTGCCTAGTAAGTCCAAGGCCTGGAGTTCAAGCTCCAGTATTTTTTTTTTTTTAAAGGGGAAGGGGGTATTGATGTAGTGAATTTTACTGCATGTGAATTGCACTTTAATCTGAAAGTCCTCCCCCCCCCCCCCAGGGCTTGAACTCAGGGGCCTGGGCACTGAGTTTTCTTTGCTAGCACTCTGCCACTTGAGCCACAGCACCACTTCTAGCTTTTCTGGTGTTTAATTAGAGATGAGTCTTATGGACTTTTCTGATGTGGCTGGGTTAGAACTGTGATCCTCAGATCTCAGCCTCCTCTGTAGTTAGGATTACAGGCATAAGCCAACACCAAGCTCCCCACCCCCCACTTAACAAAATCAATCACTCAGAGAAATTATTAGTTCTGATTGTTCTTCTTACACAGGCTGAGACAGACTCAGGATAGGTCTAATAGTGACATTTATTAAACAAAACACATGGGCCACACATGCCACACATGGTCCACGCAAGATCTGTCCACCTGCACCCTACCCTATGAGCACTCATTACCGGCTTCTCTGGACATTCCTCTTGGAAAACAGCACAGGATACTGATGGAGCCTTCTAGCAGTCAACTCTGCTTCCACCTCCACTCTTCATGCTCTTCCACTGCCTTCAAGTGACAGCCAGAGATGAGCTTTACAAGTATTGTGCATATGCTCTTAAAATCATAAGGTTTTTTAAAAGTTTGTATAACACAAAGAACTGTGACACTAGTACCTTCTCCAGATATTATCTACCAAATGATCCACTTTCAAACCAGACTCAGAGTGATTTAAGTACTCCACCAGCTTTCGAATGGCTTACAAGTTTATTACCAAATATGGTTGGCTGACCAGTTTACAATCTGAGCTGCTGAGTAGGCCTTGTGCTGACCTACCAACCAGCTAATTCTGAGTCTGTGGGGAACAGAGGGCACTGTAGGGGATAAATGCTGTCCTATCCCACACCCTACCCTCAGTAGCATGCCCACACAATGTTCTACAAGTTGCTGCTACTCCAGTAGCTGCTCAGAGAAAACAGCCCTACTCTTCCTTCCGGAAAGGCTTCTGAGAATCAAAGGAAGTCACAGACACGCGTATGTTCCCAGCAACTAGGCTTGGACCCCAGCTTCCCACCCCCAAGACCTCCTGTATGTATTGCCCAGATTGTGATGCCATAAACATGCTAATCCAAGAGTCCCAGAGGCACCTCCAACCCAAGGGCCTCTCTTGAGCCAAAACCTCTAGTAGGAAATCTTACTGCTCCTGTATTCCCACTAAGCTCAACTTACAGGAAAAATTATCAAGTTTTCTGTGTAAACCTTTATGCTCTTTGGGTACAATTTTATAAAAAGAATGGGATAAAATGTGCAATGCAGTATTTCCTGATAGCCTAGTTTTCAAAGGGGTTTTGAGTTTTTAGAAAAGATGCACAGACCACAGGTGAATATTCTAAATTGTATTTGGAACTAACAAAACATTTGGAAACTAACAAAACCTTCCCAGAGACCAGACCCTAGGCACAGAGCTTGTCTCCACCATGAAAGTTTTACATAAACTGTACAGAACAAAATCAGCAACAAATGATCTTTGGGACTAAAACAAGTTAATTCCTTAGCAGTTCATGCAACATCCAAACTGCATACCATATGACATTAGACTGCTGGTTATCAGTTGAATTTTACATTTATATTATTTTAAAAGGTGAAAGTCCTGTTTTTTCAGCATCAATATGCTAATCATAACAGTGCCTGAGGTAGACTTCTGTAAGAGATTTACTAAAAGAAACATAATTGGGAGAACAATTCCATTTTTTCCTCAGTCTCCGAAGCATAAACAAGTTTTTGGAGCCTGATTCAACAAGCCATCCTGAAAGGAAGTACTCTGCTTTTTATCCCTGTAGAGATTTTACACTGGAATGGAACTTGCTCTTTTCTGGACCCCTAGATTTTAGAATACCATGAATTGTTTCATTGTGGAATGTGCATGAACTAAACCCAATTAGTATTGTTATTATAAGCAATATTAATAAAGCAATGGACCTACATTAGGACAAGAGCAAATCAAATCTTAAAATTTTCCATGATGTATGGCTAGAATGAGAGACAAATATATAATCAATTTATTGATTCTAACATTTGATGGTGTTTGAACTATTACAATGACTTGTGACATACAAGTTGAGTTGAAGTTTTATTTCCAAACTTCCCTGTACAGGTGCAAGATTTATTATTTAGAAGTGGTTAGATTTTAAGAAATTACATGATTTTTAAAGATAAAATCTAATATTACCTAAAATCTTCTGATCAAAATGACTAGCAGCTACATATCTGATGTGTTTACATCAGCTATTTTTTTTCATAGCTGGGAAAGTTGGTTTTTATGTTTTTGCTGGTCCTGGGGCTTGAGTTCAGTGTCTGGGTGCTGTCCTTGCGGGTTTTTTTTTTTTTTTTGCTTCGAGCTAGCACTGCTCTACCACTTAAGCTACAGCTTCACTTCTGGCTTTTTTTGGTAGTTGACTGGAGATAAAGAGAGTCTCACTGACTTTCCTGCCTGGGCTGGCTTTAAACTACAATCCTCAGATCTTAGTCTCCTGAATAGATAGTATTATGAGCAAGAGCCACCGGTACCAGGCATGAGATCTTTGTTTTATAAGGAGGCATTCATTAAGATAGGTTCAAGTATGATATACTTGCCTTTTACAAAACACTGGCTGGCCCCAAATTTATCATCATCCACAAATGTTATTCTTAGAAGTGGGCTGCTTCTTAAAAGACAGAAACATAAAGTATGACATCTAGACGCTATATAGGTAAATCACTGGTATGAATAATAGGAATGACATTTTAAGTCCTTTCTTGGTATAAACTGCTAGAGCAAGCATTTCAAACCATCACTAAGGCCAGTGACAAAAAGAATTCCAAAGCACATCTTCCTATTAAAGCACAGTTCAGTAATTTTTTTTTTCTTCTGGGCTGGGTGTTTGAATTCAGGGCTGTGTGCTATCCCTGTGTTCAAGGCTAGTGCTCTACCACTTAAGCCACAGTGCCACTTCCAACTTTTTCTGAGTTGATTATTGGAGGTAAGAATTTCATGGACTTTCCTGCTCAGGCTTGGCTTTGAACCCTGAACCTTAGATCTAAGCCTCCTGAGTAGCTAGGATTATAGGTGTGAGCCACCAGTGCTCAGCTTCAGTAACTATTTTGGAGCTAATAATTGTGTTGTTTTGTCTGTGGTGTTAGGGATTGAACCCAGGACCCTCCTGTGTGCTAGGAGGTTCTCTACCATGGAATCACACACTCAGTTGCAATAATGTTTTTTAAAAAACACCTTTTACCAGAGGTTATGGCTACTAGTTAGTACTCTGAAAGGCAAATGGTTTTTAAAACTTTGTTATCTGTAGTCCTCAAAAACACCATCCTGAACATGCCAGCTAAATCTTGTCTGATGCCAGAAGCTAAGCAAGATCAGGCCTGGTTAGCACTTGGATAGAAGAAAAGTAATCTGCCCAGTATCATACCACAAAGAAATGACAATTAGGGTACTTAATATCTTGATTTTTTCCCCTTTATACAGGTAATCCCCTAAAAGACACAGAGCATTACCAGTCATGTGAGAATCACTTTAGAAGGCAATGTTCATTTTTAGCAAATAGTTCTATAGGGTATCAGTGAGGGAAAAAAATCACCAGAAAAAAAACGGATTTCAACTGAATTAACACACTTGCCTTTTGTTTTTTCTCTTGGTGGTATTAGGGTCTTGAACTCAGGACCTCATGCTTGCTACAAAGGTGCCATACCATTTGAGCCATGCCTCCAGACCACACTTGGGGTTTTAAATACAGAAACAGGCGAAACTAAGTCAAGCAAAAACAAAGGATATTAACAAAGACAAAATAGATATTAACATTTCTTTAGGGGAAAATACTACGTAATTCTCCCCTCAAATCTGAACTAAGAAAAAGAACTCTGTTCCTTTTATAAATATCTTCTGAATAAACAGGTTGTTTAAAAACAAACAACAAAGTGTCAGCATATGGCTGAAAAAAATACCAAAGCATGTTAAAGAACATAACTATGTTACTGCTCCTATTCTGATTTAATACAGGAAGGACAGAGCACTCAAACCTCACTTAGGGCAGAATTAAATGTCATGACATAGCGTGTCTTACATGGCAATCTAAAACAGACTATGGATAGAAAAACAAACTTGACAGGCCTTTGAGACAAATACCTGCACAGACCAGAATAGTATTTTTATAGATTCATTGTGGAACCAATCAGTGGGTTATAGTAGGCACTAATAAATTGTTTTCTTAATGGAGATCCATAACAAATCATGAGGGAAAATGGCTTTGCAAACAAACAACTGTTCAAAGGCTGAAAGAAATGTGCTATAAAGGAAGTGAGTGTAGAAATTCTCACTATAATTAAAAGTTTACCAGAAGAATGAAAATTTAAAGGGTGTGCATATGAGGAGGTGACTCTAAATGTCTTTCTGCAAACTTTAAGAAGCTGAAGGGTACCAAGTGCCAGTATCTAACACCTATAATCCTAGCTACTCAGGAGTTTGAGATCTGAGGATTGTGGTTCAAAGCCAGCCTGGGGAAGGAAAGTCTATGAGACTCTTATCTCCAATTAACCATCAAAAAAGCCAGAAATGGAGTTGCAGCTTAAGTATTATGGCACTAGCCTTGAGCAAAAATGTTAACGGAGGGTACCCAGGCCCTGCACCTCCCCACCCCTACTCCTACCCTTTACCCCCCAAAAAGCTGCCATGAGTTAGTCAGATATAAAAGATAACATTCTGACCAAGACAGAACCACCAAGGGAACTGTAAACTAAGTGGATGCTTCCGGCACTGAATGTCTCTGCCTGGATCTTCCTGGCCTTTCTGCTTGACTCCTCTATCACTCAAATTCCCAACCTTTCTGCTGGCAAAGCTACTCTGTTCTCCTTCAGGCACTGAGATGCCAGCAGTGTACAGTATATGAATTTTGTGTCCTTCAATTAAGAAATCTGCTGAAAGCTCTAGCAACTTAAGAACTGGGAGTTCTTTTCCTAGTTAGGCTGAGATGGTTAAAAATTTGCCTGTTTTCTTAGAATTATATGTTTCCTTATTAACCATTTGAAAGAAATGTTGCATGTCTATTAATTGTCCATGATACATAGATATATACCATTTTCTGAAACTGTCTCTTCAGCTAAGCTAAAATTTAAACATAAAAAGGGATGAAATATAAGCAAATGAATGGCTAGAAGGTTACGTTTTCTACTTTTTGGTGGAGGAAGGTAAAAGGAAGGAAGGAGAAACAAAAAGGAAAACAATTAGTATCCCTCTAAATAGTAGAGAACTGGCATCTCAAAATTAAGACATAAAATGTGATATTTTCAGAATTTCTAAGTCAGAGGTGGCTTGCAGCAGCTTTCTGTTGGAAAAGAGCAAGACTCAAATGAAAAAGCTTCCTGGTGGAGCAAAGCCTCTCTATTCTACCTTACAAGCTTGTGCTCTAGGCTTAGCACTTTCAGACAAACCATAAAAGTGCAGCAGAACAATGCCCTCCAACATAATAAGACTGAAAACACTGCAAATTACTAGTTTTATGAACATTAGAACTTATCACTGACAAATACATATGCCAACAGAGAATAAATACTGAATTTCTCTATGTCTATTTACAGACAGAATCCTAAAGTCAGAACGGCCATTCAGACAGGAATTTACATTGGCAGAAGTAAACTGTAAGTTCCATGGCAAATTATAAAAATAAACAATCTGAACTGCCATTCGAAGTACAAATACCTTTGAGTATTCTTAGAAGAGGTGGGGTTGTACTTCTAATATTAACAAATATAGAAAATATCCATTACTGGCTTCTTCAGAAACCAGAAAGAGGCAGTTTTTTGGATAGAGGTTTAAGGCAAATCAAACAGGTTCACAACTAAACATCCTATTTAGGGATCATTTTTTCCAGGTGTGGCTTTGCTTTCTGAAAAAAAGCTTATATAGCATCAACTCTAGCCAGGTACTCCACACTGCTATCGGATTAGGGACACCTTCTATCAGTCTTTTGAAAGAACTTAAATTACATATATACTAATAAAGTACACACTGGCCATATTGGTATTTAAAGGAATCATTCAGTGAATCCTTTACCTCCTTTAGAAACATTTTGTCAAAGAATGGCTACAACTCAAGTCACAGGATGAGATCCCAAGATTTCTCAGGTAAAGAGGAAAGGAAGATCCCGACCTCTTTATAAAGTGGACTGAAAACTGCTATCTCTTCTTTGCAAATCCTTACATACTTGTAACCTTTCCTGCAATATGAGAGGCACTTTTTGTTCAGTGTAGCATCTATTAAAACTCTAAACCCAGGGTAGAATTTGCTAAACAAAGTAATTAAACACTAGCCTAACAGGCATTACTTATAAGGATTTTTTTTACTTTTAATATAAAAAACTACAGCAGTCCAATATACAGATACAAAAAAAAGTTCTCATACTAAAAAAAAGGTACCATAATACTGTACATACAAAAACTGTTCAACAAGAATGATTTAAATATATCTGTTCTTCTCTGGATATGGAAGACATGAATGTAAAGTTCTACAACTGTATTATTGCTGAGAACATGTGCCCAGGAATACTGTGTTTCCCTCTCCCTACTCATCCCAGCCCCACCTTCAGAGTCCCCTGAGTTTGGATCATGAGCCAACAGCATCCCTGAAGATAACCAGAGCCAAATGTTTACTCAATGGAAGTCATTATTCAGTGAGCCGTTGCTTACCATAAACTATGAAAAGCCCAAGTTTTAAGCCCAGCCAAGATTAAATCCAGACGGAGGTCTTCCCATCCCCCGATTTACTACTACCACTACTTTTGTTAGACCCAGCTTTGGACCCCACTTTGGCCTTTTTTTCCCGAGGGCCATGAGGGTTGTTTTGGTGATGATAGGCCTGAATTGCTAGATCCAAGCGTTCCTGAGCCATTCTGATCTCCCGTTGCAGCGTCTCCAGATCAGCTGGGAGGTGCTCCTCATGGCTGCCATACTGCTGTTCCTGGGCAATGTTGGCTTTGTTTTGCTTGTAGGCAATCTTAGCATTGGACAATTCAGTGTACTGGATTTGATCTGGTTTGACAGCAATGTTATAGCCAGGGGGAGCAGATGGGGTATTCCATGTGAAAGGATAATTATAAGCACCGGGATCTTCAAGTTCCCTCCTCTTACTGTTTAGTGAGTCTCGAATGGTCCCAAACCCTAAATGAAGCATCTCCCAAATATTAAGCAATAGGCAGAGGCCTGTTACACCATACATTATCAGAAGGAAGATTGTCTTTTCAGTGGGTCTAGAAATAAAACAGTCTATCTTGTGAGGGCAAGGAAATCTGCTGCACACATAAAATGGGTGGACTTGGAAGCCATACAGGAAATATTGTCCTATTAGGAAACCCACCTCAAAGACAGTCCTTGCCAGCAACTGCAACACATAGATTTTCATGAGCCCATCCTCCCGAATCCGTCGTCGGCCATCATGCTTGGGTTTTGGCTGGCTCTGCTCTTTATTTTCTTTTTCACTTTCTAATTCCATTTCTGGATACATCATGGGATCCTCTTCATGGTCCTCTTCTGTTTCTTCCAGAGCCCGATGTTGTTTCCAACGCATTGCATAGGGTTTGCTCCGAGCTGCCTTCTTGTCTGCCTCACCATGCTCCATTTTGGCAATCTTATGAATGGCATAGCCCAGGTACATCACAGAGGGAGTTGCCACCAAGATGATCTGGAACACCCAGAAGCGCACATGGGAGAGAGGTGCAAAGGCATCATAGCAGACATTCTCACAGCCTGGCTGTTCTGTATTACACACAAATTTGCTTTGTTCATCATAGTAGATGGATTCTCCTCCTACAGCTGTTAGGACAATCCGGAAAACAATCAACACAGTGAGCCAGATCTTCCCTACAAACGTAGAATGGTTGTGGATCTCCTCTAGCAGGCGAGTCAGGAAGCTCCAACTCATGGTGCTCCAATTGAGTTGCCCTGATAAAAGTGGGAAAGTACCAAGGGAAAAGTCAACAAATATTAATTTATTTTGGAAAGGGTGGAAAGTGTGTGCTTGGAATTAGGCACAGGGCTTTGCACATGGTGGGCTGAGTTAGCCCCAACAAATACTAAAACCTCAACAATATACATTTTAAATCATGAGATTTCTAGGAACTACTCCTTTGCATACTTGAAATTTAATTTCAAAAACAAAGTGAAATAATTTAGAGAGCCGAGCAGTACTGGGTCTTTTTTTTTTTTTTTGTCGGTAATGGGGCTTGAACTCTGGGCCTGGGCACTGTCCCTCAGCTCTTCAGCTCAAGGCTAGCACTCTACCACTTGGGCCACAGCACCACTTCCAGTTTTCTGGTGATTTATTGGAGATAAGGGTCTCAGGGGCTTCCTGCCTGAGCTGGCTTTGAACCACGATCCTCAGATCTCAGCCTCCTGAGTATCTAGGATTACAGGTGTGAGCCACTGGCACCAGGCACTACTGGGTCTTCAACTCAGGATCTTGTTTTCACTTGGCTTTTTCATTCATTCTACTTCCAGCTTAACTGGAGATGAATGTGTCAATGACTTTTTTTTTTTTGGTCGGTTGTGGGGCTTGGACTCTGGGCCTGGGTACTGTCCCTCAGCTGTTCAGCTCAAAGCTAGCACTCTACCACTTGAACCACAGCGCCACTTCCTGCTTTTTCTGCTTATGTGGTGCTGAGGAATTGAACCCAGGGTGTCATGCATGCAAGGCAAGCACTTTACCACTGAGCCACCTTCCCAGCCCCTCAATGACTTTTTTTTAAAAAATCTGGGCTGGCTTTGAACCTTAATTCTCAAATCTCAGCCTCTTGACTAGCTAGGATTACAGATGTGAGTCACCAGCTTCTGGCAAATACATGTTCAATACCTGTCTTACTACCCTTAAGTAGGACAATTCACCTTAATCTACAAATACTTATTTGGACTTACAAAATCCTAAAAAAGATCTGGTTTAAAAATAAATGGTGGGCTGGGGTATCGTTCAAGTTGTAGAGTACTTGCCCGACAAGCTTGATGCCCCGAGTTCAAGTGCCACCAAAAAAAAATTGCAGGGTGTAGATGGCTCACACCTGTAATCCTAGTTACTCAGGAGGCTGAGATCTAAAGATTGTGGTTCAAAGCCAGCCCAAGAAGAAATTCCATGAGACTTTTTTTTTTTTGTCTGTTGTGGGGCTTGAAGTCTGGGCTTGGGTGCTGTCCCTGCGCTCTTCAGCTCAAGGCTAGTGCTCTACCACTTGAGTCACAGCGCCACTTCCGGTTTTCTAGTGGTTTATTGGAGATTAGAGTCTCACAGACTTTCCTGCCCGGTCTGGCTTTGAACCATGATCCTCAGATCTCAGCCTCCTGAGTAGCTAGGATTACAGGCAGGAGCCATGGGCACCACCCAGCTCCATGAGACTCTTATCTCCAAGAAACCACTCAGAAAACCAGAAGTGGTGCTGTGGTTCAAGTGGTAGAGCTCTTGCCTTGAGCTGAAGAGCTGAGGGATAGCACCCAGGCCCATAGTTCAAGCCCCACAACTGACAAAAAAGAAGAAAAAAGTTCCAAGTCCAAGCTATGCTTCTGACCCATGTGAGCTAGCATTAAAAATCTTCACATAAGCATTTTAGCTGACATCAGTGGCTTACACCTATACTCCATACTCCTAGTTACTCAGAGGCTGAGCTCTGAGAATTACAGTTCAAAGCCAGGCAAAAAAGTTCATGAGACTTTTATCTCCAATCAACCAGCAAAAAGCCAGAAGTGGAGGTATGTCAGTTTTAGCTTTAAGCAAAAACGCCAAACAAGAGCATAAATAAATAAGCGTAAATTATAGGTCTCACAGAGATAACTTCTCAGATATAGTACACTAGGCCTTTTACATATATTAGTATTTCATAAGACCTACAGAACTTTGTGAGATATAGATAAAAACATACAAGTACAGCCATATGTAGACCATCATTAAAATCATAAAGAGGATTCTTGGACTAGATTTCACTGTGAAGTAGCTTATTAGGAAGCATGTATTTTGGAACAGCTGACAAAGTGTTAAAAGGAATTAAGGAGGGGCTGGGAATGTGGCTTCGTGATAGAGTGCTTGCTTAGCATGCACAAAGCCCTGGGATTGACTCCTCAGTACCACATAAACAGAAAAAGCTGGAAGTGGCACTGCGGTTCAAGTAGTAGAGTGCTAGCCTTGATCCAAAGAAAAAAAAAAGGGGGGCTGGGAAGGTGTCTCAGTGGTAGAGTGCTTGCCTTGCATGCCTGAGGCCCTGGGTTCAGTTCCCCAGCACCACATAAGCAAAAAAAAAAAAAAAGCCGGACGTGGCTCTGTGGCTCAAGTGGTAAAGCGCTAGCCTGGAGCTGAAGAGCTGAGGGACAGTGCTCAGGCCCAGAGTTCAGGCCCCAGGACCGGACCAAAAAAAAAAAAAAAGGGATTGAGATGGTACAGCACAGCACAGAAACAACTAGCAGTGATCAAGACTAAAAGACAGAAACTAGGAAGAGACTCCCAAGTTAGGCTGCACAGCAACAGGTTCTGGTGAATGTTCTTATAGTAAACATTATAATCCCATCTGTATTTGCTTATTGGAGATGTCAAAAAGTGTTTGCAAAGCTGTATTGTGAGGACATTAAGTCTAATCAAGAGACAAATTTATTTTAAAACAAAATTTTATTTTATTCATTTCTTTAGATGGTACTGGGTTTGAACTTAGTACTTCATACCTGCTAGACAGGTGCTCTACTGCTTGAATCATGCCCTCAAGCCCTCAAGCCTCCTGCCTCAGATTTCCAAGTGCTGGGATTACAGGCCTGCACCATCCCTCTCCAACAACCAGTGCCTGGTTCTAAAAGCAACATTTTAAAAGATAGTTTAATTCGCCGGGCGCTGGTGGCTCACGCCTGTAATCCTAGCTACTCAGGAGGCTGAGATCGATCTGAGGATCGCGGTTCAAAGCCAGCCCGGGCAGGAGAGACCGTGAGACTCCTATCTCCAATAAACCACCAGAAAACCGGAAGTGGCGCTGTAGCTCAAGTGGTAGAGCGCTTGCCTTGAGCTGAAGAGCTGAGGGACAGCGCCCAGGCCCAGAGTTCAAGCCCCACGACCGAAAAAAAAAAAAAAAAAAGATAGTTTAATTCTAAGATTCCTAGACCTACTCCAGAATCAAGATTAAAACCACCTAAGTCAAATATGTGTAAATTGTGAAACCACTGAACCAAGTACAATTAGCCTTCTAACTTTTCCCTTCCCTCTCCCAGTTCATGTGCATAGATTGTAAATGTCTTGTCATCATCAAAGAAGTTTAAATTCACTTTACCTGTTATCCAGAATTTCTGTTACCCAAATTTTCTTAGAAAAATGATGTTTTGCTTGCAACTTTTTCTCTGGAAAGAAAAAGAAAAGAATAGGTCATAAATTTCCCACAGAAAACAACAAGTCACTAAAACGCCATTCAGGAAGAAAAGTTTTTTATGAATCACAGCAACCATGCAAAAATGAGATGGAGATAGGCATGACTTTGAACACCACTGTTTTCTCCTCCCAATATAAACAGTAGGAAAAATAGTGTGTAAGAATGGCCTAAAGATTCTTTTTTTTTTTTTTTTTGGGTCCAGTCATGGGGCCTGAACTCTGGGTCTGGGCACTGTCCCTCAGCTCTTCAGCTCAAGGCTAGCGTTCTACGACTTGAGCCACAGTGCCACTTCCGGCTTTTTTCTTTTTGCTTATGTGGTGCTGAGGAATCGAACCCAGGGCCTCAGGCATGCAAGGCAAGTGCTCTACCACTGAACCACCTTCCCAGCCCCTAGCCTAAAGATTCTTAAGGCATTGTAGTCCAAAAAACTCTGATAGGGTCTGCAGCCAAATAAGCCCACCAGGTTCCTTTGCACATAGAAGCTGATATGCAATGGCCGCAAATAGCAAATAGCCTCCTTAGTAGTATACCTAGTCTGTTGTTTGTATGGTTGACCTAGAGGACCTTGAAGACAGAGCTTTCCAGTGAATATTTTTATCTTTAATCTTAAGCAATTTAGACATGAGAAAAGTCTGAAGGTGCCTTTGTGAAGTCCAGAAACAAAGGCCAGGTCATCATGTCCAGCTGTACCAAGCTGCAGAATAAGAGTATGTGATTAGGCACAACACACATACAATTTCAAGTTTCCTGACCACAAGAAGACTCGTATTTTAAAGAAGTGGGGCTTTATCAAATTTATGTGGATGAATTTATAGACAAGGTAGCTCAGAAGTGAATGGCGCATCCTAGATGGCCATAGGGTCAAATATATTCCTAATCATGATACCCTGGGGATAAGTATCAAATCCTGCAATAATGAAAGGCTTGAACTGTGCTGTCCCTCCCTTTAATCTCACTAATAAATCTTGTATCCTCTCCTAAAGAAATTTTTACAGGGAATGAATTTAGGAAAACCCAAAGTTGATGAATTCTGGTCACATATAGCAAGAAGCTAAAGCAGATGGAAGTGGTTGCTCACACCTGGTAAACCCACTGCCTTCAGAAGATAGAGGATCATGTTTGAGTCAGCCCAGGCAAAAAAGTTAAGACCCCATCTCAACCAGTAACTGAACAACAGTGTGTGCCTATTAACATAGCTACAATGAAAACAGGAGGATTGCAGTCCAGTACAGTTCTGGGCATAAACACATAAAAACTCAAAGTGCTACTCCCAAAATAGCTAAGGCAAAATGGGATAGGGGCATGGCTCAAACACCTCTAGCAAACACAAGTCCTTGAGTTCAAACCCTAGGATCATCAAAAAGAAAAGTCAAACTGGGCACTAGTTGCTCATGTTTGTAACCCTAGCTACTCAGGAGGCTCAGATCTGAGGATCACAGTTCAAAGCCACTCCAGGCAGAAAAGTCCCTGAGACTCTGATCTCCAATTAACAACCAGAATTGGAAGTGGAGCTGTGGCTCTAAGTGATAGAGCGCTAGCCTTGAGCAAAAGAGCTCAGCCCGGCTCCAGGAGCTAGAGGAGAGAAAGACAGAAGAAAGAGAAGAGAGGAGAGAGGAGAGAGAAGAGAGGAGAGGGGGGAGAGAGAGAGGAGAGAGAATAAGAGAGAGAGGAGAAAGGGGAGTAGAGGGAAGGGGGGAGAGGAGGAGAGAGGAAGAGAGAGGGAGGAAGGAGAGGGAGGGAGAAGAAGAGAGAGGGAGGGAGAGGGAGAGAGGTCAAAACAGGGAAATTCCAGTAGATTTAAACCAGGTCACCACAAAGCTTTGCACACTCTTCACCCTGTGTGCCCGATTCCCTGGAGCAGCCAGTACCTCTCACTAGCATCTGAGCAGTCAAATAGGAGCAAGCTGTTTAGGAGCAAGCTGTTTAACTAAACACCCAACAGCTGGCTTAGTCACTGAGCCACCCTTCTTCCCTGGAGGTGGCTTACAGATTCAGCTGCTCACAAAGCCAGAGAAAGAAAACACCTGCATCGGTACTGTGATTTTTAAAAAAAAAAAAAAAAAAGCAAATTGCAGTATAAATTATTTCATTATCAGGTTCTGCCCAACTTTAAAAAGGTATGGCTAAAAGTCATCAATAAGATACCAAGTTGGTAAACCGGGTTTCAATGGCTCACGCCTGTAATCCTAGCTACTCAGGAGGCTGATTTGAGGATCGCAGTTCAAAGCCAGCCCAGGCAGGAAAGCTCATGAGACTCTTTTTTTTTTTTTGGTCGTGGGGTTTGAACTCTGGGCCTGGGCGTTGTCCCTCAGCTCTTTAGCTCAAGGCCAGCGCTCTACCACTTGAGCTACAGTGCCACTTCCAGTTTTCTGGTGGTTTATTGGAGATAGGAGTCTCACGGTCTCTCCTGCCCGGGCTGGCTTTGAACCGCGATCCTCAGATCTCAGCCTCCTGAGTAACTAGGATTACAGGCGTGAGCCACCAGCGCCCGGCTGCTCATGAGACTCTTATCTCCAATAAATCACCAGAAAACTGGAAGTGGTGCTGTGGCTGAAGTGGTAGAGCGCTAGCCTTGAGCTGAAGAGCTGAGGGACAACACCCAGGCCCAGAGTTCAAGCCCCATGACCCCCCCCAAAAAAAATACCAGGTTTGTTTGTTTTTATTATTATTTAAAGTAATCCATGAGGATTGGAAATGTGGCTTAGTGGTAGAGTGCTTGCCTAGTATGAATGAAGCCCTGGGTTTGATTCCTCAGTACCACACACAAGCAGAAAAAGCTGGAAGTAGCACTGTAGCTCAAATGGTAGAGTGTTAGCCTTGAGCAAAAGCAGCTCAGAAATAGTGCCCAGGCCTGAGTTCAAGCCCTAGGACTAGAAAACAAAACAAAACAAACAAATAAAAACTGGAAATCTACTGTGGCTCAAAGTGGTAGAGCAGTAGCCTTGAGCAAAAGAGCTCCAAGACAGTGCCCAAGCCCTAAGTTCAAGCCCCATGACTAATAAAAAAAAAATTTTTTTTAATGTACTACTGTTCTAAAGGTTGTTCTTTTTATTTTATTTGTGTGTGTGTGTGCCTGTCCTTAGGCTTGAACTCAAGGTCTGGGTGCTGTCCCTATGCTTTTTGCTCAAGGTTAGTGCTCTACCATCTGAGTCAATACTCTTCTTCCAGGTTAAGTGGAGTTAAGAGTCTCATGGACTTTCCTGCCTGGGCTGGCTTCAAACCATTATCTGTGGATCTCAGCCTCTTGAGTAGTTAGGATTACAGGCATGAGCCCCAGTACCCAGCTCTATAAAGGTTATTTTTTCTTTGTTTTGTTTTTGTCCATCATGGGGCTTGAACTCACTGGGCACTGTACCTGAGCTTTTGTGCTCAAGGCTTGTGCTCTACCACTTTGAGCCACGGCGCCCACTTCTGGTTTTGTGGTGGTTAACTGGAGATGAGACTCTCATGGACTTTCCTGTCCCAGCTGGCTTTGAACCACAGTCCTCAGATCTCAGCCCTCTGAGTAACTAGGGTTTGCAGGTGTGAGCTACCAGTGCTTGGCTCTATAAACCTTTTTTTTTTTTTTTGTCGATTGTGGGGCTTGAACTCTGGGCCTACGCGCTGTCCCTCAGCTCTTCAGCTCAAGGCTAGCACTCTACCACTTGAGCCATAGCACCACTTCTGACTTTTTCTGGCTTTTTTCTGTGGTTGCTGAGGAATCAAACCCAGGTCCTCATGCATGCGAGGCAAGTGCTCTACCACTGAGCCACCTTCCCAGCCCTCTATAAAGGTTTTATAAAAGCAAAAACAAATACAAATAGACCAGAATCAAGTTTTAACTTCCTAATTAAAAATGAAATCCATATAAAAATGGAACCCATTTTAATATTAAAATACTAATTTTTTTCTAAGCAAAAACAAAATCCAAGATGAACTAAAATTATCTAAAAAGAGCTATTCTTAACCTTAAATTTCATGAAACTGAGCCATAACAAGTACTGGACTAGGAGCCAAGAGATTTTTGGAATGTGATTCAGGAACCTCAGGAATCAGTTTCTTTCCACATTTTCATTTGTGAATTGGAGAATATCAAATTAGAAGATTTCTAAGGTATTTTATGTTAACATTTGCTGAAAAATTATATCCAGCACAGTAAAATTCATAAAACAACTGAAAAATATGTGGAATTCAGTACTCCAGGGATAGGCAGGAAGCAAAGTAACAGAAGTAAAATTAAGCAATAAGACATTAATTTTTCAAAAAGACACTTTCCAAACAGTCATCCCAGAGAATTTATACTAGGATTGCACTAAAAACATTTCAATACTGACTCACCATGAGTCCAAGTATGCATTAACTATCTGTGTATCTCAGATTTTGGGTTTAGCAATCTATTAAGATTCATGTTAGTGACTCACAGCCCTGAATGAATCTACTTTATGTGCAGAGACAGGGAATCAATTAAAGGGTTTATAATGAAGTTTTGTTTAACTGGAACATTTTAAGTGGAAGTTAATTCCACATGAATGATAATAGATGCTTAATAACTAGTTGGTGACAATTTCTAAGTAAAAGCATTATGGTAGCTAACTTGCAAATAGTAATCTACAAATCACAAACATGAAAACAACTTGTTTTCAAAAGAATTCCTGGCTATGGACAATGTTTGAAAAACTCAAAATATAATTTATCACAAATTAAATTTTATAACCATTTCAAAAGAGAATACTTTGAAATCTTGGCTCTATCAACCAACGAGGAAATAAAATGAACCATTGTGGGGAGAAGTGCCAATCTACACTGGCAAAGAGCCATTGTACTTGAATACATGAACACTCAGGAACCAGCTGGAAAAGTATGGAAAACCTGGGATAATGCATCCTTTCACCATGTCTCCCAAGTGTGACTGTCTTCATTCAAGGACAGCATTGGTATACACATCCAAAACAGCCTAAGCTTACATCAAACCAAATGTCTGAAGTGTGTTCAGTCTAGAAAAATGAATGTCATAAGACAAAAGTGCAGGCTGGGTGCCGGTGGCTCACACTTTAATCTAGCTACTCAGGAGGCTGAGATCTAAAGATCATGGTTCTAAGCCAGCCCTGGCAGGAAAGTCCATGAGACTGTAATCTCCAATTAGCCACAATAAAACCAGAAGTGGTGTTGTGGCTCAAAGTGGTAGAGCCTTCAGCAAAAAGGCTCAGGGACAGCACTCAGGCTCTGAATTCAAGCCCCAGGACTGAAAAATAAATAAATTAAAAGTTAAAAACAATCTCTCTCTCCCCACGCCCCTCTCTATATATATTCCGATTTTCACAAACTGAACATACTCATGTAAAGAAGATGGAGATAAAGAGCAAAAATATAGCCAGGTGCTAGTTACTCAAGCTACTCAAGAGGCTGTGATTTGAGGATCAAGATTCAAAGATAGTCCCAGCAGAAAAGTCCCTGAGATTCTTATCTCCAATGAATCTGCAAAAAAAAAAAAGAGCTGGAAATAGAGGTGAGGCTCAAGGAGTACAGTACAAGTTTTGAGCAGTGAGAGTAAGAGGCCCTGAATTAAGCCCAAAACAGTATCATAAAACAGTTTGAGGTCATAGGATTGAAGTTCAAAGACAGAAAATGGCAAAAGAGTCAGAGACTTCATATAGAATTAGAAATGCTAGTCATGCCGGGGGCTAGTGGCTCATTCTTGTACTCATAGTTACTCAGGAGGTTGATATCTGAGGATCAAGGTTCATGGCCAATTCTTTTTTTTTTTTTTTTGGCGGTCTCGGGGCTTGAACTCTGGGCCTGGGCACTGCCCCTCAGTTCTTCAGCTCAAGGCTAGCACTCTACCACTTGAGCTACAGTGCCACTTCCTGAGGATCAAGGTTCAAAGCCAGCCCAGACAGGAATATCTTAGCTCCACTTAAACACTAGAAAATGAGAAGTGGCACTGTGGCTCAAGTGGTAGAGCTCTCGCCTTGAGCTAAAGAGCTGAGGGACAGCATCCAGGCCCAGGGCTTTTCTTTATTTTCTATAATAAGCATGCAATAGTTTGCAAAGTTTTTACTATGCAACAAAAGCCCTCAGGAATTTCAGAGTACATTAGGGTACAAATTTCATAATATTTGCATATTTCATAAAGGCCTAATTAGGCAACAAATCAGAAAACAGCCTAACTATAATACCCAAGAGTTGCTAGAGACCAGATCTTGTTATTTATACTAGAAACCTCATAGAATCTTTTGTACAGTTATTACACATCCTCTTGGATATAGAAGGCAGTACTTAATATAAAAAAATCTTTTCCAGGGCTGGGAAGGTGGCTCAGTGGTAGAGCGCTTGCCTTGCATGCATGAGGCCCTGGGTTTGATTCCTCAGCATCACATAAGCAGAAAAAGCCGGAAGTGGTGCTGTGGCTCAAGTGGTAGAGCGCTAGTCTTGAGCTGAAGAGCTGAGGGACAGAGCGCAGGCCCAGATGTTCAGGCCCCATGACCGGACTTCCCCATGCCCAAAAAAAGTCTATTCCAGAGTAAAATACAAAGAGTCCAAAGAGTAAATTTTTTTTTTTTTTGGTTGTGGAACTTGAACTCTGGGAGATAAGAGTTTCATGTACTTTCCTGCCCAGGCTGGCTTTGAATCGAGATCCTCAGATCTCACCCTCCTAAGTAGCTAGGATTACAGGTGTGAGCCTGTAATCCTTCAAAGAGTAATTTTTTATATTAATTGTACAGAAGGGTTTCCTTCTGAGATTTCTACAATGTGAATATATAAATATGATGTACTTTGATCAATTTTACCTCCTCTATTACTCTTTTTTACCCAGAGGGTAGTTCTTTTTCTTTTCTTTTTTGTACCAGTCCTGAGGCTGGGTGCCCTTCCTGAGCTTTTTTTTTTTTTTTTTTGGGGGGGGGATCAGTCATGGGTCTTGAACTCTGGGCCTGGGCTCCATCCCTCAGCTCTTCAGCTCAAGGTGAGCACTCTACCACTTGAGCCACAACTCCACTTCTGGTTTTCTGGTGGTTAATTGGAGATAAGAGTCTCAGGGACTTTCCTGCCCAGGCTGGCATTGAACCACAATCCTCAGATCTAGGATTACAGGCGTGAGCCACTGCTGCCCAGCCCTGAGTAGTCTCAGGACACAGCTCAAGTGGTAGATACCTGACTAGCAAGCTCAATGCCTTGAGTTCAAATCCCAATATACTAAAGACAAAATGGGTTACGGATAAAAATTTAGGAATAGCTGGGCATCGGTGGCTCACGCCTGTAGTCCTAGCTATTCAGGAGGCTGAGATCTGAGGATCGCGGTTCAATGCCAGCCTGGCAGGAAAGTCCCTGAGACTCTTATCTCCAATAAGCCACTCAGAAAACTGTAAGTGGCGGTGTGGCTCAACTGGTAGAGCACTCACCTTGAGCTGAAGAGATGAGGGACAGCATCCAGGCCCAGAGTTCAAGCCCCATGACCGAAAAAAAAAAATTTAGGAATAGTCAAAACACATATGGTAACTGAAGGCATGAAGTCGGTTAAGTTTTAGAGAAGACAGCAAGACCAAGGATAGACTTATAACCATTAATTAATGCTCTGGCTGATAGGACAGTTGGCAAGGATCTGAGGAATAGCCAAACCCAGGAGATGGAAAACTTTGACTCCAAATAAACATCTACTCTAGATGGGCAATTAGGAATCCCAGGTCCAAGAATGAGTCAAAGGAATTCCCTAAAAATAGAGTCCAATTCTACTTTACCCTGAACATTCTCAAAAGGTATGTTATAACTCATCAGTTAAGCAACAGTTGAGTTTAAATTAATAAGTCCTATAAAGACATCGATGGAAACAATCTGTGCAACTATGTGAGAATTTGAAAAGTTTATACATTAGAGAATAAGAATGGAATATGTGAAACTGGGCACGAATTGCTCACATATATAAACCTAGTAAAGTCTGTGAGATTCTTATCTCCAATTAAGAACAAAAACCCAGAAGGGGAGCTGTGACTCAAGTGGTAGAGCAGTAGCCTTAATGACAAAAGCTTAAGGACAGCACCCAAGCCCAGAGGTAGAGCGCTTGCCTTGCATGCCTGAGGCCCTAGGTTCAATTCCTCAGCACCACATAAGCAAAAAGAAAAAAGCCAGAAGTCGCGCTGTGGCTCAAGTGGTAGAGCACTAGCCTTGAGCTGAAGAGCTGAGGGACAGCGACCAGGCCCAGAGTTCAGGCCCCATGACCGGACCAAAAAAAACAGGGCGTGAGGCAGGGGGGGGGTGTTAATATAAAATGTACTCTTTTTCTTTAGAGAAAAATCATCAAATTATTCTTTTGTTGTTTTTGGTCAGTAATGGGGCTTGAACTCTGGGCTTGGGCGCTGTCTCTGTACTCTTCAGCTCAAGGCAAGAGCTCTACCACTTGAGCCACAGCGCCACTTCCGGTTTTCTAGTGGTTCATTGGAGATAAGAGTCTCACAAACTTTCCTGCTCAGGCTGGCTTTGAACCATGATCCTCAGATCTCAGCCTCCTGAGTAACTAGGATTAGAGGCGTGTGCCACCAGCGCCCGGCTCAAATTATTCTGAAACCTATAAAATTACTTTTTCCAAAGATTTCAGGTAACTTCCAAATTGCTAAGAAGTACTTTGAAGGAAAAACACACATAGTATTTATCTTTGCATCTTTACCTAGCTCAGTGCCAGATACTTATGCACCTGATTTTTTTTTGGGGGGGGGAACTGGGGCTAAGAATATAATTCAGTGATATCATAGTTCGATGAAGCTCAGGTGTCCCACACCTGTAATCCTAGCACTTGGGGGTATAAGCAGGAGGATCTAGAATTAGAGGCCAGCCTTAGATACAGAGATTGTCTACAAATCCCAAATAAAATTAAATCAAATTAAAATGCTATCTATAATTAGATATCTTATTTCAGAAAGACCTTTTGGGTAACATTTTTCTACAGATTAGAAAAATAAAATAGTCTTTGTGTTGGCAACCATATTCAGTCTTTGTAAAACACATGGATCCACTACTGCATGTAAATCAGAATTAACTATCTTGTCATTCACTTTTTTTTGGTGGGGGGGGTCCGGTCGTGGGGCCTGAATTCTGGGCCTGGGCACTGTCCCTCAGCTCTTCAGCTCAAGGCTAGTGTTCTACCACTTGAGCCACAGCACCACTTCTGGCTTTTTCTGCTTATGTGGTGCTGAGCAATGGAACCCAGGGCCTCATGCATGCAGGGCAAGCACTCTACAACTGAGGCACTTTCCCAGCTCCATACTTTTGGCTTTTTTGGTAGCTAATTGGAGGTAAGAGTTTCATAGGGCTTTCCTGCCCACACTGGCTTGGAATTGCAATCCTCAGATCTCAGCCCCTCTGAATAGCTAGGATTACAGGCACCAGAGCCCAGCAAGGTATGGGGCTTGAACTCAGGGGCTGGGCAATGCCCCTGAGCTTTTGCACTCAAGGCTAACATTCTACCACCTTAAGCCTAGTCCAGTTTTCTGCTGGTTACATGGGAGATAAGAGTCTCATGGACTTTACTGCCCAGACTAGCTTTGAATTACAATCCTCAAACCTCTGACTCCTGAGTAGCTAGGATTACAAGCGTGAATTACCAGCACTACCTGGTTTAGGGTATGGTTGTATAAAGTGAATGATGTTACCTCTTTCTTTGCTCAACTTTTTTTCACCCAATATTTTTAATACCAGCCACATGTGTTAGGCATTAGTTCAGAAATAACTGTACCCCTGTTGCACTTAACTATCCAGATTAATACATTTCTATCTCTCTCAACCAAACATACACACAGAGTCTTATTAATTTTGGAGTGAGTCAAATAAATAGTGGTTTTCTGTAACATCACTTTGCACTAGGAGTTAGGCACAGAATAACATGTATTTATTTATTTAAAGAATGGTGCTCTGGATTTTAATCATGTATCTTGTATTTTAAGATCTATATTACTGGGGCTGGGAAGGTGGCTCAGTGGTAGAGCGCTTGCCTTGCATGCTCGAGGCCCTGGGTTCGATTCCTCAGCACCACATAAGCAAAAAGAAA
>NW_012267363.1:771622-778614 GCF_000151885.1 Dipodomys ordii | reverse complement strand
TCTACCTCTTGAGCCACAGCGCCACTTCCGGCTTTTTTTCTTTTTTGCTTATGTGGTACTGAGGAATCGAACCTAGAGCCTCATGCATGCAAGGCAAGCACTCTACCACTGAGCCACCTTCCCAGCCCTGTCTCTGTGTTTCTTTTGCTCATGACTAACACTACCACTTAAGCCACAGTTGTAGTTCTGACTCTTCGGTGGTTAATTGGAGATAAGAGTCTCACAGACTTTCCTATCCAGGCTGGCTTTGAACCATGAACATCAGATTGCAGCCTTCTGAGTGGCTAGGATGAGCCAGTAGCACCCGGCTGACCAGAATACTTTAACTGGAGAATTCATAGCAGTACAATGCATTATGCAAACAAACAAAATTACTACTCAATACTCATCATCATTGAATAGATAAATTGTGTTATAATAACATAATGGTAGATTGTACAGCAATGAGAAAGAACAGGCTATAATTACACACTAGAGAGATGAATCTCTTGCAAGAGTTTGTATTTATATGCAGTTCAAAACAAGCTAAACGAATCTGGCTGCTAAGAAATAGGACAGTAGTTACTTGGTGGGCAGTGGGTTATTAGAAGGGGACATAGGGAGGTTGTTCCTTTTCTGTGCTTGAGCTACATGCTGAATATGCAGGTGTGTTCAGTTGTGACCCTGAACTGTAAACTCGTTTTTAGACATGAACCCTTACCACTGAACTACACCCTTTGTCCCAAACTGTATACTTTTGAGAGAGTCTTTATTTGTGGCATATTAAAATGTCAGTAAAAACCTTCAAGGGTTGAGGGTACAGCTTGCTCATGGTAGAGCATGTGCCTAGTATGTACAAGACTCTGGGTTTGAGCCACAATACTAGAACACAAAATGAAATTTTCGAGTGGTGTTGAAACATTTGATTATATAACATACAAATTTCATATACCTATATAAACAACTGTTCACTAGGATTAGCTTCCTATGAACTAATGAATGTACATTCTAGAGAAAGCATTCTGTCTTTTTTTTTTAGTCAGTTATGGGGCTTGAATTCTGGGTCTGGGCACTGTCCCTCCACTCTTTGAGCTCAAGGCTAGTGCTTTACCTCTTGAGCCACAGCACCACTTTTGGTTTTCTGAGTGGTTTATTGGAGATAAGAGTCTCTCAGACTTTCCTGCTTTGGCTGGCTTTGAACCGTGATCCTCAGATGTCAGCCTCCTGAGTAGTTAGGATTACAGGAGTAAGCCACCAGTGCCCGGTGCATTCTGTCTTTTATCATTACCCATTCCTTATAAAGCTTAGGAACAATTCAGGTTGCCTTCTGACTTTCATTATCTTACTAGCAAGCCTGCAGCATTGCCTCCCTTCTGGTAGCACAAACTTTTAAAGATAATAAAAATGGCCAGGCACCAGTGGCTCACTCCTGTAATCCTAGCTACTCAGGAGGCTGAGATCTGAGGATCACGGTTCAAAGCCAGCCTGGGCAGGAAAGTCTGTGAGACTCTTATCTCCAATAAACAACTAGAAAACCGGAAGTGGTACTGTGGCTCAAGCGGTAGAGCACTTGCCCTGAGCTGAAGAGCACAGGGACAGCACCCAAGCCCAGAGTTCAAGCCCCACAACCAAAAAAAAAAAAAAAAAGATAATAAAAATGAAACCCAAGTTGGTGCTGGTGGCTCACGCCTGTAATCCTAGCTTACTTAGGAGGCTGAGATCTGAGAATCACAGTTGAAGCCATCCCAGGCAGGAAAGTCCATGAGACTCTTATCTACAATTAAGCACCAAAACAGCTACAAGTGGGTCTGCGGTTCAAATGGTAGAGTGCTAGCCTTGAGCACAAAAGTTCAGGGACACCACCTATGCCCTGAGTTCAAACTCCAGGAATGGCACAGACAGAAAGAAAGAAAGGAAGAAAGAAAGAGAGGGGGGAGGAAGGAAGGAAGGAAGGAAAGAAAGGAAGGAAGGAAGGAAGGAAAGAAAGGAAGGAAGGAAGGAAGGAAAGGAAGGAAGGGAGGGAAAACAAAATGGACATATAACCTAAGGCTCCTGTCTCCCAGTCAGGACTCTCTCTTTGTTTCTCTCTCTGAATTTCTCTCTTTCTTCGTCTCTCCATTCTCACCCTTCCTCTTTTCCTCACTCATCAGTTTGTTGTCTAGTGAGATGCTTTAATGCATTACAGTTGAAATGAGGTCAGAAACCTCCATTGGACACTCTTGTGTTTAGGCTTTTTTTTAATTTTTGGTCAGTTGTGGGGCCTGAACTCTGGGCCTGGGCCCTGTCCCCCAGCTCTTCAGCTGTAGACCAGCGCTCTACCACTTGAGCCTCGCCCCACTTCTGGTTTTTTCTGCTTATGTGGTGCTGAGGAATCGAACCCAAGCCTCGTGCATGCAAAGCAAGCACTCTACCATTGAGCCACCTTCCCAGCACCTCAGGCATTTTTCAAGGTCCAGGATGTCTGCTAGACTATGAGCTCTCTAAAGACAGGGATACTAGATCAGCTTTAGAACCAAGTTAGAGAATACTTAGGAAGTATATGCTGGGTGAATGAATGTATGAATACAAATGAGTGAATGAATGAAAGACTTGCATTTTCTAGAACAAAAAAGGCTACTGGAAGCCGGGCGCTGGTGGCTCACGCCTGTAATCCTAGCTACTCAGGAGGCTGAGATCTGAGGATCGCGGTTCAAAGCCAGCCCAGAAGTGGTGCTGTAGCTCAAGTGGTAGAGCGCTTGCCTTGAGCTGAAGAGCTGAGGGACAGCGCCCAGGCCCAGAGTTTAAGCCCCACGACCGACAAAAAAAAAAAAAAAAGGCTACTGGAGGGAAGGGGGAGCCTTAAGTTTTAAATGGGGGAAATGGGTCTGGCTGGAGATTCTGGCAGGGAGTGGCAGAGTGTAGTACTGTGAGAACCACAGCACTTTTTATTCACATGGGGCCCCGGGCAGGAAAGGATCAAAACTCAATCTGAGAATTTGAGAGTCACCCTGGGGCTCTGTGGTTTGGGAGCAGTAGGGTCAGCTTGAAGGTTGCAGTGTGTCACTATTTCCATTACATATTTTCCAGGGCCCCTACTTGGCTGGTAAGCAATTTCCTCCATCTTGGAGAATGGGTGCAGAGGTAAGACTTGTGAATGTTCTCCTGGTAGCCTTAGGGAATTCTGCCTGGCCCAGACTGGATAAGAGGAAAGAATTAAGGAATTCCTCCCACTCCCCAAGAGAGGGTATTAGTAACACAAACCTCCCTCCCTTTCCACTAATCCCCAGCAGTTTCTGTTTAGGTGTGGAACACATTATACTGTTCTTTTCTTTGCCTATGGGTATGTTGGCTGAAGCACATTTTTTGTTGTTGTCAAAACTCTGTTGAATAGGTAATACAAGTCCTAGAAATGTAACAGCAAGATGACCCCTCCAGGTGTCTCTCAGTACCCTGTTAGTAGGTTCTTGTGTATATTAATGCTGGATTGTAATTCAAGATCAATTTCCTTGGGAAAGTGCAAGTCAGTTGTAGCATATTAAAGAGTTGGAGGTGGGAGACAGTTTAGAACACCTACACCTGCTCTGAAGCAGGTGACTCCTGTAATTCTAGCTACTCAAGAGGCTGAGAGCTAAGGATTCCAGTTTGAAGTCACCTGGGGTAGACAAATTCAAGAGACTTTTATCTTCAGTTAGCTAGCAAAAGTCAGAAATTGAATCGTGCCTCAAGTGGTGAAGCACCAGCCTTGAGTGAGAGGCCCTGAGTTTAAGGACCAGTACTGGCATACTGGGAGAGGGAGCGGGGGATGGGGGGGAGAGAGAAGGAGGAAGGGAGAGAGGGAGGGAGAGAATGAACCCCTGATATGGTACTACCCACCAGACAAGGACCTCTGAATAATCCCAGAGCCCAGTGCCTGGCCTAGGATTGCTGGCCCAGGATTGCCCCTGCCTTGGTGACAGGCATTGGATTAGGGGCATAGTCCTGGAAGGTCTGGGGCCAATACACTCATTATATTCAATGTGCATTACATGATAAGTTGAACTATGTAACTTGATGTTATGGATAGATAGATTTGGGAAAGATGTGGGAAAATGAATGTAAGGGGAGGATATTGATGAAGATGCATTGTATGGGCTGGGAAGGTAGCTCAGTGGTAGAGTGCTTGCCTTGCATGCATGAGACCCTGGGTTCGATTCCTCAGCACCACATAAGCAAAAAGAAAAAAGCCGGAAATGGTGCTGTGGCTCAAGTGGTAGAACGCTAGCCTTGAGCTGAAGAACTGAGGGAGAGTACCCAGCCCAGAATTCAGGCCCCACGACCGAACCCCCCCCCCCAAAAAAAAGATGCATTGTATTCATAGTCTGACTTGTTGAATTGAAATCTTGTTGTATAACTACTTAAAAAAAAAAAAAAGTGGCCGGGAGCTGGTGGCTCACGCCTGTAATCCTAGCTACTCAGGAGGCTGAGATCTGAGGATCGCGGTTCAAAGCCAGCCCGGGCAGGAAAGACCGTGAGACTCCTATCTCCAATAAACCACCAGAAAAGCCGGAAGTGGCGCTGTGGCTCAAGTGGTAGAGCGCTAGCCTTGAGCTGAAGAGCTGAGGGACAGCGCCCAGGCCCAGAGTTCAGGCTTCACGACCGGACCAAAAAAAAAAAAAAAGATCTATATTACTGAGTTCATAGGTGAGCCCAGAACTGGATGGGAAGGACCAATAATCAGAGACAGAAGCCTGCATTCCTACTCTCTAGCTGATGTATAGTTATAAAACCAACAAAAAGGACTGGGAATGTGGCTTAGTGGTAGAGTGCTTGCCTAGCATGCATGAAACCCTGGGTTCGATTCTTAAGCACTACATAAACAGAAAAAGCTTGAAGTGGTACTGTGGTTCAAGTAGTAAGAGGGCTAATCTTGAGCTAAAGAAGCTCAGGGACAGTACCTCAACCCTGAGTTCAAGCCCCAGGACAGGCAAGCAAAACAGACCAGCTGGGATGCCAGGTGCTTTGTAATCCTGGCTACTCAGGAGCCTAAGATCTGGATCAAGGTTTGAAACCAGCCAGGCAGGAAAAGCAAAAAGCACAGCTGTGGCTCAAGTGGTAGAGAACTAGCTTTGAGAAAAAAAAAAAAGCTCAGCTCAGGGATAGCACCTAGGCTCTGCGTTCAAGCCCAAAGACTGGCACACATTAAAAACAAACAAACAAAGAGCCAGGCGCCAGTGGCTCACGCCTGTAATCCTAGCTACTCAGGAGGCTGAAATCTGAGGATCCTGGTTCAAAGCCAGCCTGGGCAGGAAACTCCGTGAGACTCTTATCTCCAATAAACCACTAGAAAACCGGAAGTGGTGCTGTGGCTCAAGTGGTAGAGCGCTAGCTTTGAGCTGAAGAGCGCAGGGACAGTGCCCAAGCCCAGAGTTCAAGCCCCATGACTGACAAAAAACAAACAAAAAACTAAGAGCACCAGGTGCCCATGGCTCACACCTGTTATCTTACCTACTCAAGGAGGCTGAGATTTCAGGATCCCATATAGGAAAATCCATCAAGACTTTTATCCCTATTTTAACCCCCTAAGAAGGTTTGGAGCTGTGGCTCCAGTGGTAAGAGATATGTTAACTTCTTAATTCCTCTACATCAAAGGCTAAAACTACACTAGCTCCATGAAGTGAATAAAGACAGGATCTTGCTATGTATCCCAAACTGGGGGTACATTTAATATCCTCCTGTAATCCAGAAGACCGTAATTTCTGCCTTCCAAGTACCACCTTGTTTGAACAGAGAGCAAGTAGATACCATTCTATACAAGCTATAAAGTGGTGTTTGAAATATGTTGGGGAAATGCACAATGGTTTAAGACAAGCAGAAAGTAGTATCAAACCATTACAAATCAGAACACACATTTACAAATTTTCCATATAACTTCTATGTCTTCTCTTCAAAGTGTCCTTTGCCTACATAACTCCGAACACAAAGAACCAGTGAACACTTTTCCCAACCTACACAGAAAAACATCGTCTCTCAAAAACAAAAACTAGCAAAAATGAACAACTTTTTTACCAGGACTTTTTGCCTTTTACAAAGAAAAGTTGGTGCATGTTTCTTTCATTCTAAAATAATCTAAAGCAACTACAATATAAGTTCCTGCCCTGTTCACAAAAGAAATTGGCAAATTTAACCATAATTCATGTTTTTAAATCAAGAATCCTACAATTAAGCTTGTGAGTTTGTAGGGTTCTTTTTTCTTTTTGCACTATTGTTTTGGGGGGAGGGGGAAGAATTTGATTCAAAAATTGCATGATTAATCCTTTTCCCTTTAGATATGAATTTACTATAGCTATGCTGTTATCTGCTTACCATTAGAGCATTAAAATCTTTCATTCATAAGGCTTGATGTTATAACGTTTTCACAAATATTCACGTTTAGGGATACACAAACATAACTTTAGGCTTATCGGACAAGAGAACACTTTATTTGTAACTTAATTAACTCGATTTCACCGAGACTACATGCGACCAAAATAAATCGTGAGCATAATGAAATCGACCTGAACAGTTCCTCAAATGAATTCCTTCAAATTCCCTCAAATGAATAAAGCCAAAGTCACCCGCTTCGCAAAGAAAACGCAATCCAAATCAAACAATCGCAAAAAAAAATATTAAAAGGGAGGATTGGGGAGGGACTCAAAATCTATAAACAACGCAGCCAGCCAACCCGCCTTCAAAGCGGACCCACCTTCAAAGCCTTAGCGCCTTCTCTCAATTTTGAATCTGGACACTCGAGGAAGAACAATCAAGAACCCCCCCCCCCACACACACACACACAATGCTCCAAAAGTTTCCCTAAGTGAAGGAAAAGTCATCTCAAGCGCCGAAAACGCCATCAATCTGAAAGCAGGGAGCCCGGTTTTCCCGCCCAGGTCCCGCTTCCAGCCTTCGAACTAAAAATCCTCGTTCGCTACCTGGGCGTGAGGCGGGAATCGGGACGCGGCTGGTGGCGCCGGAGCCCAACGAAGCCGCATGCCGCCCGCCGCGAAGGCAGGGGCCGC
>NW_012267363.1:763784-767252 GCF_000151885.1 Dipodomys ordii | reverse complement strand
AAAGAAAAAAGCCGGAAGTGGCGCTGTGGCTCAAGTGGTAGAGTGCTAGCCTTGAGCTGAAAAGCTGAGGGACAGCGCCCAGGCCCAGAGTTCAGGTTCCACAACCGGACCCCCCCCCCAAAAAAAAAAAAGAAAAAGAAAAAGTCTTGCTAAAATATTTGAACTTTCCTGGCTCTAGGCCTGTAGCTCTTGGGTCTGTCTTTGGATAAATGCTGTAATGCAAAATCTTTGGAATATTGTGTGTTTTCCTTGTTTGTTTTGGTGGTACAGGGTTTGAACTCAGAGACCTTTACCATTTGAGCCATTATCCCAGCTGTATGTTTTTAAAGGTGAGGGAATATTATACACATATCTCCATACCAGGCACCACATACCGCCTCAACTTAGCCAGATCATCTAGACACTTCCACTGGCCTGCTGATGCCTCAACTCAGCCTCTCAAATCCCCCAGACACTACTATAACCTAACGTTTCATCTCCTGTGTTTCCAACAGCCCTTCAGCTCTACTTCCTATGCCAACCCCAACTGAGAACAGGATGCATCCTTGTCTAGTTCATTTTCATTAACCTCTCAACTCACAGCTATCCTTAGCTCAAGGCAAAGCTACATGTCCCTGCCATTCGCTGTGTGGCCACTCAGCTACCTTGGGCTAAATATAGCACAGCTGTGCCTTAGTGTGTCTAGAGCTTCCAGTCTTAGTCCCCCTCCCCCATCATTTTTCTTTCAACACCAAAGGGAACACATGCTAGAAGCTTCCACTTGGGGTGGGGTAGCCCAACACTGTTGGACAGGGCTGGATGTGAGAGGGTGTGCTGAATTTGGGATCACACAGAATAGGGCAACCTTCCCATCTGTGGTCAGACTTTTAAGTCCATTTTTGTCAGTTGTTCATTCTGGGAAAGAGGAATAGGCAGTGTCCTGGGGAATCTTTTAACCATCCATCCTCCACCCAGTCCTGTGGGTAGGTGTTTCCTCCATTTGCAGATAAGGATGGAGAGATTGACATAACCAAATGTTTGGAGTGCTCCATCTATGGGCTGATTGTTCACACTAAACTGCATCATTAGTTTAGTCCCCTCTACATCAGAATTTCTATTAATATGACCGAATTTGGAAGAAAAAAGTGGTTTACTGAACAAGTTACTAACATAGAAATGCTTACATGGAAACAATTATTAAAGACTTGGCATATTAACAAAAATGATGTTATCATAATTTTATCTTATCTGTTTACTGAAGCAGGACTCCACAGAGATTTGTTCCTTGAAGTCTTAGTTACTGTGTGTTCTCAGTAGCATTTTTATTTCTGCTATTTTAAGACTTCCCTTCCCTTCCACTTTATATCACCTTAGTGAAGGTCCACAGCAGTGAGATTTGATTTTTGGAATGGTTTGAAGGCTGGTCTTTTTCTCTGTCACTTACTGTGATCTTGGGCAAGTCATTTAGCTGAGCCTTAGTTCTTCATCTGTAAAGTGGGTATAAGAGCACCAACCTCATAGTTACTGTGACAATTAAATAACCTACAGAGGGCTGGGGGTGTGGCTCAGTGGTAGAGTGCTTGTATAACATACATGAGGCCCTATGTTCAATCCCGAGCGCTGCAAACAAAAACAATTATATAAAGCAATTAGTACACCTCTTGGTCCATAGAAGTTGCTTAGCCCATCTTCCCCCTCCCCCCCCCCCCACCAAGACTGGGACTTGAACTCAGTATCTGACACTTTCACTTATTGGCTGAGCCACACCTCCAACCCAGCTTGTATATGTGACATACTGAATAACCCAGCTTGCTCAGTATATCACAGTATCTTTGGTTGTTTTTTTTTTTTGGGGGGGGGTCTGGTCGTGGGGCCTGAACTCTGGGCCTGGGCACTGTCCCTCAGCTCTTCAGCTCAAGGCTAGCGGGCTCGTGGCGCTCGCGCGGGAGGGAGGGGGCACCCCGGAGCGCGAGGGCCGGAGCGCGGGCGCCAACTTTCCGGGGTCGGGGCCGCGTGCGTTCCCGGGAGGTCCTGGACGCGGTGGTGGCGGCAGCACGTGTAGCGGACCCCCACCCGCGTGGGGTTCGGAGCCCGGGTGGGGGCGGGCTCGGAGTCTCTCCCCACCCCACCCCCCTTTTCCCGGGCCGAGCTTCGGAGGCGGCGGCCGGCTAACGGCGCGGAGAGGACCCGCCCTACCTGGGCACCCTGGCTAGGGTCGACGACCCCAGCGTTGGGGGGTGCGCTCCCTGCCGAGCGTTCGTTCACCCGGGACGCCGAGGGCTGCGCGAACTCGAGGATCGCACACTCCCTCGATGGATCAACCACCCCGGCTTCCTTAAATCCACGCTTTTCCTGGCTTTCCAGATACTTTTGAGGTCCTGGACTTCTCGGATTAGCAAGACCCTAATAGGCCATTTCCTCTTAACTCCTTGTAGCCCAGCAGAATCCCAAAGGACTTTTTTTTTTTTAAGTTTTGCATGCATAGGCATCCTCCTAGTTTAAACTACGGGTTAAGAAGCGGAAACTCCCCTGGTGCTTTAAGTTTAAGAATGAGACTTGTGGGAAGAGATGATGCGGGAAGACTTTTCCCGATAGGAGGCTGACCGGTGCCTTTGTCCCTGGATGATAGCATTGGCCCTTTGCGGTAGAGCAAAAATTAAGCTCCTAGAGGTGAGCTAGGACTTTGGTTCAGGTCAGACTTCTCTGGAAGCCCAGCCAAGGCTAATCAACAAGTTGAGGACCTGGGGGCATCTGGCCCGCTGACAAATTTTGTATAGTGTTTTCCAAAATTACGAATTGCCAAAATATTTTAAATCCCGATTTCTGGCTTCTCAGAAAAGTCAAGTCGCTATTTTTTTTTTCCCCGTGGCAGGTACTTCTGGATCACCGTTTGGTTTATTCTGGGCAGGCACTGCCGCCACTGTTTGAATCCTTTGCCGCTGAGTATTAGCGCTCTCCTGGTATTTATTAGCGATTCTCCTGGTCTGCCTGTCCCATCCTGTTACCGCTGTAGAGGATTAAAATGACAAGTGGAAAGACCCAGTAAAATAAATGCTTGTTTGACATTTGCAAGGCCCTGGGTTTAACCCTTACACCAAAAAACGAATACATATATACGTGTGTGTGAATGTATAGAATAAGGTAGCACAAGAGGCATCACTGTCACTGTTTTAATTGTCACAGTTTTAATTGTAATATGTACATTGGTATAAACTCAGTATCTACTAAAGCCAAACCTCTGAATACACTACAAAAATCCCATAAAAAGTCCCAAGAAGTATGTTCAAATGTTCACCAAAATATTTGTGTGTGTGTGATGTTCAAATGTTCACCAAAATACTTGTGTGTGTGATCTTCAAATGTTCACCAAAATACTTGTGTGTGTGTGTGTGTGTGTGTGCGTGCGTGCATGTGCAGGCACATGTGTGCACCTGTCCTAGGGCTTGAACTCAGGGCCTGGGCAGTCTCTCTTTTTTTTTGGGTGGGGGG
>NW_012267363.1:742675-759974 GCF_000151885.1 Dipodomys ordii | reverse complement strand
CTGGTCGTGGGGCCTGAACTCTGGGCCTGGGCACTGTCCCTCAGCTCTTCAGCTCAAGGCTAGCGCTCTACCACTTGAGCCACAGCGCCACTTCCGGCTTCTTTTTGCTTATGTGGTGCTGAGGAATCGAACCCAGGGCCTGATGCATGCAAGGCAAGCGCTCTACCACTGAGCCACCTTCCCAGCCCTATCACAGTATCTTATTGTCAGCTCTGAGCTGTGATGCTGTGGGTATATCAACTTAACCTCAATATAGGGTGTTGAACATGACCATTGGTGGTTTGGCCTCGTTCTTCAAAGGCCCTGCAGTTGATCTTGATTATCCCATCCAGTTACTGCCATCCCACTCTTGGCCTAGATGAGCAAGGCATATATACCATCCGTCTCTTGAGAATTCAGGCCACTGGAGAGGCAGCACAGGGGTGTGCGTGTGTGTGAACAGCAGAGAGGAGAGTTCCCATAGACACTAGGGATATGTGAAGGCCCTGGGGAGTTGCTGTGACCCTGGGTCTGTTCATAGAGCAGGAGTGTTAAGAAGGAAAAAAAGATGAACATCAGCTGCTGGACACATTTTCAGTGCTGAAAAAGCCCTTTTAGGACGGACACACACACACACACACACACACACATACTCTCTCTCTCTCTCTCTCCTATACCACATATATCCACCTCAAAAACATACTTATCTCACATAAACATACACAGTCTGAGTAATCTGCAGAAAGAAGGCCTGGGATAGTGAGAGTCCTCCATGCTGTACCCTGATCCTTCCTCATTTACTTAGTAAGAGATTTGTCATCTGTCAAGTGTGCTAGGATGGATGAGCATTCCCAAATTTTATTACTAATCTAGAGAGGGTTCAGGTTATGCAAATTTTGGAGCCAGCTCAGCCTGGGGCGGATCATGATACTGCTTTGTACTAGTTGTATATCTTGTTCATTTAAATTGTTATTATAAAGGTGATATCCAGAGTGGATATGTGTGTGTGTGTGTATGTGCATGCATGCACGTGTCCTGAGGTTTGAACTCAGGACCTGGGGAATGTTCCTGATCTTTTTTCTTTTTTTTTTTGGGTCTGGTCGTGGGGCCTGAACTCTGGGCCTGGGCACTGTCCCTCAGCTCTTCAGCCCTGATCTTTTTTCTTTTGCTCGAGGTTAATGCTCTATCACTTATGCGACAGCTTCATTTCCAGCTTTTTTTGATTAGTTTGAAGATCAGAATTTCAGTCTTTCCTGCCCAGAATGGCTTTTTCCCCCCCTCGGTTGTGGGGCTTGAACTCTGGGACCTGGGTACTGTCCCTCCGCTCTTCAGCTCAAGGCAAGCGGTCTACCACTTGAGCCACAGTGCCACTTCTGGATTTTTTTTTTCTGTTTATGTGGTGCTGAGGAATTGAACCCAGGGCCTCATGTGAGGCAAGCACTCTACCACTGAATCATCTTCCCAGCCCCCAGGATGGTTTTGAACTGTGATCCTCAGATCTCTGCCTCCCAAGTAGCTACCAGTACAGCTGTGAGGCACTGGCACCCAGCAGTTGTGTATCTTCGTGGGTCATTTAGCCTCTCTGAAATTTTTTCCATTTGACAAGTCTGAAACATTGTTATTTAGTAGAGATAGGTGCTAACACCAGTCATTTTCATTTTTGAAACTGGAGAGAGGCATCTCATCACAAGTAGCACATAAGGGCTCTGTAGACAAGAGGGAAGCCCCAGCTATTTCAAACTCCTGAACAAATCTCCTTAATCAAGCATACTTGAAAGGATGGAAATCAAGACAATAGAACCTCTCTCCCACAACTGGGATATTTTACTTACATTCCATATGTTTCCTAAGAGCATCTGAGACAGTGTCGCTTGGGAGAGAACCCAGGATCTCTTCTCAATCTCAGTTCTTCAAATCATAGTTCTCATTTTCAGCTATGTATGTCCGTGGGAACAAAATCCTATCATTTAAGGGCTCTCCTCCATCTGGCCTAACAACTTTCCAGCGCCTGGAGCTCAGCAGATGGGGGATTAGGACTGATGCTCTGTTCTATCTCCTCCCCTCTTCCCTCACTTCAAAGTCCCATAAAGCCAGTCACTGATTTCTTGACCTCATAGTGGAAGCTCCAACATCAACTTTCAGCTGATTAAAAACAGCAGATGCTGAGCCTTGGCCTGGGTGCCCAAGTTCCACCTTCTAGTCATCTCTCTCTGAGGGTAAGTAACGGCATGTCCAGGACCAGGCCACCAGTCCTTGTTCTACCTGGAGGGGAGACCCGGAAAAGAAGTTGACTTGAGCAGGTGGTGGGATGGAGAATCAGGCATTCTATTGGTGGAACCCCTGCTTTAAGGACCCAGGACTAGTTAGTGACCAGAGCAGATATTTACAGGGAGTGGCAGGTAGAGCAACAGGGGTTCTCAGTCCAGGGATAAAGGTAGTGGGAACAGTTCAGGGACCAGAATTTGTTCACTTAGTATTAATGTGCCAAGTATGCTAAATTCTATCGGAATTTAATGTCCCAACACATCAATCTGTCTCTGATGGTTGGGTAATCGGTGCTGTTAACTGGATGGTTCTGGCTCCCTGGTACCAGATTTTGCTCTGTAGATCCCCCAGGAGCAACTGTCACAGACCCAAGACTAGAGGGGGCCTCTAAGATTCAAAGACTGTTGCTTTCCAATCACTGGATTTTCCCAGCTGTTTTTCTTGGCAGAAGGATCACACCCATAGGGATGCAGAGGACAGGGAAGCAGAAATCAGTAAAATAAAAATGAACTGGGAAAGAGGCAAATGTTAAGAAAGACATGGAGAAAGTAGCTACGAGTGTCCCACACCCCTGAGACAGGCTACCTGAAGAAGCAATTTTGCAAGTGGAGCTGGGCTAGGCACAGCAAGAGGATACTAGCAGGTAACACCTTTTCACTCCAGGTGGAAGAGAACTAGGAATTATTACTCTGAGGTATCTCCTTCTAGGACTTGGCTGAAGCCTAGGAGCTCCAGGGGCAAACGTCCAGGTCTAGGATCATGTCTAACAAAAGCTGGTGGGAGCCATCTGACGGTGAGGACACAGTGTCTGAGAAGTTCCTAAGGAAGACCAGGGAGTCTCCTCTGGTGCCCATAGGTAAGTGGGGGAAGAGAATGGAAGCAGGCCTTCTCTCAGAGCAATCATAGCTCGTCTTTTTTTCTGAAGGTGAATGATATAGGGACAGTAGAGCTTATGTGGTCTGTCTGCTACACAAGAAACTGCTACAATTAGAGTAAGATAGGAGGTGACAGTCAACTGAGTGCATGGGGACACAGGCAAACAGCACCAACAGTAGCCTCAGGATGGAGACTTTGTTTTTGCTTTGTGGGTTGTGGGGCTTGAATTCAGAGCCTAGGCATCATCACCAATCTCTAGTGCTCTATCACTTTGAGCCACAATGCCACTTCCGTTTTTTGAGTGGTTAATTGGAGTCTCTCGGGGGCTTTTCTGCCCTAGCTGGTTTCAAACTGCAGTCCTCAGGATCTCAGCCTCCTGAGTTGCTGGGATTATAGGTAAGCCACTGGTGTCACTGGAGACTTTGAATTATGGACCTCTCAGGGCTTAAGAATTTGTGAGAAAGGAGAAATAGCTGTTCTGGGAGGTAGGAGTCAGCAGTGGTTGGAGGAGGACCCAAGAGTTGAGGTCGATGGGGTTGGAGGCATGGCTCAGGTGGTAGAATACCAGCCAATGACAGCATCAGATACTGAGTTTGAGTTCAGGTCTCAGATTAAAAAAACAAAACAGGTTGAGGTGGAGGAAGTCTGGGGTTTGAACTCAGGATCTTGAACTTGTTGGGCTGGGGCTCTACCATTTGAGCCACACTCCCAGACCATGCATGATGTTTTATTTTTTTATTTAATTTTTTAATTTTTTTTGGGCCCGGTCATGGGGCCTGAACTCTGGGCCTGGGCACTGTCCCTCTGCTCTTCAGCTCAAGGCTAGCGCTCTACCACTTGAGCCACAGCACCACTTCGGGCTTTTTTTTCTTTTTGCTTATCTGGTGCTGAGGAAGCGAACCCAGGGCCTCATGCATCCAAAGCAAGCGCTCTACCACTGAGCCACCTTCCCAGCCCCCATGATGTTTTATTTCTTTAGGAGGCAAGGGCATCAAGAGAGGGACACAACCAATTTGAAATGCCATTGTGGGGCCACAACTCAACATTCTAATGAGTCCCCTACCATTACTCCTACCTCCATCCCCATGAAAACAGTTGTTCAATCAAGGGTCCTGCCTGCCTACCCTAGTGAGATGATCTCATCAGGAGAGCCCTGGGCTTGGAGGACAAGGCCCAAGGATCACATTTTCTGCCCTCAGGCTTAGGAGGTTTCCTGGTGGTGGCAGCATATGGGATTTACCGGCTGAAGGCTCGAGGTTCTACCAAGATGTCCATACACCTGATTCACACCAGAGTGGCAGCACAAGCCTGTGCTGTGGGTGCGATCATGCTGGGTAAGCAACTTGGTGAGGCCACAGAAGAATCAAGGCAGAACAGAGAAAGCCTGGGTTCTTCATCATAGAGCTCAAGAGCTCACAAGAGCTCCCGAGACTTTCTCAGGGTTCCCTGTTTCTGACTGATACAGGGTGCAGTCTGTTTCATGAGTTTGCTATAGCAGTGAGAAAAATCCCAGAGCATATACTTGCTAGCTTTAACACCACTAGACATCAGTATAACATGACAGTAACTAGCCTTGGATCGGTCACTTTGAGGTTTCTTACAGAAGGTATGTCAGAGTGCTTTGTGAGCTGTCAGATGGGATGTTCCCAAAGCTATATGGTTGGATGCTTAGAGTAGCTGTTGGGAAACTGGAACAGAAAGCCAAATAGGGAAGAACCGCTGGGACATCTGGGAGAGCCAGAGGACAAGTGTGGGGACTGGATGCTAAGAGGCAACTCTCTTCCTCCCTTGCACAGGTGCTGTATACACAATGTATAGAGATTTCAGCAAGAGGATGGCACAGGACTCTGGAGAGAAGTAGGAATCCTGAGTGGGCAGAACAGCCCATACCTTGCATCAGTCTCTGATGTACCTAATAAAGTAGTATTGTGGAAAGCCAACTGTTTTCTTCACCTGCAGAGAGTAGAGAAAGGGAATGGTGGTGGTTGTAGGAGAACCCAGTGCAAATGCGGGAAACCAAAGGGCTCTGACCCCAACTCAGCCAGGGAGACACACAGAAGTGGTAGTCTCCTGAGGAGGTGAGGAGGCCAGGAGGCTTTGGATCCCAGAATCTCAACAACTCCCATGCTACTTCAAGACCACATATGGAAGCAGCCTGGAGTGGAGTGAAAGATTGGGGGCAGGGCCTTGAGGCTCACGGGAACACAGAACCAGAGGCAGGCGGCAGGCTTTCCCTGGAGACTTAGGCAGGAAGGAGGTTACAGCTGGGAGCACAGGCCGGTGATGCCTCATGGGAGATCACATATCCAGAATGTAAGCATTAGGACTAGAGAAGAGCCGGTTAGATAAAAGAAGCAGGCCAAGCAAGACAGAGGTCAAAATGCTCTGTTCACTTACAAACCATAGTTAGGTTGAATTTGTAAAAAATAAAATTCCATGTAAATCCTGACAATGGGGCCCTTTGAGGTTAAACGTTTTCTTTCCCTTCTCTTTCCCGAGGCCCAAGTTTCTCTCTGTTCTTCAGGAATGGAGCCAGGCAGAGGCCACAGAAGTTAGCAGGAGGACAAGTGCCCCTTCCTTACTGGGACTCTGGGTTGGTGGTTTGTGGGTTATTCCAGATGGCCACAGCAGTTCCCAGACACTCTGACATGAAGGTCAAATGGCACAGATCTCTGCTTCAAGTCCAGGACCTGCGGCCCACCACAGGGAGCAGACACTGCACTCACATGGGGTAATTGAGTACAACATCCTGTTTGGCAAGCTCCAGCAACATAGGATCATCAAAGAACTTGCTGATGCTCACATCTTCACTCAGGCCCTGTAGAGAATGGGACAAATGTAAGACCAAGCTCCATGCAGCAGCTAACTGAGCTGTGCACTGTCCAAGACCTGCCTGGGGTGGAGGGAGGAAGAATGGGCTGTTCTAGAAGGTTTTTTTTTTTTGGTCGGTCATGGGTCTTGAATCCTGGGTCTGGGTGCTGTCCCTCAGCTCTTCAGCACAAGGCCAGCACTCTACCACTTGAACCACAATGCCATTTCTGGTTTTCTGGTGGTTAATTGGAGATGAGAGTCTCACAGGCTTTCCTGTCTGGGCTGGCTTTGAACCGAGATCCTCAGATCTTAGTCTCCAGAGTAGCTAGGATTACAAGTGTGAGCCACCAGCGCCCAGCTTTTTTTTTTTTTTTGTAAGTTGTGGGGCTTGAACTCAGGGCCTAGGCTTTTGTTCAAGGCTAGAGCTCTACCACTTTGAGCCACAGTGCCACTTCGTTTTCTGCTGATTAATTGGAGATAAGAGTCTCATGCACTTTCCTGCCTAGGATGGTTTTGAACCACGATCCTCAGATATCAGCCTCCTGAGTAGCTAGGATTACAGAAGTGAGCCATTAGTGCCTGGCTACAAGCTGTCTTTAGGGTGTTGTCACTGCCCTATTTCCTTTGGGCTACAGTTCTAATTGCCTGAGGATGAACAGCTCATATTTTTCCTTGCTGTGCAGTGAATGCTTTTCAGTTTATAGGCACTTAGGAAAAGAATCCAAAAGGATTCAGAGACCTGGGCTCAGAGACCTGGAGTTGTGGGGGGACAATGGGTTTGAGGGATACATACTTTCCTCCGACGGGTTTTGATCATGAATTCCCGGGCAAGATGAGGGGCTGGCTGTGGCTCTAAGGGGCGGATGACAATGCTCTTGTCCAGAGGATCACCAGGTACAATCTGAAAATAAGAGGGGTTTCAGATGATCCAAGCAGATTCCTTAGAATAGTCCTGACCAGAAGCAAGCCTCTTCTCTAGTCAGGTACCTCACTTGGGATTTAGAGGAGGAGCAGGCCAGAGGGGTTGAGCTTTGTACAAGTGCCAGATCAAGCTGGCCAGCCTGCCCTGTATTCTCACCTGCCAATGATGGAAGACAGACAAGGAAAACGCCTGTCCTTGGGTGTGAGTCCGCAGATCAGTCTCAAAGCCAAAAGAGTCGATGGCTGGAATGAAAGCTTTGATAGTGTAGAGAGGGGAGCCTGGGATGGGTGCATCCTGAGTTACGTGCCCCCTAAGACAGAAAAAGAAAGGCAGAATCCATAGTTGCACGTAAGTCAAAAGCAATGAAGCAATCTGCTTTTTTTTTTTTTTTGCTGGTCCTAGAGTTTGAACTCAGGGCCTGAGTGCTGTTCCTAAGCTTCTTTTACCTTATGCTCAAGGCTGGCACTCTACCACTTCAGCAACAGCTTCACCTCTGGCTTTTTTTTGTTGTTGTTTGGTCTGTTGTGGGGCCTGAACTCTGGGCCTGGGCGCTGTCCCTCAGCTCTTCAGCTCAAGGTGAGCGCTCTACCACTTTGAGCCACAGCACCACTTCCATTTTTTTTATTTTTTTCTGGTAGCTAATGTGGAGATAAGTCTCAGAGACTTTCCTGCTCCAGCTGGCTTTGAACTGCGATCCTCAGAGCTCAGCCTTCTGAGTAGCTAGGATTACAGGTGTGAGCCACTGGTGCCTGGTTTACTTCTGGCTTTTTTTTTTTGGGGGGTAGTTTTTAAATTGGAGAGACTCATAGATTTTCCTGCCTAGACTGGCTTTGAACTGTAATCCTTAGATCTCAGCTGCTGCTGCTTCTTTTTTTTTTTAGTCAGTCGTGGGGCCTGGGCACTGTCTCTCAGCTCTTCAGCTCAAGGCTAGCGCTCTACCACTTGAGCCACAGTGCCACTTCCAGCTTTTTTTTGCTTATGTGGTACTGAGGAATCGAACCCAGGGCCTCATACATGCGAGGCAAGCATTCTACCACTAAGCCACCTTCCCAGCCCCAGATCTCAGCTTCTTTAGCTAGGATTACAGGCCTTGAGCCACTGGTTCCTGACCAATCTGCCCTTTTGTTCAGCCAGTCCTGGGGCTTGAACTCAGGGACTGGGCACTGTTCCTGAGCTTTTGGGATCAAGGCTAGTGCTCTACCACTGAGCCACAACTCCACCGCCATCTTTTTTGGTGACTAATTGGAGATAAGAGTTATAGACTTTAATGCCCAGGCTGGCTTTGAACTTCGATCCTCAAATCTCAGATTCTTGAGTAGCTAGGATTACAGGCATGAACCACCAGCACCCAGCTCAGAAAAATCATACATTCTCATCTGTAGTAAGCTGGGGAATGCCTCATTTACTGCTTTGTTCTGGAAAACAAGCTCACTGGGTTTCTGAGTGGAGAAGTGAGGAGGTTCAGCTTTTCTCTCCTGTAGAGCTGAGGGGTTTGGTGTTCTGCTCTTCCTCTCAGCACTCTTCTCTAACATGATGAGCTGCTTACCTGCGTCTGGCCAGGACAGTGTAAACAGCTGACACACAATCTGCAGGGGCCTGAACCTCTACAAAGTAGTAAGGCTCCATCAGACGAGGGGTGGCCTGCACAGAGCAAGAAGGGCTTAGGCTGAGGATTAAGATTCCTTAGGTCCCCAAAGCCGGGTTCTTCTCCAACCAAGGAGGATGGTCCCCTACAATCCTTCTCTCTTACCATGAGGAAGGCAGAGTAGACGACTCTCCTGGCTGTGGGGATGATCTGGCCCCCACCTCGGTGCAAGGGCTCTTGGGCAACCACTGCATCCAGGATCTTAAACTTGACATTTCGAATCACTGAAAAGGAGATGGGGACAGTTGCATATAGTTCTAGGGCTAGTCCTGGGGCCAGAGCATCTTGCCCCATCTCAGCCATAAAAGATATAGGACAAATATCACAATCAGCAGGGCCTGTAGCAAAGAGGTCAACCGTAAAGCACATAGTGTTTGCTTCAGGCCATGCTTGGACATTCACAACTTTCCCACTGTAGGTGTGGGGTCAATTAACCACTCTAATTACTTATCTCCCTCCCTCTCTCCCCAAATTAAACTCAGGGCCTTGTGTATAGTAGGTAAGTGCTTTATCATTTGAATAATATCTCCAGCCTCTTATCTTTTGGACAACTCCTCTTAACATATCAAAAGATAGATCCTTCAAGAATAAGGAGTAATGTCAGTATAGAAATGAGTTCATTTCTAGGATATACCAAATACTGAATCAAGGAGAGGAGGAAAGGATGGCTCAGGATGGTTCAATATACTTCAAGTTGTTTTTGCTGCTAGGTCCCATACATGAAGAGCCCACCCCAGATCAGATGGCCAGATGTGAGGGTTTTGGGGACAGACGCAGGAAGTACTTGCAGACTTACACTCATCACATAGGGGCCCCTCCCTGGTTCCCCACTGGAAACCTTGAACGATGCTGTCCTTCACTGAACCAAGAAGAGCCTTGTCCACCTGCACAGAAACATAAGGGCTCTTTAGCAGTCCCCTGGCAATAGCCAATGAATTTAGAGGGAGAAGAAGAACAGAGGAACAACTGTGACAGCACACACTTCTTCATCAGGGGTCACAAATGCCCTTTGGAAATAACACTTTGCACTTCTACTGAAAAGCTCACAGATTGTCATGCAGTTCCTATGGGGTCTGCAGTACCTCTGAGGGCAGGGTATCATCTACCAGGATGTTGGGGCCTGTGGCATCAGGGCCAAAAGCCCAGATAGAACGGGCAGCCAGCAGATCCCAGTCATACTTGGTCTGGAAGAACTCTCCCAGCTTCTTCCTAAGGAGAGAAGGAGAATGTGGAAAGCTCTATGCTGCTGATTTCTAAAGCAATGGAGCCTCCCTTGTCCCCCCCTTTTTTTGTCATGGGGCCTGGCTCTGTCCCTCAGCTCTTCAGCTCAAGGCTAGTGCTCTACCATTTGAGCCATAGTGCTACTTCCGGCTTTTTCTGCTTATGTGGTGCTGAGGAATCAAACCCAGGGCCTCATGCATGCAAGGCAAGCACTCTATCACTGAGCCACCTTCCCAGCCCCTGGAGCCTGCCTTTTTAGGGGACAGTCTCGCACTGACACACTGGGTCCAGGACAATAGCAAAGGAGGTACACCTTCCCCAAAGAATATGTGATGTTAGAAACCAGGCAGGTAAGCTGTGTCATCAGCTCTGGGAGGTAGAGCTGTATCCCTACCTGTTCCAGGTTATCTGGACCACCTCATTTTCTATATCTTCAGCAAGACCCTTCTCAAGAGGTTCAGCAATCATGGTGATCTTATTCCTGGTGAGAAAGGACATGGGCAATAAGGAGGGTTCAAAAAACTTATAGGGGACATTTCTAAGAAAATGGTAACAAAGCAGACAGCAAGCTGGGTACCAGTGGCTCACACTTATAAGCCTACTCAGAGATATAAGGTTTATTTGGTCAGTCACAGGGCTTGAACTCTGGGCTGCGGCATTGTCCTTTAGCTCTTCAGTTTAGGGTAAGCATTCTACCAATTGAGCCACTGAGCCACTTCCAGTTTTCTGGTGGTTTATTGGAGGTACGAGTCTCATGGGCTTTCCTGCCCAGACTGGTTTTGAACCACGATCCTCAAATCTCAGCTTCCTGAGTAACTAAAATTACAGGCATGAGCCACTGGCGCCCAGTGAGAATCAAGTTTTGAAGCCAGTACAAGCAGAGAAATACAGATTTGTATTTCCAATTAACCAGCAAAAGCTAGAAGTGAAGGTGTGGCTTAAGTGGTAGAGTGTCAGCTGAGAGCATAAAAGCAGAGCAAAAATAATAGGCCCTGATTTGAAGCCCCAATACTGACAGGAAAAAAAAAAAAAGCATGTGCTTAGTATGTAAGGTGTAGGGTTCCATGGCTAACATTGCAAAAATCAAAGGACTAGGCAAAATTTTAAAATTGTGATATGACATAGAGAAGTAGCAATTACGAAACTTCTCTTAGGAGCATCTAAGTCAAAGGATTTCACAGCACAGTGAAGGGACAAGGAGCTAGGGTAAATTCAAGTACTCTAAGTACCCCACTCCAATCCCCAGTCTCTAATTTTACAGTGCTTTGGTTGGGGTAGAACTTGGTTAAATACAGGAGGGAGGCTGTCAGGGCCAGGGACACTGAATTCCCAGCTTACTTGTTGTTTTTTGGCAACATGGTTTGGGTAAGTAGCCCACACTGTCCCCAAACACACCCTCTTTCTCATACCTGTCAGTACTAAGGTTTGAACTCAGGGCCTGGGCACTGTCCCTGAGCTTTTTTGCTCAAGGCTACTGCTCTATAACTTGAGTCACAGCTCCACTTCTGGCTTTTTTTGTGATTAATACCAGTAGGAGTCTCATGTACTTTCTTGCCTGGGCTGGCTTTAAACCAAGATGCTCAGCCTCCTGAATAGCTAGGATTATAGACAAGAGCCACCAGCACCTGGATTATCTGAACTCAACCCTCCTGCTTTACCCTCTCCATGCTGGGATGACTGGTGGACCTTTTTTTGTGTTTGCTGGTCCTGGGGCTTGAACTCAAGACCTGGGGTCTGTCCCTGAGTCTCTCTGTGCTCTACCATCTGAGACACAGTGCCACTTCTGGTCTTTTCTGTTCATGTAGTACTGAATAATCAAACCTAGGGCTTCATGCTAAGCAAGCACTCTACCATTAAACCACATTCCCAGCCCTAGCTTACTTCTTCTTTTTTTTTTGGATTGTTTGTGAGGCCTGAACTCTGGGCCTGTGCTCTGTCCCTCAGCTCTTCAGCTAGCATTCTACCACTTGAGCCACAGCGCCACTTCCGGCTTTTTCTGTTTATGTGGTGCTGAGGAATCGAACCCAGGGCCTCATAGGTGCAAGGCAAGCACTTTATCACTGAGCCACCTTCCCAGTCCCCATAGCTTACTTCTTATTGGGTGTTTCAGCAAAGCACTTGAGGGAGGATGTTTCCACCACTGTCTCACAAAACGTGACAACTGGGTCAGCCACCTGGGAAATGAAAGAAATTGTGACAAAGTTAATTTTGCTGGAAGTTCTAACTTCTCTGTGAGCCCCCTCTGCTATAACCAGTATTGAGTGACAGGTACAAGAACAAGTTAAAAAGCTTTCCATATACCACTATTAAATAGCCTGGTAAAATCTGGTATACTAAAAGCTATTCTACTCCGAAGATATGAGTTAGTGGGGGATCAAAGTGGGGCTTTAGTTATGGTCTTCCAAGATAGCTTCTAACATCTGTTTGGTTGTTCACTGCCATTTACTGACAACTCCTGGGGGTCTGAGGAAGCCAGTGTTGGAGACCTACTGGTGAGTGCCGGCTCCATTCCCAGCTCATGATGCTCCTGGTTGGTCTGCGGGCCAGAAAAGCCACTGTCCCTTGGGGATACCAGCAGAGGCATCTAAGAGGTATATTGATGGCACCTGCCCCAGTAGCACAGGGCTTTGGAGAAAATATTTGCCTTGATTGAGAGTTGGAAGCTAATCTTCTGGACATAAACACAGAAAAGCCAGCTCAGGGGAGGTTCTTAAAACCTCTTGTCTTGAAAGCCTTGACTTTAAATATAGGACACAGAAAAACTCAGTGACAGGCAAACCAGGTCTCTAAAATCTTCCCTGAGAAGGAGCAACAGATACTGCTTTTCTTTTTTCTTTTTTTGGGTCTGGTCGTGGGGCCTGAACTCTGGGCCTCTGGGCCTGGGCGCTGTCCCTCAGCTCTTCAGCTTAAGGCTAGCACTCTACCATGTGAGCCACAGCGCCACTTCCAGCTTTTTTCTTTTTGCTTATGTGGTGCTGAGGAATCAAACCCAGGGCCTCAAGCATGCAAGGCAAGTGCTCTACCACTGAGCCAACTTCCCAGCCCCAGATAGTGCTTTTCATAGACAGATCTCTTCTCATGGACTCCCTTTATCTTTTAAGAGTCAGGGGATCTAAGATTTGGCCCATGAAATCCCTCTTAAGATAGGAGACAGGCTCTTGCCCAGGCAGGGGCTAAAGAAAAGGGCTCTACTTTACCTTGATGTCTATCTCCGAATACATCTTCCTCAGATCGTGCATCACACAGTCCAGGTAGAGTTCCCCAGTGCCCAGAATCACATGTTCACCAGATTCTTCCACCTGAAACACAATATTCCATACAGTGACTGTTCCAGCCTCTTCAAGAAGGCTCACTGAAGGCTGGGTACCAACCAGTCAGTCCTTCAGACACCAGGACCACTCAGCATAATGCTACTGGGAATGAAATTATTGTTTTCATTCTTATTCTTTTAGGGAAAGATCCTACCCTATGATCATGCATATAAGTTGACCCTTTTGCCCTGGCCAGCTGCTCAGACTCAAAATATCGAGTCGGATTAATTTACTTGTCTGGAAAATCAATTCAAAGGGTATTCCCCAAGGAAAATACCTAAAGACATTTTTGAGAAACATACATATTCATGCAAACTCATTTGTGTATGGTTTCTAACATAAGTTGCAAAGGCAACAGGTTAGGACCACCTGGTGAATGTGATGAGTCAAGTGGCATAAATAAAACAGCCAGAGTAAGCAGGGCATAGATGCCACTGTGGCAGATCTCAGACATACCTTGGTGGTAAGGGAAGGATAGCTCTTGTTGACCTTGCGCAGGCCATCAAGCATCTTGGGCAGCTCTGAGGGGTTGACAGGCTCGACAGCAATCTTGATAACAGATGTGGTATTGAACTTCAAAGGCCGGAAAATTTGAGCCTGAAATCCAAAATGAAGAGAAACGAGGGCATCTTAGCAAAGTAGGCAGTGGGTACAGAAATAAGAAAGGACTGAGTCTGGGCGTGCGCCTGTAATCCTAATTACTCAAGGAAGGGGCTGAGATTGGAGGGTTATAGTTCAGAGCCAGCTGAGACTAAAGTCTGTGACACTCTATTTCAAGTAACAGTACGAGCTGTGGGTCTGGTAAGGTGGTTCAGTGGTAGAGTGCTTGCCTTGCATGCATGAGGCCCTGGGTTCGATTCCTCAGCACCAAATAAGTAGAAAAAGCTGGAAGTGGTGCTATGGCTCAAGTGGGAGAGCGCTAGCCTTGAGCTGAAGAGCTGAGGGACAGCGCCTAGGCCCAGAGTTCAGGCCCCACAGCCAAAAAAAGAAAAAAAAAGGTATGAGCTATGCACATGCAAGCTGAGCCAAAGCAGAAGGTACTGAGTTCAAGCCACAGTACCAGAAAAAAAGAGAACAGACTGAGAACCTGCTAAAGTTGAGATGTTTCTCAGCCAGAAGGTATGGGGACATCTGAAAGGCTATTAATTCCCAGATGTCTTGGCAGAAAAGGATAGGTAGAAACGGGCAAGGAGGTATATCCTTATGATCCTAGTTACTTGGGAGGCACATTCAGGGGAATTTTGAGTTGGGGCCAGATAGGCAAAGTTAGGACTCTATCTGAAACAAAACAAAACCCAACAAAATAAAAACAAAAAGGCTAAGAGCATGGCTCAGGTGCTAGAATGCAAGGCCTCAAGTCCAATCCCTATTTATCACCTCCCTACATCCCCCACAAAAGAGAAGTAGAAAACAAAAAGGAGCCAGGCACTGGTGGCTTATGCCACCAGGAGGCTGAGATCTGAGGATCACAGTTCAAAGCCAGCCAGGGCAGGAAAGTCTGCCAGATTCTTATCTTCAATTAACCACCAGAAAACCAGAAGTGGCTCTGTGGCTCAAGCGGTAGAGCACTAGACTTGAGCTGAAGAGCTCAGGGACAGCACCCAGGCCCAGAATTCAAGCCCCACAACTGACAAAAAGAAAACAAAAAGAACACTTCCTTGTCCCTAGCATTAGCACTAAACAGAGGAGAATGCAGCAGGATGAGAACTGGGAGGCTGAATCCAGGCTGGAACCAAGAAGTGGCAGTGACTCTGGGTCAGAGCCCTTAAGTTCTACTGTGTTTGCTCACATGTACTGTGGTTCCTTGTGCCCCTCTAGCTTAAGCCCATCCAGCTGGCCTCTGTAGAAACTCTTACCTCCTCATTGCCTCTAGGTTCAGTTATGGTTGCTGTCTTCACAATTGGCTGATCAACACCTTCAATCAGAACCCAGTTGCCAGCAGGAACACGGTTCACCTCAATGTGGTACCTGGGGCAACATTCATTAAAAAGCCATGGAACTTAGGCACATTTTATAAAAATGTATAGGCTATGGGCCAGGAGTAGAGGTAAGCAAAACAGATACATTCTACCTGGAGAGATATAATGATCATATAACCACAAATACATAAGTATTAAAAATTGTTTTCATTCTTCAAAAATCTAATTTTAATCAGAAGCTCATGATAAAAAAAAATTTGTTCAAGATGTCAAATACTAAGGGAATACAAAAGACACTCAATTTTCCAAGCTCTTTGATTTTCCTCAGTCATCACTGAAGCAGAGCATATATATTAAGGACAGTACTGCCTTCGTTCTGGCTTGTCAACTGAGATGCCAAACTCATAAACTGACAAGTAGCTCAGAGGTCCAAGCTAAATTTGATTCAGCAGAGTAGGATGCTACAAGCAACACAAAAAAGCCTATGGTCTTGTCAAAGAATAAACAAAGGAGGTTGGGAAATAATTTCTTTTTTTTTTTTTTTGAGGGGGGGAAAGAGGGTCATAACTTAAGGAACACAGAAGTGGAAAAAAGGATTAAAATAAGTAAAAGTAGAAATCTTGTCAAAAAATTTCATTCTAAAGTAAAGGAAATTTCATCCAAAAGAAAGAAAGGCTGGTGGCATTATGCCAACAGTAGCTGCCCTTTGGCTCAAGCAACCTTAAAAGCTGACAGATGTGGGCTGGAAAGGTGGCTCAGTGGTAGAGCACTTGCCTTGCATGCATGAGGCCCTGGGTTCAATTCCTCAGTACCACATAAGCAAAAAAGAAAAAAGCCAGAAGTGGCGCTGTGGCTCAAGTGGTAGAGTGCTAGCCTTGAGCTGAAGAGCTGAGGGACAGCGCCCAGGCCCAGAGGCCCAGAGTTCAGGCCCCACGACTGGGCCCCCCCCCAAAAAAAAGCTGACAGATGTGCTGTGAGGTACATTTTATCCCCACTCTGTGGAGCCAGACAACTCCTATGTTTCCAAGGAGGAAACACCCGTTTCTATCCTGAAACATTCAGTCCTAGGACAGTGGATAACACATGACCCTTACCCAAGCCCAATATTTTGGTTGTTGGTACCTGGCCACAGAGATCCAAAGACGGCCCACGGTGCAAATTTGGGAGTCTTCCTCATCCTCCAGTGTGTAGTTCTCCCCTAGCACTTTGACAGGCTGCCCAGCATGAATTGTACCACTTAGCACCCGGCCAAAAGCGTGAAATTGAACTCCATCATCTGTACTATACATCTTAGTAGTATGGCACATCAGAGGGCCCTGGAAGAGGGGACAAAATGAAGTTTCAACCACATGCACTCTGTGGGGAAGAACCCATCTCCACCTCCCTTGATGGCAATGACATGAGCTCTATAAGGAGAAACCCAACAAAGGATTTTGTGGTGGTTATCTGGGAAAATTCCAAACCATGCTTTATCCCCTCCCTCTAACTAGGGATAATGGAAACACAAGCATAGAAAATGCTTTTTTTATTTTTCAGAGGGAGAGGGTCAGTTTAGAATGGCAGATTGGAATAAGCAAGATTACTTGTCCTAAATTTCCTGAGAATAGAATTCACAATTCTCAACCTATTGTAGACTTATAAAGATAAACTAGATTGCCTAACTAATTGGTGGGAAAGATATTTGTTTTTGTTTTTTGGGTGCCTAGGGATTAAACCTGGGCCTCACCCTAGTAGTGAGGCCTATATCCCAGCCCTGGAAAAAGGTATTTCGACACCAGGACTGACAAAATGCGCTCCCATTGGCTGAATCTTTACTCTCTGCCAGTTATCATCCCTTTCTTTCTCTCCTTTCTCTTCTCTTCTCTCCTTCCGTCCCTCCCTCCCTGCCTTTCTTTGTTGTGGGGTTTGAACTCTAGGCCTGGGCACTGTTCCTCAGCTCTTCAGCTCAAGGCTAGTGCTCAAGCCACAGCCCGACTTCTGGTTTTCTGGTGGCTAATTGGAGTTAAGAGTCTCATGGACTTTCCTGCCCGCTGGCTTTGACTTGTGATCTTCAGATCTCAGCCTCCTGAGCAGCTAGGATTACAGGTGTGAACCACTGGTATCAGGCTTTAATTCTTTTTTTTTTTTTCCTGTGGTGGGGCTTGAACTCGGCCAGGGCACTATCCCTCAGCTCTTCAGCTCAAGGCAAGTGCTCTACCACTTGAGCCACAGTGCCACTTCCGGTTTTCTAGTGGTTTATTGGAGATAAAAAGTCTCACAGACTTTCCTGCCTGGGCTGGCTTTGAACCGTGATCCTCAGATCTCAGCCTCCTGAGTAGCTAGGATTATAGGCATGAACCACTGGTGCCCA
>NW_012267363.1:650617-741865 GCF_000151885.1 Dipodomys ordii | reverse complement strand
AAAAAAAAAAAGAATTAGAATTAGGAGGGAGGCTGGGGAATCACACTTCCTTACATCAGGGTCACAGTCACTCATGGCCTCGCCAAGGTCAGAGTCTATACCACCAGTATAGGTGTGCTCAATCTTTGGCTTGGCGCCCACTTTTGGAGAAGGGATATGCTGCACACACATGTCCACAAAGCCTGTAAAGGGAAAAGAGAAAGCTATTACAACACATTCTCATAGGAGGAAGTGGGCAGCAATTCTGGACCTATTCATAATAGCCAGAAAGCTAACATTTAGGGATCTGATGCTTAGCTCAAAAGCTATGCAGCCATGAGTCTGGGGAAGTGATAATAGGAGAATACTAAAAAATTAGGAGTTAGAAATAGAAGAACCAGGTCTTGGTGGTAACATGATTTCTTGAAAGCTGACAAACTTAAAAGCACCTGTAACAGTTCTCAGCCAGAGATATATACCTTTACTGAATATAAGCATTTACTGACCACCTACATTTGCTAGATAAGCACCCCATTTTGCTTCTATATTTACATTTCAAAATTCTTCCCCTTTGAGATACTATGTATATGTTTCTAGTCAAACTCCTATTTTCCCAATAGATTAGTAAACCATAAAAGAGACCACTGAATAGCACACTGGGATAGGTATGATAATATCTTCTTTTTTTGCAATATTGGGGATGGGGAATCAAACCTAGGGTCTTGAGCATGCAAAGACAAGTGCATCATAACTGAGCAACATTCTCTGTTCAAGATGTGTCTACTTTTCGTTGTTGTCCAGTGTGTCTCAGACTGTTGACCAGACATAATGGATTATTAAAATTACCTATTTGAGGAGTCCAGACACCTAGTTCCCACCAGACTTGAATCTGAGAGTACTGAGAAGATCTAATTCCTTATACTTTGCAGAGATAAGATTTTTGATACCATCTACTAGGCAAAACATCTAGTAAAAAAAAACACTGCAGTCTAACAGTCTTACAGCTGGGCACCAGTAGTTCATACCTGTAATCCTAGCCCCCGAGGAGGCTGAGATCTGAGGACTGTGGTTCAAAGCCAGCCCTGGGAAGGAAAGTCTGTAAAGCTCTTATCTCCCATTAACCACAAAAAGCTCAAAGTGGAGCTGTGGCTAGCCTTCAGCACAGAAAAAAAAAAAAAGTCTTAGAACTCTGGCCACCACTACCGGTAAGGAGAGCTCTCTCATGCTACTTGTGGCAGGACCCACAGAAGATAATTTTAAGCGCCATGAGCTCGTTCTCACCTGTGAACTCTCCAAAGAACTTTTTGCAGACTAGCCTGAGCAGAGGGCGGATGTTCAGCTTCAGCTCCTCCTTGGTGAGATGGATGCCAAGCTCATCTAGTGTCCTTGGGAGGCTGGTGTCTACATCTCCCACCACCTGTGAGCATATCAGACACGAGGTTAGCTGTAGTAAGAGCCTCAGTGAGTGATACAGAAGAGAATGAAGGAGGCCAAAAGGTAATCTGAAGAGCAATTTTATACAGGGAGAACTCTTGGCAAGAACAGTTTGTTTCAGGAAACCCTTCAAATCAAACTCCCAAACTGATGGATATACCAAGCATTCAGCTTCATTACTGTGAGTGCTGCCTCCTGGTGTCTGAAAAGCAGTATTGTTCTCACTCAGGAAATCCCTCAACCCTCCTACTTAAGAGAGGGCTCAGATTTAGAGACCAGTGCACTAGAAGGAACCAAAAAAGGCCACTTGGCAGTCCATCCTGACAGGATAGGGCCAGGCTAAATCATTCTCAGTAGACTCAAGGTCTCTATTGAGGAAGATTCTATAAATTTCTTTTATTAATCCATTTCAGTCTGACATGAGATACAAAGTGTTTTTCAGGACTGATAAATTTTACTTGTTATTTTGTCTTGTTGCTATGTTTTGTTCTGTTACTGGCCACACACATACTGAGACTGTGTCCTCTGTGTGTGGGGCTTACTAAACACCTGTGCATTTTATTACTGTCTAGGGAGAGAAGTCTGTATACAAATTCCTGCATGATATTTTTATCCTTGTGGTCCTACACTTCGTTTTTTTTTATTCTTACTTAGCATGTTTTTCTTGTATTTGTTTTTGTTTTTTGCCAGTCCTGAGGTTTTGAACTCTGCCTAAGCCCTGTCCCTGAGCTTTTTTGTTCAAGGATAGCACTCTACCACTTTAGCCACAGCTTTTTGTTTGTATGTGGTACAGAGGAATTGAACCCAGGGCTTCATGCATGTTAGGCAAGCACTCTACCATTAAGCCATATTCCCACCCCCTTAGCATGTTCTTAAAGTTTTATTAGCATATATTAATTGTACAAAGGACTTTTCCATATATGCATTCAATATACTTTGAGTTCACCCTTCTATTTTCCACTTTAATTAATTTTTAATGGGTTTCATTATTCTATTTTCAGACATTTATATAAATTATGTCAACCAAAACCATTTCCCCATTACCCTCTTCTTTGCCCACCCTTGCAGCTTGTTCTTAAACAAGTCCCAGTTTTACATTCATAGTCCTACACTTTAAGGAGTACAAATTCATATAAATATATTGGCCAAGTGTGGTGGTTCAAGCCTTGTTCAAGGATTGTGGTCTAAGGCCAGCTCGGGCAAAAAGTCTGACCCATTTCAATCAACAATCTGGGTAAAGTGGTACACAATTGTGAACCTAGGTATACAAAAGGCCATAGGTAGATAGGAGGATCTAGGTCTAATAATGGCTCTGGTGGGTAGGAGGGGGACACAAAAATGCAAGACCTTATCTGAAAAATAACCAAACCAAAAAAAGGTCTGGGGTTGGCTCAAGTGGTAGAACCCAAGCATAAGGCCTTGAGTCCAAACCCCAGTATTATTTTTATTTTATTTATTTATTTTTTGGTCCGGTAGTGGGGCCTGAACTCTGGGCCTGGGAGCTGTCCCTCAGCTCTTCAGCTCAAGGCTAGTGCTCTACCACTTGAGCCACAGCGCCACTTCCGGCTTTTTTCTTTTTGCTTATGTGGTGTTGAGGAATTGAACCCAGGGCCTCAGGCATGAAAAGCAAGCGCTCCACCACTAATCCAGCTTCCCAGCCCAAACCCCAGTATTATTAACAAAACAAAAATACAGTTTCATTCTTTTCGTTTCATTATTTTCCTTAGAGCATCTTATAAGTTGAACTTTATTTTTAATAATTACGGAAGTGTCCTTTCAATCTGCCAAATATCATACACAATCATGCTCAGAATGGAAATTTCAATAAAGTTCATGCAGCCATACTTCCTAGGTTCTTTTTAAACCTAGACAGTCTCATTTATATTGCCCAAGTTGGTCAGGTAGGCTCAGGTGATCTCCTTGCCTTAGTCTCTTAAGTAGCTGAATTTACAGGAATAAAGCACCATGCCCAGAACTTGGGCTTGAACTCAGGGCCTTGCCCTCTCACTCAGACTTTTCTGCTCATGGCTGACACTCTACCACTTGAGTCACACATCCACTCCTGACTTTTTGCTAGTTAGAAATAAGAGTCCTGAGGATTTATTTGTCCAGGTGAACTTCAAACTAAGAGTCTCAGATTTGTTTCTTGAGTAGGCTAGATTCCAAATGTGAGCCACCAGTGCCCAGCTGTAGCTGAGTTTGTTTATTTGTTTTTCTTTTTATAAAGGTGATGGACAGAGGAGTTACAGTTACATAAGCCAGGTAATGAGTACCTTCTTTTTGGACAATGTCACTACTTTGTCACACTGCATAAAGCACTTCATTTTATGAAATGTAACAAAATTTAATCAGATTTTCATTGATAAACATCAGAGTTTTTTTTTTCATGTAATCAGATAATGCTATTAACACAGCTTTATTTAATATACATTAATACAGGGAAAGCTTTCACAATTATACCGGTAAGTTAATTAATTAGTGAGCATATGTCCACATACTTTCTCTAGATTATGCCTTTTCTTTGTTTTCCACCTCCTGTGTTCCTCTAACTTACATAGCACTATTGGAATTAAAAGTATTGTATTCTAGATGCAAAAAAAATCCTAGCTCACACCTGTAATCCTAGCTACTCAGGAGGCTAAGATCTGAGGATCACAATTCAACGCCTGCCCGGGCAGGCAAGTCCGTGAGACTCTTATCTCCGATAAACCACTTAGAAAACTGGAAGTGGAGCTGTGGCTCAAATGGTAGAGGCTCAAGGACAGCACCTAGGCCCAGAGTTCAAGCCCCACTACCGACCAACAACAACAACAACAAAAGATTTATAATAAACAACTGGTAACACTCTCATCCTAGTAAACCAAACTAAGCAGAGAAGAAACTGAGTTCACCAGCTTTTCTACCTTGTCAAGACACTTACCTGAGCAAGGATCTTATAAAGGGGCTCCAAGATAAACTCCACGAAGCTTCTCTGGGAGCTGCTAGTTGGGGCCTTTTTTGTGAATTTTCGCCTAGAGAAAAGAATTCTTTGAGTGACACTGGAGATAGAAGGCAACATGAATGACCACAGGGTGCACTGTGGAGATAGAAGGCAACATGAATGACCACAGGGTGCACTGTCTAAATTATGAATCTGAGTAGTAATCAAGTAGAGGTCTATGGATGTGATCATAGTAGAATATGCGTTGCGGTTCTCCTGCATGCCTCAGCTAAACTTGAATACTCATGAAAAACGAGCTTCTCACTTAAACACAGCTCACGGATGTCAATCCACTCAAGACAGGAGAAAGAACAGTTTATATCTATGTAAAAAGTACATTTTTAAATTTTTTGCTTGTCCTAGAGCTTGAACTCTGGGCCTGGGTGTTGATTCTGAGCTCCTCTTGCTTAAGGCTAGTGATCTACCACTTGAGCCACAGCACCACTTCTAGATTTTTCTGAACAGTTTATTGGAGACAATAAACTGCCTGGGCTGGCTTTGAATGGCAATCCTCAGATCTTGGCCTCCTGAGTAGCTATGATTACAGGCATAAAACACTGGTTCCCAGCAAAAAAAAAATAGTTTATTTATTTTTTTTTTGTGTCGGTTGTGGAACTTCAATTCTGGGCCTGAGCGCTGTCCCTCAGCTCTTCAGCTCAAGGCTAGCACTCTACCACTTGAGCTACAGTGCTACTTCCGGTTTTCTGGTGGTTTATTGGAGATAAGAGTTTCATGGACTTTCCTGCCTGGGCTTGCTTTGAACCCGATCCACCTGATCCTAAGATCTCAGCCTCCTGAGTAGCTAGGATTACAGGCGTGAGTCACCGGCACTCAGCATAAAATAGGTTTGTTTCGTTTTTTTGCCAATCATGGGGCCTAAACTCTGGGCCTGGTCGTTGTCCCTGTGCTCTTCAGCTCAAGGCTAGCGCTCTACCATTTGAGCCACAGTACCACTTCTGGTTTTTTCTGCTTATGTGGTGCGGAGGAATGGAACCCAGGGCCTCATGCATGCAAGGCAAGCACTCTACCACTGTGCCACCTTCCCAGCCCTAAAACAGGTTTTAATCTTAGGAACTTATCTGCCCTTGCTTACTGGGATGCTAGATGCAGACTCACGTTTTATACTGTACTTACGTTTTAGGGTTGAAATAGATGTCACCCCAGAGTCTTTTAGCAAATTCCTGGTAATTAATGTCACCTACAGAAGAAGCCACATGATTATAATCTATCTAGCACAGTGTTGACTGAAATTCTCTTTCAGATGTTATAAGTAGGAATTTCTTTCTAAAAAGGGTTTCTTTCTAGGTGTTTCCTTCTAACAGGCAAGAAGACATGACCATTGAGGTATAAAGAACAGGGCTAGGGCAATGTTGAGAGAGCCCAAAGTGAGAATCCATGTTGTTTGGCTTTTTTTTTTTTTGCCATCTTGGGGCTTGAACTCAGGGCCTGGGCAATGTACCTTAGCTTCTTTTGCTCAAGGTTAATTCTCACCTAAAGCACCACTTCCAGCTTTTTCTGTGTATGTGGTACTGAGGAATCGAACACAGGGCTTCCTTCATGCATGGTAAGCAAGCACTCTATCACTAAGCCACATTCCCAGCCCCTCCATGTTATTTCTTTTCCAGTAAGTGCAGGACTGAGCTATGAACAGGGGCATGGTCTATAACTTTTCCTGATGAAACAGGATCAAATGCCTGTCTGTGTTGTCTGCTTTCAGTGAAACTCCATCTTTTTTGCAAGTAGACTTTACTGCTTATTTTTTTCTAGATATATCTGTAAAGTATATTCTATTGCTACTGTAGGCCACCTGCCAGCTGCAGCATCGGCATGAAGCTCTGCCAAGTCCTACAAGTCTGGCAGGCCATCACCAAGTCTCTAGAGAGAAAATATCAGGGGCAACCTTTGTCTCATCTTGTACCAACTATAAGTTTGACTTCAAGGAAAAATTGGTCAGACTGAACCAAGCGAATGTGGTATGCAAAGACATATTCATTAATCTGGGGAATGAATGAATACCAGAGAATTTGAACTCAAAGTTTTATGCTGGCTAAGCAGACACTCTACCTCTTGAGCCAGGCCTCCAGCCCAACTATGGAATTTATTTATTTACAAGTTTCAGGATCAGCACACACACACACACACACACTCTCTCTCTCTCTCTCTCTGCTGGCAAGAGTAATTCCTATTTCACTAATCCTGTCTCACTCTAAGAGAGATTTTTTTTTTTTTGGTCGATCATGGGGCTTGAACTCTGGGCTTAGGCGCTGTCCTGTGCTCTTCGGCTCAAGGCGAGTACTCTACCACTTAAGCTACAGCACCACTTCTGGTTTTCTAATGGTTTATTGGAGATAAGAGTCTCACAGAGGGGCTGGGAGGGTGGCTCAGTGGTAGAGAGCTTGCTTTGCATGCCTGAGGCCCTGGGTTCGATTTCTCAGCACCACATAAACAAAAAGAAAAATGCTGGAAGTGGCGCTGTGGCTCAAGTGGTAGAGCGCTAGCCTTGAGCTGAAGAGCTGAGGGACAGCGCCCAGGCCCAGAGTTCAGGCCCCACGACCGGACCTAAAAAAAAAAAAAAAAAAAATTCCTGCCCGGGCTGGCTTTGAACCATAATCCTCAGATCTCAGCCTCCTGAGTAGCTAGTATTACAGGTGTGAGCCACCAGCGCTTGGCTAAGAGAAATTTTAATTTCTATTTTCTCTCTTTCTTTTGTACAGAGGTTTGGACTCAGGGTCTTGCATTTGCTATACTTGCTTGCTCAGCTGTCACTCTAGCCCTGCTTTCTGCTGTTATTTTTAGAGACAGTCTCATGGAAGTTAATGCCTGTTTTGAACCTTAATCCTTCAGATCTGTCTCTTAAGTAGCTAGGATGAACTACACACACACTTTTTTTTTGTTGGTCCTGGGTGCTAGTGTTCTACCACTTGAGATACAGTGGCATTTCCAGCTTTTTTTTTTGTCAGTTGTGGGGCTTTGAACTCTGGGCCTAAGCGCTGTCCCTCAGCTCTTCAGCTCAAGGCTAGCACTCTACCACTCGAGCTACAGCACCACTTCCAGTTTTCTGGTGGTTTATTGGAGATAAGGTCTCATGGACTTTCCTGCCTAGGCTACCTTTGAACCATGATCCTCAGATCTCAGCCTCCTGAGTAGCTAGGATTACAAGCATGAGCCACCAGAGCCTGGCTACAAAGCCAATTTTTGAGCCATTCAGCAGGAAAGACATACAGGACTCTGGGGAAAACTGGCGAGACAGAGCACCAGCCAGAGCTTACCAAATGTGTCAGCGTAGATCTTGGCAAATGAGCCCAGAGTGAAGCAGATGCTGTATTGGGAGCTGGAGAAGCAGACATTGCCCAGCAGCGGAGAAAGGATCAGATTCTCATCGGTGGAATACATGCTGAAACACAGAACATGGTGAGCCACTGCCAACCTGTGCAGCAGGCTGACACACTGCCAGCAGGGAGGGGCAGGAACTCCCTGTCACGGCCACTCTCCAACCTCAGGAGCAGCTTGCATAAGAGTCTAGTTTGCCAGCAGCCTGGTCCAAGAAAGTGACATGATGGAGTTGTTCCTTAACTCCCAGTAACAAGCTGCTTTCCCAGAGCATGGAACATTCTGCACTGTCTTGGAAAAGTTAACCACAAGGGACAGACAAGGAGAAACCTAGATGTCAGAGACAAAAGACTTTGACTATCACAGGAATTAATCTCATATGCCAGAGAGGAATATATTTGAGAGAAACTTCAATTTCACAAATATAGACACATTAAGTACCACTGGGGGGAGGGGGGGAAGACAAAGAAAAAGAAGTTTTTCTCCCTACTCTCATTGTTCCACTCTATTTTTCTTTTCTGTTTTTTGTTGTTGTTTGAAACAAGGTCTTTCAATGTATCCCTGTCTGGCCTAGAACTTTCAATCCTCCTGCTTCCCAGTTGTTAGGATTATAGGCGTATGCCACCATGCTCAGTTGCCATTCAGCTGCCCTACTTTTTTTTTTTTTTTGGCCAGTCCTTGGGCTTTTTTTTTTTTTTGGTCAGTCATGGGGCTTGAACTCTGGGCCTGGGTGCTGTCCTTAGCTCTTCAGCTCAAGGCTAGCTCTCTACCACTTGAGCCACAGTGCCACTTTCAGCCTTTTCTGTTTATATGGTGCTGAGGAATCAAACCCAGGGGCTCATGCATGTGTGGCAAACACTCTACCACTGAGCCATCATCTGAGCCCCATCCTTGAATTCTGGGCCTGGGCACTGTCCTGAGCTTTTGTATTCAATGTTACTGCTCTACCACTTGATTGACAGCTCTACGTCTGGCTTTTTGTGTGTGTGGTTAATTGAAAATAAGAGTCTCACGGACTTTTCTGCTCAGGCTGACTTCAAACTGTGGTCCTTAGACCTAAGCTCCAAGGTAGCTAGGATTACATGCATGAGCCACTGGTGCCTGGCTGCTCTACTCTTTTTTTGTTGGTTGTGGGGCTTGAACTCTGGGCCTGAATGCTGTCCCTCAGCTCTTCAGTTCAAGGCGATCACTCTACCACTTGAGCCACTGCACCACTTCCAGTCTTCTGGTGGTTTATTGGAGGTAAGAGGCTCACAGATTTTCTTCACTGGGCTGGCTTTGAACTACGATCCTCAGATTTCAGCCTCCTGAGTAGCTAGGATTATTGGCATGGCCACTGGTGCCCAGCTCTACTCTTCTGTATTTGGTTTTGTTCTACAAGTTTATATTAAAACTTTTTCTTTTTTTTTTTATTCTCGGTCGTGGAGCTTGAACTCTGGGCTTGGGCGATGTCCCTGTGCTCTTCAGCTCAAGGTCAGCGCTCTACTGCTTGAGCCACAGCACCACTTCCAGTTTTCTAGTGGTTTTACTGGAGATAAGAGTCTCACGGACTTTCCTGCCTGGTCTGGCTTTGAACTGCGATCCTCAGATCTCAGCCTCTTGAGTAGCTAGGATTACAGGCGTGAGCCATCTGTGCCCAGCAAAACTTGTTTTATTATTTATTCATTTATTTATATTTTGTACCAAGTATGGAATCCAGGGCTGTGTATATGCTAGGCAAGTTACCCTCCACTAAGCTATACTTCAATCGCAGACATGTCAACTTAAAAGCCATGGAAAACCCAAAGCATCTTAGGTTCACTAATATTTGTTAAGAAAATTATTTTGGGGCTGGGAAGGTAGCTCAGTGGTAGAGTGCTTGCCTTGCATGCATGAGGCCCTGGGTTCGATTCCTCAGCACCACATTAGCAAAAAGAAAAAAGCCAGAAGTGGCGCTGTGGCTCAAGTGGTAGAGCGCTAGCCTTGAGCTGAAGAGCTGACGGACAGCACCCAGGCCCAGAGTTCAGGCCCCATGACCAGACCCAAAAAAAAAAAGAAAATTATTTTATACAGTATCAAATCCGCAACCCTAACCCTGCTAGCACATTATCTTACAGAATTTCCTAATTTAAAAATAAAAGTATTGGGGCTGGGAATGAGGTTTAGTGGTAGAGTGCTTACCTAGCATGCATGAAGCCCTGGGTTCAATTCCTCAGTACCACATAAACAGAAAAAGCCGGAAGTGGCACTGTGGCTCAAGCAGTAGAGCACTTGCCTTGAGCACAGAGGCTTGAACTTGGGACCTGGGTGCTGTCCTTGAGCTTTTGTGCTCAAGGCTAGTGCTCTAAAATCCAGTCTTTTTTTGTTGCTGTTGTTGTCTTACAAGAAGTTTAGGGCTGGGAATGTGGCTCAGTGGTAGAGTGCTTGCCTCGCATGCATGAGGCCCTGGGTTCGATTCCTCAGCACCACATAAACAGAAAAAGCCAGAAGTGGTGCTATGGTTCAAGTGGTAGAACACTAGCATAGAGAAGCTCAAGGACAGTGCCCAGGCCCTGAGTTAAAGCCTCAGGACTGGCAAAATTAAAAAAAAAAAAAAAAAAAAGATTATAGGCCAGGTATCAGTGGCTCATGCCTATAATCCTAGCTACACAGGCGGCTGAGATCTGAGGACTGAGCAGGGAAATCTGTGCATCTTCCCTTTAATTAACCCACCAAGAAGGCCAGAAGTATAGTTGTGACTCGCGTGGTAGGGTGGTAGCCTTGAGCACAAGAGCTCAGGGACAGCACCTGCTCATGCCCTGAGCTCAAGCTCCAGCACCAGCACATTAAAAAAATGTTTTCTCCCTCAGCCAATTCAAAGATACAAAAAGAGATATTTCCAATGAGAATTAGTGCTGCCAATGGGGGAGGATCCTGATCTAATTCAGTATCTAAACGTGATAAGCACTGTGCTTACACCAAGTATTTAATTTCCTTTAATATCAGAGCAGGTAATGTCACTATTATTTATTATTTTGGCAGTAGTGGGGTTTAACTTAAAGCCTTACACTTGCTAGACAGGCACTCTGTCTAAAGCAAATGGGCTGAGGGAAGCCATTTGCTTTAGTTTTTATGTGTGTGTGTGTCAGTACTAGATCTTGAATTCAGGACCAGGACATTGTCTCATAGATTTTTTGCTCAAGGCCAGTGCTATACCACTTGAACTACAAGTCCACTTCTGGTTTTTTAATTCTTAATTGGAGAAAAGAGACTCATGGACTTTACTGCATGGACTGGTTTTGAACCTTGATCCTCCTAAGTAGCTAAGATTACAAGTGTAAGCCACTGGTACCCAGCTTGCTTCAGCTATTTTACAAACAGGGTCTTACTTTTACGCCTGCACTGGTTTGGACCATAATCTTTCTATTTATATATCCTACTTATGACATATCCATACCACCATACCGAGTTTCTATTGCTGAGATGGAGGTTTAACTTTTCTCCCAAGTTGGCCTTGAACTAAGATCCTCCTAATATCCATCTCCAACATAAATGAGATTATAGGTTGAGTCACCATACCCTGCTATATTATCTTTTTTTTTTAATAGAAGCAAAACCTGAGCTTTAAATAATTTGCCCAACTTCATACAATGTGGTGAAAACTGATTCTAGAACCCAAAGTTTTGACCTGAATAGTAGTGATAGAGTTAATAGGCCAGGCTGTGGAGGCTAGAGTTCTGAAATGTGCCTTCAGTGTTGCTGGACAGTTCATCAACACATGCCAAGAAATAAATCAGAGTTGCTGCTTGAGGTGTTCAAGGGTAAAATTAGGATTTATAAAACCTAGACTCTCAGAAGGCGGGAAATCCACTCCCAGGGGTTTATACCTTATTAACCCATTGACCTCATCCACAATGTGGCGCAGCTTGTAATAAGCATCAGTTGGAGGCAGCTTCAGCTCTAGGATCAGCCGGTCAATTTTGTTGATGCACACAGTGACTGCCAGCCTTTCTTGCACTGCATGCTTGATCAGCCGCTCGGTGTTCAGCATCACCTGAGAACCACAAGACTCAGAAGATGGTGACAAGAGCAAAGAGGACAGAAAGTCCATAACAGAGTCAAAATATGCAATATAAGGGGGAAAAAAAAGCCTGGGGAGACAGGAAGCAGAGTGCAGAGTGCACCTTCTCCAAGGCAGATGCAGGAACTTTAAGAGGGCCTGTGCAGGACTGACTAATGATTAAACACACAGATGTTGAGAGTCCGGTTTCTCAGCCACAGAAGGAGCTAGAAAAGCCAGGAATAAACTGTGGTGCTGGAATGGATTAGGGATATCAGGATGAATGAGTGATCTTCAATACATATGTATAGACATGTGTGGGTGTATATTCACTAGCTGTGCTAAGTGAATGGGTTTGGAAGCGATGTATCACTGTTACAATGAGCACACTGAGATCTTTGTTTCTAAACAGCAGTTACCACTGTAAGGAAAGAACTCCTTGAAGAAGTAGCTGTTTTAAGACTGGAGCAGGGAAAGTACAAGATAGGTATAGAATGTTTTCTTGTTCTTGTTGGTGGTGGTGTGGGGCTTGAACTCTGGGCTTGGGCGCTATCCCTCAGCTCTTCAGCTCAAGGCAAGCGCTCTACCACTTGAGCTACAGAACTACTTCTGGTTTTCTAGTGGTTTATTGGAGATAGGAGTCTCATGGTCTTTCCTGCTGGCTTTGAACCGCGATCCTCAGATCTCAGCCTCCTGAGTAGCTAGGACTACAGGTGTGAGCCCCCAGCGCCCAGCTAGAATGTTTTTTGTATTGGAAAGTAAGAAAATGCTCAAAAAAAAAAAAAGAAAAAAGGGCCAGGCGCTGGTGGCTCATGCCTGTAATCCTAGCTACTCAGGAGGCTGAGATCTGAGGATCACGGTTCAAAGCCAGCCTGGGCAGGAAAGTCCATGAAACTCTTATCTCCAATAAACCACCAGAAAACTGGAAGTGACGCTGTAGCTCAAGTGGTAGAGTGCTCACTTTGAGCTGAAGAGCTGAGGGACAGTGCCCAGGCCCAGAGTTCAAGCCCCACGACCAGCAAAAAAAAAAGAAAAAGAAAAAAAAAAGGTAGAGGAGGTCAGCTGGGCATAGCCTACAATCTTAACTTCTTGGGAGGGGAAAACTGGGAGATTGTGGTTCAAGGCCAGCTGGGTGCAGTGGCACATGCCTGTCATCCCTAGACACTGGGAAGCACAGAAGGAGGACAGAAGCAAGGGCCAGCAAGTGTGTAAAGCAAGAACTTACTGTAGAGCATCTGCCTTTATAAGCACAAGGCCCTGAGTTCCTCGGCACCACAAAAAAGGAAGGTAAGGGAGATGGGAGGGAAGGGAAGGAAAGGGAAAGGACGAAAAAGGAAGGGAAGGGAAGGGATGGGAAGGGGAGGGGAGAGGAGGGGAGGGAGACAGAGCAGGCCAAAAAGATAAAATAGCTAGCCTGAAGGATCTCTTGCTAGCTAGCCAAATCTGGGATAGGTAGAACATCAAAATATTAAAGATAGCAATGGATTATAATCACTAAGTAAAATAAAACTCTATATATCCATACTGGTAATAAATAAGCAAATGGAGAAGAGTTCTTTATAATAGAATTCTAACCAATAAATGCAGAATGAAAAAACAAAAAGAGAGAAAACCCACCATTTTCACCTATCATAAAATGATAAAACTAAGAGGCAGGGATGGGAATGTGGCTCAGTGCTTGCCTAGCATGCATGAAGCCCTGGGTTCGATTTCCCAGTACCACATATGAAGAAAAGGCCGGAAGTGGTGCCCTGGCTCAAGTGGTAGAGTGCTAGCCTTGAGCAAAAGAAGCTGAGGGACAGTGCCCAGGCCTGAGTCTAAGCCCCAGGACTGACACATAAACACAAAACAAAACAACAACTGGCCAACCTGCCCCCCTCCCACAACCAGTCAAGGTTAACATCAATAATAGGGGATCATCATATGTCATCATATATCTCCTGATGTGATGACAGACCAATAAGAATATAACTTTACTCATGTGCTATTGCTGCCAAAAATAATTCCTAGCTACTCAAGAGGTTGAGATCTGAGGATGGAGGTTTAAAGGCAGCCTGAAGCTGTTGTGAGACTCTTAAAGAGGCTTAGGGACAGGGCCCAGGCCCTGAGTTCAAGCCCCACACTGACAAAAAAAGAAAGAAACTGATCATAAGCAAACAATAGGTAAACCCAAAGTGAGAGAAACCTCTATAAGACCAATGCTATGCTATGAATCATCCTGAACTGGAAACAGTACAGAACAATGATCAGTACATAGAATATATTGACAATAAACATCCAGTAACTGTACTATGGTTATGTAAGTGAATGTTCTTGTTCTTAGAAAATAAATTCTCTAAGCTGGGCGCTGGTAGCTCACACCTGTAATCCTAGCTACTCAGGAGGCTGAGATCTGAGGATCATAGTTCAAAGTCAGCCAGGGCAGAAAAGTCCATGAGACTCTTATCTCCAATAAACCACTAGAAAACTGGAAGTGGTGCTATGGCTCAAGCAGTAGAGTGCTTGCCTTGAGCTGAAGAGCTGAGGGATAGCGCCCAAGCCCTGAGTTCAAGCCCCATGGCCACCAAAAACAAAACAAAACAAAATTCTCTATAATTTACTTTGAGGGGCTGGGAAAGTGGCTGAGTGGTAGAGTGCTTGCTTTGCATGCATGAGGCCCTGGGTTTGATTCCTCAGCACCACATAAGCAGAAAAAGCTAGACATGGCCCTGTGGCTCAAGTGGTAGAACACTAGCCTTGAGTTCAGGCCCCATGACCAACAATAACAAAAAAAAGAGGTATATTATTTACTTTGAAATTGTTCAATGGGAAAATGCACACATATCTGTGTATATGGGTGCAGATAAGGAATTTCAAAGCAAAGGTGAGTTCTTCGTTGTTTTTTTTTTTTGGGGGGGGTCCGGTCGTGGGGCATGAACTCTGGGCCTGAGTACTATCCCTCAGCTCTTCAGCTCAAGGCTAGCGCTTTACCACTTGAGCCACAGTGCCACTTCTGGCTTTTTTCTTTTTGCTTATGTGGTGCTGAGGAATCGAACCCAGGGCCTCAAGCATGCAAGGCAAGTGCTCTACCACTGAGCCACCTTCCCAGCCCAAGTTCTTTGTATTATTAATGTAACTTTTTGCTAAATTTGAAATTATTTCACAATGAAAAGTCAATTAAAAAAGAAAACTCTGGCTCCCTCTCCTGATCATCTCACCAATGATCCATACAAAGGAGTTAAACCAAGTTATCCAACCTTTCAATTTAGAAACAGAAGTCATCTTAGATTTTTAAATATCTTAAAATACTCATTAACATTTAAAATCCATTTATATGAATATGCTCTCCTCTTTTCTTTCCTTTTAATTTACATTTGCCATTTTATCTTTGTGTACCTTGAATGACAATGGGTCTTATCATTTCAAGCCTCACTGGGCACAAGCAAGGAGACCATGTTGAAAATTAATTTTGAATTTAATTTGCTTTCCTAACTTGGAGCAATCTGAGTCGTAATACCACACACTTTTGTGTTCTCTTGCTGCTAGCTCATTTGGTGCTTTGTGATTGTGTGTAGGAAATACAATGTGGGAAGAGAGTCTAAGGGAGTTGAGCCTGACTCACCCCCTCAGCAGCATCAATGAAAAGGACCACTCCATCTGAGATGCGCAAGCCAGCTGTGACCTCATCAGAAAAATTCACATGTCCTGAAAAATAGGTATCAAAAGTCATTACCTGATGCAGGATAAGGCATAATTAACTTACAACATGACCTGAAGAGCACTGCAAAGCTGTGAATCTTCAAATATTCCCCTTCCCTTTTCTCTACAGCTCCTCCCATTAGAGATCTATCCTGGGATTGAGCTTTTATACAAGAAGCCATTCCATACATAAAAGGTGGGAAGTGTTTCTCCTAGGACAGCATAGTGAGTTCACACTAAGACACCAACTTATTCTGATGAGAGCCAGATGTCTTAGTCTAGTGAGCAGACGCCTGAGAGATCTAAGACAACAGGGAGGTAAGAAAAAGGGTAAAGGAAAGCCCAAAGCACAGTGTGTTGCTCAAAGACAGTTCCCAGAAAAATGTTGCTAGGGCAGGAGTAGGATGCTACAGGGGTTTAGCGCATCTGGCAAAAGGCAAATCTACCAAGCCTCAAACTGTCCAGATATTAAAAACAAAAACAAGCAGGGTGCCAGTGGCTCACTACTGTAATCCTAGCTACTCAGGAGGCTGAGATCTGAGGATCATGGCTAAAAGCCAGCCTGGGCAGGAAAGTCTGTGAGACTCATCTCCAACTAGGCACCAAAAAGGCAGAAGTCAAGCTATGGCTCAAGTGGAAGAGCACCAACCTTGAGCAAAAAAGCTCAGGGCCTAGAATATAGTGCTGGCCAATTAGTCAGGAGCAAAGGCAACCTATGTACTCCTTTGTGCCACTTTGCAAAGTTGGAACAGAAAAAAAAATACAACAAGGCTACAGCAGTTCAGAATTATCTCACCTGGAGTGTCCATGATGTTGAAGAGGTAAGATTTCCCTTTGGTATCAGGCAGGACCACCGTCACAGGTGTGCTCTTGATGCCAACACCTCTCTGAAAGTCAAGAGAGAAAGTAGAGTGATCATGCCTTCTTCCTCTGCTAGAGGGTACACTCTGCCAGCAACTTATACTGATGTCTCCTTGTAGTAGATACGATTTTTAACTAGGACTCTATCCAGCATGACCTTGAAGATGAAATCTCTTAGTGTATTTTTTGAGTATGTGTGGAGGGAGGGGTACAGGGTTTAAATACAAAAACAAAAACAAAAAAAGCAAAGCAGTTATTAAACATTAACAGAAGCCAGGTACCAGTGGTTCATGCCTGTAATCTTAGCTAAACAGGAGGTTGAGATCTGAGGACCTCAGTTTGAAGCCAGCTTGAGCAGGAAAGTCTGTGAGACTTTTTTTTTTTTTTTTTGCAAGTCCTAGGGCTTGAACTCAAGGCCTGGGCACTGTCCCTGAGCTTTTTTTTTTGTTTTGTTTTGTTTTTTTTTTTTGGGTCCGGTCGTGGGGCTTGAACTCTGGGCCTGGGCGCTGTCCCTCAGTTCTTCAGCTCAAGGCTAGCGCTCTACCACTTGAGCCACAGTGCCACTTCCAGCTTTTTTCTTTTTGCTTATGTGGTGCTGAGGAATCAAACCCAGGGCCTCAGGCATGCAAGGCAAGTGCTCTACCACTGAGCCACCTTCCCAGCCCCTCCCTGAGCTTTTTTTACTCAAAACTAGCACTCTGCTGGGTGCTGGTGGTTCATGCCTGTAATTCTAGCTACTCAGGAGGCTGAGATATGAGGATCATGGTTCAAAGCCAGCCCAGGCAGGAAAGACCATGAGACTCCTATCTCCAATAAACCATCATGAAACTAGAAGTGGCACTGTAGCTCAGATGGTAGAGCACTTGTGTTGGGCTGAAGAGCTGAGGGAAAGCGCCCAGGCCTAGAGTTCAAGCCCCAGGACCAACAACAAAAAAAACAAAACAAAACAAAAAAAACTAGCACTCTACTACAGTGCCACTTCTAGCTTTTTCTGTTTATGTAGTACTAAGGAATTGAACCCAGGGCATCATGCATGCTAGGCAAGCCACATTCCCAGCCCCAAGAGACACTTATCTCCAATTAACCACCAAAAAGCTGGAAGTGGAGCTGTGGCTTAAGTGGTAGAGTGCTAGCTTTGAGCAACTAGGCCCTAAGTTCAAGCCTCAGGACTACAAAAAAAAAAATATTAATAGCTAATACAAGATTGCAGAATCTTAGCTTCTCTGTTCATTAGAAACAAACAGTTGGGTGTCTTAAAAGTGGAAAGAAATAACCTGTATAACTTTAAACAACATTGCTAACACTCACTGACTGCTTAACATATGGCAGCACTGTCCTAAGTTCCTTTAATCAAATTTCTGTACCTGAAGTCTTCCACATGGTCACTTAGGAAAAAATGGGCAGATGGGCTAGGAAGGTGGCTCAGTGGTAGAGCGCTTGCCTTGCATGCCTGAGGCCCTGGGTTCGATTTCTCAGCACCACATAAGCAAAAAGAAAAAAAGCCAGAAGTGGCGCTGTGGCTCAAGTGGTAGAGTGCTAGCCTTGAGCTGAAGAACTGAGGGACAGCACCCAGGCCCAGAGCTCAGGCCCCACAACTGGACCCCCCCCAAAAAAAAAGGGCAGAAATAAAAGGAATGGGAAAAGAAAAACAGGTAGAGCAGAGGGAGATTCAGGTGAAGCTGGGTATGGTCAGGTCTGTAATCCCAGCCTCATAGGAGGCAGTCTGAGGCTAGCAACAAAAAGGGTTGAAGGTATGGCTCAAGTGATAGAGCTCCTGCCTAAAAGCCTGAGGTACTGAGTCCAAACCCCGGTACCACCAAAATAGACCCACATGTAAAGACAAAAAAAGTACAAAGACACATGAACTTGTTCTCAAACAGAACCGTGTGTGTGTGTGTGTCTGTGTGTGTGTGTGTCCTGCGTCAGCTGGCTTTGAACTGCAATCCTCAGATCCTAGTCTCCTACGTAGTTAGGATTACAGGTGTGAGCCACCAGCACCTGGCAGTATTTGTCTTAATAGGCTAAATTAAATACATTCAAGGAAAGGAGGACTCTCCTCTGATACCCCCTTCCCCCATACCTTCCCAGTTATTACCAGGGGCTGACTGGGGAGGGATAGGAAGAGGTAGTGTGGAGTAGGGCTCTGTGTAGTGAGGTATGGACCAAAGTACTATCCTAAAGGCCTCTCCACAGTCCCTAAAAAACTATTACTTGTAGAGCTGGTAAGGGCAACATCTGATTTCCCAAGGCATACTTACCTCTTGCTCTGTGAAGAGGATGTCAGTATAGCATAGCTGAAAAAAATTAAGCATCGTTACCAACTGAATTCAGACTCCTCTCCCTACATGAACCATCAATCACTTTTCCTCACCAACTCCCAGTTCAAGGGCTTCTGCCTCAGGAAAATAGATTGAAGATAGCAGGCTGTCTCTACAGCAATCCCAGACAATGAGATCAGTGCCCTCCCAGCTGGAAAACAGTCCTGCATGTGTGGAGGTTTTATTTTTTCTTTTCATTTTTTTTGGGGGGGGGGCGGTAAGTGGTGATGTAGGGAAGGGAGGTCACAGAAGACCAGGTAAGGTTGAAGAGCTAAATTGTATCAGATGCACTGGATCTTAAGAGTAGTAAAGGGAGATACATGCCAGGCTTCAAGGAACCCCCACATGTCCAAACAGTCAATCTAGCAAAGGCTGAACATTTATTGCACTGAGACTTGCTACCACCATTGGCCTCATTCACAGGCATTTAAATTTACCATGAAAACAAGGTCCAATTGTATGATATTTATAGAACAAACTATTAATACATTAGGAAAGAACAGACCATAAAAATTAGGATATATCATAACTGAGAAGGGATCCCAAGCGCAGAACAGATCTTCTAAAAATACTGCAGGTTAATATTCTCTATGCTCCAGAGCAAGTTAAAATTATTTCTACAGCCTATTAATAGATGTTACAATGATAAAGCAATACTCTGTAGGTGAAAAGAATGAAGAAAGGGGAAAGAGAGATAGATACATTCCTCTGTATCTGAATGCCTCCCAAACACTTGACAGAAGTTCTACTTACATCCTGGTCATAGCGTTTTCGGATTTCTGGGTGCGTTTGTTCTATTAAACAATCTACAAAACATGTCTGAAAGAGAAGAGATGGTTCAGATCTGCTACCTGAAAAAGAAAATCTGCCCTGTCCCTCTCCCAGCTCCCAATACCCTATGTAATTTTAGGGTGAGGAAAAAAGAGAGTAAGAAGGATGATGGGACAGCAAAAGATTAACACAGAAGCCATAGGATTATTTTTAAATGAAATTTGAAATCTTTCTTGGTCAGATATCCCCCAGGAAATAAAAACTTATAAAAACAGAGGAAGGCTCAATTTCCCTTTTTCTGTACAGATGTAGACACAAGGCTCAGGCATGCAAAGTGGCTTAGGTACAGGCTCCAGTTGCTGTTCAGGCAAAGCCTCAATTTCATAGTACTTCCACAGGGCTCGTGGAGAGTCCCTATCTCCCCACACCTCTCCAGTTTGGATCCTCATGACCTCAAACCACCACTTCTGTGATGCAGGGTGAACAAAAGATGAACAAAAACAGAAGGAAATCCTACTCCAAGAAGCTGAAAGTTCTCTCACCTTGCCATGGTGGAGATGGCCACAAAGAGTCACATTTCTGATGAGCTCTGAATTATCCATCAGATCTGCCAAAAAACTGGAAAGACAAAAAAAGAAAAGGGACTTTGGTAGAAGTTCTCAAATGGAGAGTGGTACAAAGGTACTAAGGTATTTTTAGCCTGGAACAACTTTTGGACCAACTAGAGAATGTCTACAAATATCTATGTTGACACAGTTCTCTGGCTTTGGGAACAGAACAATTCATCCACAAGATGACACAACCCAGGAATGAAATATGGGTGTTTTAGCAGTCAAATAATGACATTAGTTGGGTGCCAGTGGCTCACATCTGTAATACTAGCTACTACTGAGATCTGAGGATCATGGTTCAAAGCCAGGATGGAGGGGCTGGGAAGGTGGCTCAGTGATTGCCTTGCATGCATGAGGCCCTAGGTTCGATTCCTCAGCACCACATAAGCAAACAGAAAAAAGCCGGAAGTGGCGTTGTGGCTCAAGTGGTAGAGCGCTAGCCTTGAGCTGAAGAGCTGAGGGACAGCGCCCAGGCCCAGAGTTCAGGCCCCATGACCGGACCAAAAAAAAAAAGCCAGGATGGACAGGAAAGTCCAAGAGACTCTTATCTCCAATTAACCACTAGAAAACTGGAGGTGGTGCTGTGGCTCAAAGTGGTAGAGCCCAGGCCCTAAAGTTTAAGCCCCATGCCCAACACAACAAAAAAGTGACATTAAAAAGAAGAAAAAAGGGGCTGGGAAGGTGGCTCAGTGGTAGAGTGCTTGCCTTGCATGCATGGGGACCTGGGTTCGATTCCTCAACACCACATATGCAGAAAAAGCCAGAAGTGGTGCTGTGGCTCAAGTGGTAGAGCGCTCTCCTTGAGCTGAAGAGCTGAGGGACAGTGCCCAGGCCCAGAGTTCAGGCCCTACAACCGACAAAAAAAAAAAAGAAGAAGAAAAAGGAGCTGGTGTTTCATGCCTGTAAGCCTAGATACTCAGGAGGCTGAGATGTGAGGATCGCAGTTCAAAGCCAGCCCAGGCAGAAATGTCTGTGAGACTCATTATCTTCAATTAACCACCAGAAAACCAGAAGTGAAGCTGTGGCCCAAAGTGGTAGAATACTAGCCTTGAGCTGAAGAGCTCAGGGAGAGTGCCCAGGCCCAGAGTTCAAGACCCATGACCGACACACACACACACACAAAAAAAAAAAAAAAAAAAAAAAAAAAAAATTAAGAAGAAAAAGGACTTGGGAGAAGTGTGGAGGGGAAAGGAGTGGGGAGGAAGGGCAGTGGGAGAAAACAAGGGAGGGGCTAACACTGTTCAACAAGAAATGTTGAAAAGGGTGTGAGAGGTGTGGCATAGGTGGTACAATGCCAGCCAATGGGTGAAAGCAATAGATACTGAGTTTGTGTCCTGGTTTGGTGGATAGAGAGAGAAAAAAGGCTATGGGTAGTGTTTTCAAGTGACAGAATGTCTGGTTAGCAGGCAAGAGGCCCTGGGTTCAAATCCCAGTTGCCAAAAAGAAACAAACACAATGCCTGAAACTGAACTATTTGAAAACTGTCTCTTTAAAAAGCCATGGGCTATACTAATATTTCATTGATGCCAAGGGGGCTTAAAATCTCTTGGAAGCTTCTCTTGAAACTGCTTTCGGAGCCAGTTAATAAGGCAGTCAAGAAAACTCATGTCATTACTGACGGTGAGCCCAGAGGACTTCCATTCTGATCAAACCATCACTGTCTTATATGCTTATCATCCATATTACTTATGGCAAGTAGCCTCTGGATAAATGACTCTTCAAAACATCAAAAGTACTCTCAAAAACTGGAGATTTAAAGAAAAAAAGTCACCAAGAATGAAAAAAAGAAACATCTCCAAAGGCTACTAGCAAGTTTTCTATAATATATGAAAGAGTGCCAGACATGGTGGCTCACACCAGTAATCGCAGCTACTCAGGAGCCAGAGATCAGAACTGCAGTTTGAGGACAGTCCTGGCAAGGGAGTTTGGAAGACTCTCTCAATAAATAAGCTGGGAGTGGTATGCACATCTGTAATTCTAGCTATGGGATCTTCTAGGTAAGAAGATCACCATTCAGGCCTTTGAAGGCAAAAAGTGAGAGACCCTATTTGATATATAACCAAAGCATAAGAGGTTTGAGGGCATGGCTAAAACACCTGCCTTGCAAACAAAAGGCCACAAGTTCAATCTCTGGTACCAGAAGAGAAGTTTCAAAGAGTCAGATATAGTGATGCACATTTGTAATCCAGTACTCAGAAGGGTGAAAGGCAAGAATCATGAGTATGAAGCCAGGACTATATAATGAGACTCTATCTCAAAAAGAAAAAAGAAAGAGCTAGGTGCAGGTAGCTCACGCCTGTAATCCTAGCTACTCAGGAGGCTGAGATCTGAGGATCACAGTTCAAAGCCACCCCAGACAGGAAAGCCCTTGAGACTCTTATCTCCAATAAACCACCAGAAAACTGAAAGTGGCACTGTGGTTCAAGTGCTAGCCTTGTGCTGAAGAGCTGAGGGACAGTATCCAGGCCCAGAGTTTAAGCCCCACAACCAACCAAAAAAAAAAAAGAAAGAAAGAAAGAAAAAGACTAAAGCTTGAATGGTAACAGAGTAAACTGACCATTTCAGGAGGGATCTTAACTCTTTTGGATATTTCAGAGATTGTTTAAAAACAAAAAACAAAAGCCAGAGGCTAGCAGCTTACACGGTAAAAATCCTAGCTACACAGAGATCTGAGCACTGTGGTTTAAAGCCAGCATGGGCAGGAAAGTCCATGAGACTCTTATTGCCAATTAACCAGCAAAAAGCCAGAAGTGAGCAGGGCGCCAGTGGCTCATACCTGCTCACTATTCCTGCAGAGAAGCTAAGAGACTTCATTACTTACTCCATCTCATACACTGTGATAGGTAACGTCTGCTCCATCAGAGTGAATTTCTTTGTTTTCACTGGTTTAATAATGGGTTCTAGAAAAGAAAAGAATGACATGTAGGTGGCATAAAACAGACAAATGAGCCTTTACCACCAGATTGTGCTTTCAAAATCTATGGTAGGTAACATCAATTTCTTCTATTCTCAAGGATTACTGCTATTGAAGAAGTTCTACAAATGTTGTCGGGCATGACAAAAAGGGTCTTAACACTAGACTAAGGTGGACTTTATCTGGTGGGAGGGTTGGAGTTAGGGCAAACAATGAGTGTCCATTACCAGCCTTTCCTTAAAATAAATTACTAGCTGTGCGCTGGGGCTCACACCTGTAATCCTAGCTACTCAGGAGGCTAAGATCTGAGGATTGTGCTTCAAAGCCAACCTAGGCAGGAAAATCTGTGAGACTCTGATTTCCAAGTAGCCACAAGAAAACTGGAGGTGGCACTGTGACTCAAAGTGGTAGAGTGCTAGTCTTGAGCACAAAAGCTCAGGGACAGCACCCAGGCTCTGAGTTCAAGTCCCACAGCTAAAAAAAAAAAAAAAAGCAAAAAGCAATTACTTTCTAAGAGGTCAATCAGATTATTAAATGGGGTGCTGGTGGCTTAAACATGTAAGTTACTTGGGAAGCTGAGAATGAGAGGACATGGTTTGAGGCTAGCTTAGGCAGAAAAGTTTACAAACCTCAATTCACAGCTGGGCTCAGTGGTGCCTGTTTGTCATCTCAAGCTACATAGGAAGCTAAGACTTGCAAGGATTGTGGCTCCAGGCCAGTCACAATCTGTGAGACTTCAACTCTATGGAGGTCAGCTGGACACATGGCATGAGCATCTGATTTCAGAAAATATAGGAAGCTTAAAACTGAGTGGATCCTGGGGCTCAGAAGTTGACTCAGTGGTAGAGTGCTTGCCTCGCCATCATGAGGCCCTGGGTTTGACTCCTCAGCACCACATAAGCAGAAAAAAGCCGTAAATGGTGCTATGGCTAAAGTGATAGGGCACTAGCCTTGAGTTGAAGAGCTGAGGCACAGCCCAAGGCCCCAAGTTCAGCCCCCTCGACCAACAAAACAAACAAACAAACAAACAAAAAACTAAGTAGATCCTGGCTCAGATCTGGCCCAGGCAGGAAGCAAGACTCAATCCTAGAAGTAATTAGTAAAGCCAGGCTTGGTGGCTTTAGTCTGTAATTCTGGTTACTTGGAAAGTAGAGAGGATGATTGCAATTTGAGACCAGCTGAGGTATCTTAACTAATGGTTAGGCGTGGTGGTCTATGACTATTGTTACCCAGCTACAGGGAAGCACAATGCTGAGTGTAGTGACACATTCCTGTCATACCCAGTGACACAGGAAAACTCAAGCAAGACAGGACTGGAATCCAGGTCAGCCTGGATGAGGTGGTTCAAGAGATAGAGTGGCTGCCAAAGTAGGAAGGCTCGAGTTAAATCTCCAGTGCCAACAAAACAAAAACCTTGTACACAAAAACAAAACACACATATTCAACTAGTAAAAACAAAACAAAACAAAAAAACAGAGCTGGAGGCACAGCTCAGAAATTAGAGCAGCCATCTGTGGTGGCACACATCAGTAATCAATAAGGAGAATGAGGCAGGAAGATCAAGAGTTCAAGACCAGCCTGGGCTACAGCTTGGGCTGGGAATGTGGCTTAATGGTAGAGTGCTTGCCTAACATGCATGAAGCCCTGGGTTCAATTCCTCAGTACTACATATACAAAAAAAGCCAGAAATGGTGCTGTGGCTCAAGTGGTAGAGTGCTAGCCTTGAGCAGAAAGAAGTTCAGGGACAGTGCATAGCCCCCAGGACTGGCAAAAACAGAAAAAGAAAAGAAATTAGAACAATAATACTTAATTGCTTAGTAACAAGCTTAGTCCAGAAAAAAGTACCTGAATGTACTATAAATTGGATAGTCCATTCATTGAACTTAAGATCTGTTGAAAGCTAGTTCCCAAGCTTCATTTCCCTCTCACCCCAGAGCCTCCTGCCATACCTGTAAGAGGCTGGGTATCTTCCTCTTGAACTATGGTCTCCACTTCAGGACCATATACCTCCTCAGCTGTTGGGTAGTACTTCTTGTCTTCGTGCAGCACCACCTCCATCCCTGGGTGATCTTCATCATGTTCTCCTACGTCATCATCATCCTCATCATCATCCATCTGGAGGCAAGAGAGGGAAGAGGTTAGAGGAGGCACATTTTTCTTTCTCAAGTGATCCTGTCTCATCCGAGCAAAAACTGCCAGTTCATGCTGGACAGTTTCTTCCTCCAAGTTCTGTGCCAGTGGGGAGGGTTTCATTCCTGTGACCCTCCACACAGGGGAATCCTGGAAGCTTCCTGCTTCAAACCTGCTCCTTTCTGAAATGTGGCTGAGTGGCCACAGTTGCATACCTTTTCAAGGGAAAAAAATCCACTTTTTCTATGGACAAAAACCAGGAACCAGAGCTTAAAACTGAGAAAAAGCCCATAACTTTGAAATTTTCATTTAGAATCACAGAATTGTTTTTTAAAAAAAACTTGGTTCTGGGTGCCAGTGACTCATACTTAACAACCCTCAGCACTCAGGAAGTTGAGATCTGAGAATCAAGGTTTAAAGCCAGCCTAGGCAGACCAATCCAAGAGAATTTTATCTCCAATTTTAACAAACACAAAGCCAGAAATAGAGGCATGTAAGTGGTATCCTAGAAAGTGTGAGGCTCTCTGAGTTCAAGCCCCAGTATTGCCAAGTATTTAATTAGTAGGTCACTTAATGACCTTGACAAGAGCAGTCTCTGGACGGGAAAGGCAAAGAGAATGGAAGAGGGCATAAATAACTTTGATCCTTAGATTTCAGTCTTGCTATGATTATAGGAATGAGCCACACGATCAGGCTTTGAACTCTTCATCCTTCTGCCTCAGCCTCTGGAATGCTTAGATTACAAGCCTGTACCACCACACTTCGTTCTGTTTTTTTTGTTCTTCTCTATCCTAGTTTGAAGAACATTCTTTATGGAAAGGATGAACGCAGCCAAATTTTTCATTCTGATTTTCTACTGTCCATGAATATCATATCTTCCCAAGCACTGAGAATTGAGACCGTACCCTGCACCATTATTTACTGCTTGTTCATTCTCTGACAAATAAACACAAAGGATACCTTTGTTGCTTTTTACAAGCCTCAGACCATTCTGGACTTTACCTTCCCTGAACTCTCCTAAAGGAGAGTCACAGGAACCTATATCTTTTCTTTCTATTGTTTTCCTTCTGTATTTTTGAAAACCTGAGCTTGTGAGGAGCTGCCAGTGCAGTAGCATTTTGAAAAGCTGACTACTTTTCTAAGTTGGGGTTAATTTGTGATTACTAAAAAACACTTCAGGGGGTGGGAATGTGGCTTAGTAGTAGAGTGCATGAAGCCCTGAGTTCAATTCCTCAGTACAACAGAAAAAGCTGGAAGTGGTGCTCTGGCTCAAGTGGTAGAGTGATACCACTTGAGCTGAGGGACAGTGCCCAGGCCCTGAGTTCAAGTCCCAGGACTAGCCCCCCCAAAAAATCCCTCAGGAAAAATGATGTGCAAATTACATAGCCATCTCAAAAATGAAATTATCTAATACTTCCTTTTGGAGCAGTGCAGGACCTCCAATAAGTCATGTTGTAAAAAAGATGTTTGAGATGTATACACAGGGAATGTATGAGACTGTAGATGATTTGGGAAAGGAAGGAAGGAAGGAAGGGAGGGAGGGAGGGAGGGAGGGAGGGAGGGAGGGAGGGAAGGCTGGGCATCAGTGGCTCACTCCTGTAATCCTACCTAGATACTCAGAAGGCTGAGATCGAGGATCACAGATTAAAGTCAGGCTAGTCCTAGGCTGAAAGGTTCGTGAGACTCATGCCAATTAACCACCAAAAGCCAGAAGTGGAACAATGGCGCAAGTGATAGAATGCTAGCTTTGAGCAAAAAACCTCAGGAACAGCAATCAGGACCTAAGCTCAAGCCCTAGGTATGACACCAAAAGAAAAAGAAAAGGGAAGCCAGGTGCTGGTGGCTCACACCTGTAATCCTCAGGAGGCTGAGACCTGAGGATCGCAGTTCAAAGCCTGCCTGGGCAGGAAAGTCTGTGAGACTCTTATCTCCAATAAACCACTCAGAAAACCAGAAGTGGTGCTGTGGCTCAAGTGGTAGAGCGCTAGCCTTGAGCTGAAGAGCTGAGGGACAGCGCCCAGGCCCAGAGTTCAAGTCCCACAACCTACCAAAAAAATAATAGAAAAAGAAAAGGGAAAAGATGAAAAAGGCAATATATTTTGTTTTACCTCATCAAGATCTTTGGTCTCTCTTCCCAATTCATCATCATCTTCATCAGAATCAAGCTCCGGTCCAATATAATTCCCAAATTCATCATATAAGTCAGTATCCATGATGCTAAAATTCAAGGAGAAAGGAGTTAAGATTCTGGCATGAAAATCAAGATTTCTATTATCTACCCTCACCTAACATACCTGTTCTTTGGGCATAACTATCAACTGATCAACCTATTAATCAATCAGCCTATTAACCATTCCCCAAAAGCCCTGTACTTTCTCTATTTTTACCCTACTCATTGTCTCCATGTATACTCTTTCTTTCCTTTCTTTCTTTCTTTTGGTGCCAGTACTGGGGCTTGAACTCAGGGCCTGGGTTCTGCTCTTTCACTTTATCACTCAAGGTTAGAATGGGGTCCAGCTAACCTTTTGACCAGGCTGTCCCCAAACTATAATTCTCCTAATCTATGCCCCTGAGTAGACAGGATTTCAACCATGTGTGGCTTATTTACAGTAAAAATTGGTGATGGGGGGGATCTGACTTGGTTTGAACTCAGGGCTTTAGGCTGTTAAGTTGGCATAGTACCACTTGAGACACACCTGCAGACTTTTTTTTCCTGGTTATTCTGAGACTGTCTCATGAGCTTTTCTGCTTATTGTAGTTCAAGGCTGGCCTTGAACCCTTGAACAACAATCCTTCTACTCTCAGCCTCCTGAATAGCTGGGTTTATAGGTGTGAGCTATAGGTATCTATCGCTACTTTTAATTTTTGAAACAAGGTCTATATGGGCTAGGTGTTCCTTGTACTCATGACCATACCAAGTTCTGGGATTACAATTATGTGCTACCAAGCCTGGCCCTTTATCTTTTGTGTGTGTGTGTGTGCACACACATGCGCGTGCGTGCACACACTTGCCAGTCCTAGGGCTTGAACTCAGGATCTGGGCACTATACTGGAGCTTTTCTGCTCAAGGCAAGTGTTCTACCACTTGGGCCAGAGCCCACTTTTGGCTTTTGGAATTTAACTGGAGATAAGAGTCTCACAGATTTTCCTGCCCTGGTGGCTTTAAACTGTGATCCTCATATCTCAGGATTACAGGTGTGAGCCACCAACATACAGCTTAAAAAAAACAAAACCACCTAACATTATTCTACATAATCACAATACAATCATCAAAATCAGAAAATACTCAAGTTTTACAAACTGTTCCAGTAATGTCCTTCATAACCAAGGACTCAATCCAGAATGTTTGTACTGAGTTGTATCTGCATTCTTTCTCCGAGGGCTGACTCAGAACTACCACCCTCTAGATTTTAGCCTAAGTATCAAAGACACAGGCATGAGCCACTGGTACTTGACTTTTTTTTCCTTCCCATTCTTGAATACAAGAACCTGTGTTTTTTTGCCTGTCAATGCCCAATACAGCACCTAGTATTTGTAGAAACCAAATAAACAGTATAATACTTTCACTTCCCTTAACACCAACTGCTCTAAGTACTCACTGTAGATGAAATTGAAAATTAGAGAATAAAAATTAAATGTAAGTCACTGTGAAAACTTTCATATTCTTTTTTGTTGTTGTTGGTCATGGGACTTGAACTCTGGGCCTAGGTACTGTCCTTGAGCTCTTCAGCTCAAGGCTAACGCTCTATCATTTGAGCCATAGCACCACTTCCGGTTTTCCGAGTGGTTTACAGGAGGTAAGAGTCTCACAGGACTTTCCAGCCTGGGCAGGCTTTGAATCGATATCCTCAGATCTCAACCTCCTGAGTAGCTTGGATTACAGGCATGAGCCTCCATGGCCCGGCTCAAATATTCTTTTCAAAATCTGCCACATGTGTGTTCATTTCATCCTCCCAAGATTCTCATCAAGCAACTGTAGACACTTTCCTAGAAGCTGTTCATGTGCTTATTTCAGCAATACCTACACAATGGAAGTCTGTTCATGGAACAAGCCTAGTTGCTATTTACCTCAGGACACTGCATTTGCACTCTTCTGTCTGTTGTTTACATACCTGGTTACTGCAGTTTGAAGTTCCTACTAAAATGTCACCCATACACTCAACAAACCCCACTTACACTGTTTCATTGTATGTTGTTCTTATGTGTGTGTTTGCGGCACTGAGGATTAAACCCAGGGCCTCACACATGCTAGGCAAGCTCTCTACCAGTTTTATACTGAGGATTAAACCCAGGGCCTCACACATGCTAGGCAAGCTCTCTACCAGTTTTATGTCCACAGCCAACACTGTTCTAGGTTAACAAAGTACTTAAACTCTAGTTAGTAGATATGGAGAATGATTAAAGGGGTGCTATCGGTCAAGATGCTTGTCCTTATAAAGTGTTTTGTTGAATGTTAACCCCTTTGCACAACTCCTTCAAGACAATAAAAACATTTTTAAAAAGAAAATAAAAAGTAAACGAATGAAAGGTCTGCAGCAGCTATTGTTAAACGTTAGTAACAATAAAATGGAGCAAAAAGAAAAAAAGATCCTAGCACAAAATAGACCCTCAAGGGTTTGTTGAATGAATGAACGAATACCTCTTCCAATACAAAAAGACTTGTCCACCGTTGCGCAAAACTAGTGGCTCTTGGAACCAGACCTGCACCCTCCCCGCTACAAAGCAGGCTCCAAGGGGCACCCAAAGACAGAAAACGCTTAACAGAGGAGAGGTGAAGGCAGCACTGATGGACAAGGAATCGAGGAGGGACGGGAGATTTAGCACACGACCTCGGCCGAGACAGGATGCTATTGAGGATGGGGGGAGTGGGAGTGGGAGTAGGCGGGGTGGGTGAGGGGGTGCGTCTTTTATTCCCTTCCCGCTCCAGGCCTCAGTTTAACCATCTATAAAGCGAAAGGGGTAGATAGCAAGAAAACACCCGACCTGACCTTTAATTTCTCTCCCCACTCGAAGCAACCCTGCGGTGCGGCTAACACGCGCCAACTCTCGTCGATCCCGCTTAGCCCAGACCTCCCGTCCGCCGCCGGAGACCGCGCTTCCGCCCCACGCCGCGACGACGCCGGCGCCCGTCTCCAGGAAGGACCCCGCAGACGCCGCGGCCGCGTTTCTGCCTCTGAGGACAGCTCTCTGCCTGAATATCGACTCGAACGAATGCCGGCCGAGAGACAGGAGCCGAAGAGGTGACGTTGAGGATCCCCAAACCGAAGTGTGGGCTGCTCCAAATAAAGTGAGGGCCTAAGGACGCAAGAATTTGATCAGGCGCCTCGAGGCCACCCTGAAGGGGGCCTTCGGGAAGATCACGTGGTCTGCCTGTTGGCGCAGTTGCTGGGCAACCTCGGTTGATGGGCGCGGAATGTGCTGAACGCCTCAGGGGATGCCCAAAGAAAGCAAGGGGACCAAGGCCAGGGCTGCTGGGGTGAGGGTCTGGGGACTGGGGAGGGGGCGGCTGGAAGAGTTGTTCTTTACCTCTGACGACTCAGAACTTGACAGGAAACCGGGTGTTGTTCTCGCCTGTAGGCTCAGCTAATCGGGAAGCGGAGCCGGAATGATCAGGAGTCCCGTAGTATGTGACAAGGGTGGACGATCTAGCAAGACCCACCTCTCAAAAACAAACAAAAACAACCTGTCTTTCACCAATAAAAGAAATGAGCAGGAACTTGGACACGAGTTTTGTTGCCGGCTAGTCTACACTCCTTAGTATTCACCTTCTCAACTTTTGGGATAGGGTGGCTATGGGTTTTCTTTCACACCGAATTTGCTCTCAGACCAACTCCTTTCCCTCCCAGATCTGTTCATGATTGGACTACAAAATCTAGCTCAACTCATCAGTAACTTGAGGTAGAGAGGTCTTATAGCAAGTAAATGCCAGAGCCACACTGCAACCCATAGATTTCCTGTAGAAACCAATTGACTTCAGATACTCAAAGGTTGCATAGAACCTGTGCCTTTAGTCGTGGCTTAAACAGAAGAATGTGGGAATGGGGATCACTGAGCTCCTCCTCTGTCACTTTTTGACTTCTTGTGCCTCATTTGTACTCTGGCTGAAAAGTATATTTCCCCATGAAAGAAATTTAGGGAAGGATGAAATTTTATTCCTGGGCTAAAAAATATCTAACAAGAGTCAGGCTTTTGAATGAAATCCTCTATGGCAACAACGTACTATAGAGTGATCTTATTTGGGAGAAAGAGAGAACTGAATTCTGAAATCTCATTGTCTCCTCAGAAAGCTGAGGAGATAGGGATAGAACCCAGGACCTATTTATGCTAGGCAAATACTCTACTACTGAGCTACACCCCTAGTCCCTAAACTTGTTTCTATTTTTTTCTTTTCTTTTCTTTTCTTTTTTGGTGCTGATTGTGGGGCTTGAACTCTGGGCCAATACACTGTCCCTCAGCTGTTGAGCTCAAGGCAAGCACTCTACCACTTGAGCCACAGCACCACTTCTGGTTTTCCTGGTGGTTAATTGGAGGATAAGAGTCTCACGGACTTTCCTACCCAGGCTGGCCTTAGAGCGTGATCCTCAGATCTCAGCCTCCTGAGTAGCTAGGATTACAGGTGTGAGCCAGGGGCTGGGAAGGTGGCTCAGTGGTAGAGTGCTTGCCTTGCATGCCTGAGGCCCTGGGTTTGATTCCTCAGCACCACATAAGAAAAAAGCCGGAAGTGGCGCTGTGGCTCAAGTGGTAGAGTGCTAGCCTTGAGCTGAAGAGCTGAGGGACAGTGCCCAGGCCCAGTTTGGGCCCCACAACCAGACCCCCCAAAAAATTTTTAAAAAATACAGGTGTGAGCCACTGGTGCCCAGCCCTAAACTATTTTTAAAAGTATAAAACAAAACAAGTTGTTTTTGTTTTTTTGTTGTTGTTGTTGTAGTTGGTCATGGGGCCTGAACTCTGGGCCTGGGCACTGTCCCTCAGCTCCTCAGCTTAAAGCTAGCACTCTACCATGTGAGCCACAGAGCCACTTCCAGGTTTTTCTGCTTATGTGGTGCTGAGGAATCGAACCCAGGGCCTCATGCATACAAGGCAAGAACTCTACCACCGAGCCACCTTCCCAGCCCATCAGAGACAAGTTTTGTGTCATTCCTCACCATGTAATTCCTATCTGTAATGTACAAAGCTAGATTTTTGCAACATTCTCAAGATATGTGCTGGAGTGCTTTTGTGTCATTTTATGTTCTGGCAGAAAATGCAAAGGTATTTGCTTTTCCCTAATACTCCCTTTAATATGCATTCTCTTTGCCTTCACAGGCATGAACCATGGAAAAGAATGACATAATCAACTTCAAGGCTTTGGAGAAAGAACTGCAAGCTGCCCTCGCTGCTGATGAGAAGTACAAACGGGAGAATGCTGCCAAGTTGCGAGCGGTAGAGCAGAGGGTGCCTTCCTATGAAGAATTCAGGTTGGCTCAGTACGATTTTTCCCTTTCTTTCTTCCTTTCTTCCTCTCTTCCGTACTCCCTTCCTTCTTCCTGTCTGTCTGTCTGTCTGTCTTTCGCCAGTCCTGGGGCTTGAACTCAGGGCTCTGGGCACTGACCCTGAGCTTCTTTTGCTCAAGGCTAACATTCTACCACTTGAGCCACAGTGCCTCTTTCTGGCTTTTTCTGTTTATGTGGCACTGAGGAATTGAATCCAGGGCTTCATGTGTGCTAGGCAAGCTTGCTACCACTAAGCCACATTTCTAGCCACAGTACAATTTTTCTTAGGCCCTTATGTCATGGTGGGCAATAGTAGTTTATACCAAGCACCTTAGATTCAGACCATGCTGGGCTTCCATCCTGGCCCCACCTTTTACTATTTATATGATCATCTACACATTCCTTGCCCTTCCTGAGCCTCCATCCTTCACGTACCAAAGAAAGTAATTGTTGTTATAATGGAGTTAATACATATAAGCGTCTGAGAACAGCATTTCTTAATTGTCTACCTGTATCAGACAAAGTGGCTGCCTCACACCCAGTGATCCAATATTAAGTTTATATCCTAATCTCTGTCCATTCCCCCAGAGGTATTGTTCTTGCATCACATCTGAAGCCACTGGAGCGGAAGGACAAGATGGGAGGAAAGAGAACCGCGCTTTGGAACTGCCACAGTACTCCAGGAAGGACCTTCCAGGATGTGGCCACTGAAATCTTTCAGGTAGGTGAGGCCCAGTCTCTTTACCTCAGTACCTCAGTACCTCAGTACATCATTATTCTCCTGAGAATCCAATAGACAGTATTTTGCCACCAAACCCGGAACGATCAGCAACCAGTAGGTGGTGAGGCTGAGTTAATTGGGCATAATGTGTGAAAAATCAGGTTCAGTAAGTTTTTTCACTGGGTGCTGGTGGCTCATACCTATTAGCTACACACAATGCGGAGACCTGAGGATTGGGTTCAAAGCCAGCCTAGACAGGAAAGTATGTGAGACTCTTATCTCCAATTAACCAGCAAAAAGGTAGAAGTGGAGCTGTGGCTCATGTGGTAGAGTTCTAGCTTTGAACACTTGAGCAAAAAAAGCTAAGGGTCAGCATCCAGGCCCTGAATTCAAGCCCTAGTTCTGATACACACACACACACACACACACACACACACACACACACACACACACACACCGACTCTTCCATCAGTCCTTTGAGTTTTGTACTCAGATTAGATTGATAGTACTATGACTCTATGATAGTGTTGAAAGAAAGATACAGTCTGTCAGTTCCTTGACACTTACTTTTTCTTTTCTCTCTCCTGAAATTGTACTCTCCTCAGAGCAAACTTTGAAAAGACAGCACTGTGCCCTCTTCCTCAATAGGAAAACCAGTACAAATGAGTAACATATATACTAGCTTGGATTCTTTGGGCTCTCTTTCTCTGTCCTAGTACTTAGCAGTCCCAAAGCTAAAATGAAACCCCACAAGCCCCCTTCTCCCTTTCCATCACTGTGAACGGCCAGAAGAGCTCTGGACCCTTTTCCTTTTGTGATCCAGGAGACAACTCTGTTCCAGCCCAAGACTTCAGCAGAGTTCTACCGAGATTGGAGGCGACAACTGAGGAGCGGACTACAGCGTTATCAGGCCCTGCTACAGCTTGGGGGTCCTAAGTTGGGTCACCTCTTCCAGACAGATGTGGGATTTGGACTTCTAGGGGAGCTGCTGGTGGCACTGGCTGATCATGTGAGGCCAAGTGATCAGGTTGCTGTGCTGGGGATCCTGCATAGCCTGGCCAACACTGGGCGCTTCACATTGAACATGAGTCTGCTGAGCCAGGCAGAGAGGGAGAGCTGCCAATGCCTATTTCAGAAGTTACAGGCTGCGAGCACCCCCAAACCCATGCAGGAAGGGCTCAGCCAGGAGAAGTTGGGTGTAGAGGAGCTGACTGGTGGGCTTCAGGAGGAAGAGAGGCTCCTAGAGGAGCTGCTCAAGCTGTACCAGGTCCATTGATAGGACTAGTTGCCCTCAGAGATACCAGTGGTCCCTGGGAGTATTTTGTGCTGTTTGGTCTTAGGTTTTCTGCAAGATTGCAATGAGAGATCTATACTTACACCCTTTATCCTGTGTTGTGTTTTGTTCTGTTGGTATGTAAAATTGAGGCCTTACACTTTTCCACTTGAGCCATGTCCCACTTGCCACTTACTGAGCTAGGACTGTTTAGAGCAAAAGCTAGAGTCTTGCCTACTTCTCTAGTCCTTTTTTGTCACCATGTTTTACCTACCACTTTTCAAGTCTGCCATCCTTTTAGTCTGCTGGCCCTGAGAAAGGGGTATGTTCCCAACCAAATGCTAGTCATACTAGCATTTCTTCTCTGAGGAAGAAAAAAAGCAAACTCATTTATCTTCCATGGAAAACAAACACTGGTTTGCATAGTGCTTTCCCAGAATATTTATAACCCAGAGCCAATGACTGGACAGTTAATCCACAGCTGTTTCATTTGAGGTACAGAATTTTGCTCTAGGGACTAAGTTCTTGCACAGATTGGGCCTGAAAAAGCCCCAAGCCATTGGCTCAGGTGTGGCCAGCATCCAGGATGGCCAGATGTATAGGAGAGAGTTTCCTTCTCCTAAACTGATGAGAGTGAAGAATTTGATCCTGGACAGGCAGAGCAGGGTCTCTCAAAGTGAGGCAGAAGGACTATGGCTCATTCTAGTTTCCTTTCCCCCATTCTTAGGTAAGTGCCAGTGTTCTAGAAAGTTTAGAGAGGGCCAGATTCTAGAATGATTTTTCTCTTGAGAACAGGCCTGGAACCTTAGAAGGGCATTTGCATATCAGTTGGGAATAAATGGCATTGCATTTGGCTGCTTTCTCTGCAGATCGGTGATTTCTTTTCCTGGCTGCTTAATTCTTTCCTCATATAGAAACCTCCTGTCCATAGTGATTTCTAGAAACCCATAGGCCTTGAGTTGCAGTGCCCTGCTCTGCCAGCCCTCACCTCCAGCAGGCATGAGTCTGGCTCATACTACCATGTTTCTATGGACCTGGGTCAGTCTCCAGGCTTTTGAAATCGTGGAGAAGGAGAACATTTTCCAGAGTACTCCTTGCCCTGCTTTTCTGATGTTCGACAATGCAGCCTATTTGGCTGACATGAGCTTCGAGCTTCCCTGCCACTGCAAACCCGAGGAGGTCTTATCTGTGGTCTGGTACTACCAAAAGCAACTGGGTAGCAGTCACACCAAAGTGCTGACAGACTTTGATGGGCGGTTGCTGACAGAGGCATCTCATGTGCGAGTGGGCAGTGACATGTTGGTCCGCTTCAGCATCCGCATGTTCAGCCTGTTGGTCTTCCGGGCCCAGCCTGAGGACTCAGGCCTGTATTTCTGTGGCACCCGCAACGGGGATTACTTTTATGCCTATGATGTCGACATCCAGAGCAATGATGGGATGGTGGCCACCTTCAAGGACGAAGGACAGGAGCCCTTTGCAGACGAACACCATGGGAGCCTCCATGTCTTCACTACCTTCTGGGAGTGGACCCCCTGTGACCGTTGCGGGGTACGTGGAGAGCAGTGGCGCATCGGCCTCTGCTACCTGAAGAGCCCTAACCTCTCCCCACGATATCAAAAGACAGTTCCGGATGTGGTATCCTGTGGCTCCCATGCTGTGCCGAGGAAGCTGCGCACCATGGCCCAGTACCATATGCCTGAGCTTCAGATTCAGAGCTGCCTGGTGCCCTGTGAGAAGACCCAGATCCAGGAGGGCATGCCGGCCATCTACAGCTACCTGTCGAAAGTGGGCAGCAAGCCCTGGATACCCCAGGTCCCCATTCAGTTCCACCAGCAAAGCCTAGGTCATGGGCTCATCATTTCCTGTCCTGGGGCTCGGCCAGAGCATGCAGTGGCCTGGGACAAGGACCATGAGCAACTGTACCGTAGACAGTACCTGATAGGTGTCAACAGATCCATGAGGGTGTTCATTGACCATGGCAATCAGCTCCACATTCGCTTCACCCAGATGAGTGATCGTGGCATATACTATTGCTGGCGGCAGGGGGTACGGATCGCTGGGTTCCGGCTGGGTGTGAAATCCGAAGGGCACTACCCAGCCTCACTGTTGGACCCTGAGGCTCGTTCTGCTGTGGTGCTCACCCTGCTTGCCTACCTGCTCATTGTAGTAGTCTTTGTCATCATTCAACTCTGTCGCTGCTGCTGTTACTGTTGTCGCTGCTGTCCCAACATCTCCCTCTAAGCTGTTTCTTTCCCACCTCTGAAGACCAGCTGTGCTTTGATGTGTTTTATTAAATGATTACCAGATGTTTCTGGATAGGAACCTTGGGCTGGGACATGTGGACAAATATCTTAGTTACAGCCTGCCCCCTAATTTCATGGGGGGTCTGAAGTTTGTTTGATCTGGGAAATGGGGAAAACTGGAGTGAATGGGAGATGGGGGATTGAGTTTAGGGGAAAAGCCAGGGACAGGTGTCATCTTGTGTCACACTTGGATCAGAGATGAAGTAAATGGAATCTCCTACCAGTGTAGTAATCAGAATAGTATCAATGGTGCTTTGCAATCTTGCCTTTGAGGACAAGGCCAGATGGCAAAATACTGGTACTTTGAACTGGGAGTAGCAGGGACAGGAAGGAAAAAAAAGAGTGGAGGGAGCTGACATGTCTCCTCTCTGCCTTCTTCCCAGCATCATCCAGGGAACCCCAGGTAGAAACAGCAAGTGTAGGAATGAGGGTAAAGACCGGATGGGAATGAGTGGAGAAAGAGGAGATTGAATCAGAGCTTTCCTGAGTACTTACACCTAGACTGAGGACTGGGGAGGAGGAAGAGGGTAGGTCAGAGGCTGGAACATCAGAACCCTAATAGCAAAGTGGGTCAGAGCTGAAGTTGGCATGTGGCTGCTGCCAATGAGGGCTTGGGCTCCCAAGATGATGGATGATGGATGATAAGAGGCTACTTAGGTGCTTATTCAAGGTTAGGTCTTGGCCCCAGCCCTACTGTCTCAGGAACATAGCAGAGTCCACAATGGAGAAGGCTCAGGTACATGTCTTTATTGCTCCTCAGTGGGTAAAGGCACCAGCACTGCCCTGAAGGTTAGCAGTGGGGGTGGCAGCAAAGGGTGTCTGGGACATCAAGTCTTGAAAGAGGAAGGAACCCCCCCTCCATTTCTTGGCTTCATATGGTGGATCCTTTCAACCTCATTTTGGGCACGGACACCCACCACCTGCCTGTTCACCCATGGGGACCAGAGCAGGCATCTAGGGTGGAGTCAAGTGCCATGCCTTCAGGCTGCAGGAACACAAGCCAATGTGTTCACTGAACTCACACCCCTATTTCTCTCATTGTAAAGTAGGGTAGAGGAAGTTTTGAATGCAGGTAAGAGTGGATGCAGAGGGTGCTTGGCTTAGTGAAAAGCAGCATCCAGTGGAGAAGCTCACACATGGGGTGGTGTCTTTGCCAGGGTAGAGGGGCAGCAGTTGAAGACAGAGGCCTGAGTAGCCAGGGATTATGCAGTTAGGAAGAGGCTTTGGAAAAGGACACAGCTGTGCCCTGTCCTCTGGACAGCAATCCCCCCCCCTTTCCTGTTTCAGTGTCTTCAAGAGAAAAAGTCACTTCCTTGATTCCCATGACCTGAGGTAACCAATCACTCACACCTGCCCTCTCTGATATCTGGCCTTGTCTTCACAACCACCTCCACTACCAACGTCCCTAGACAGAGGGGGGTGTCCTGGGATTGACCACTTTGTACCCACAGTTAGGGGCCAGCTAACCCCTCTGGTACTCCTCAGCACCTAGCCCTTCTCTACTTACACTAGCCCCCAAGTATTGAAACCCAAGCTGCCATGTGCAACCAAGCTCCCATATGCATATGGACTGGTTCCCAGCATGGCAGCTTGGGGCTGAGATACTTGAACACTCCCCCCCCCCTGTCCCCACCCTGTGGCATCTGGACAGGCCAGAAATTCTGTTGTGACTACTCTATGTATCTAGACTTTCCCCACTTACTCTTGGAGAGATCAGGGTTATTCTTAGGAACTAGCCTCTGGCCAGGACTACCTTGCCTTGGAAGCTCCCCTTTTCATCTGAGGTTTGGCCCCTCCCATCCTCCAACAGCCTGAGGAAACTGGAAGTTTAGTGCCCAGAAACCTCCAGTTCTGGCAACAGTTGCCATAACAACAAGAGGAAGGAGGATGTGATTGGTTAGGTCCCCCTGCCTTGCCCAACTTATCTCTTTTCTCCCTAGTATAATCCAAGCTGTTGACCACCGCCCTCCCCTCTCTAGACTATTCCTTGGGATAAGTGCCTTGTTAGTTGGAGGTGCTGGGTGCTAGGTTGATGCCATCTGGCAGCCTAATGTTGACTGAACTAGGGCAGCAAGCTGGTATAGAGACCTAGAAGAGAAGGGAGGAGTGGGGCAGGGAATCAGATCTGGGGAAATGAGCTATCGTCCCAGGAGGAGCAACTATCCTGCTCCTACTGTGGAGTACTCCTCACATCACATCCTTGTGCTCCTGCTTGGACTCCTTAATGACCTGCAGGAGACAGGAAAGGGGCACAGTTCATAGTTAGGAGCTCACAGCAGACCCCAGTCCCACCGTGCTAGGCTGGGCAAGTCCTCAACTGTCCTAGGTCTTTCTTCTCTTGATAGTAACTATCAGAGCAGGGGGTGGGACACCACTGGCAAAGCATTTAGCACCATGCCTGTCACATCGGAAGCTAATGATATAAGAAGAGTAGCAACTGCTTTTGCTGCTATCTCCACTGGGAATGTGAAGGGGCTGTGGAAATATGTTATCTGTAAGCCCTCATCTCTGAAGCTGTCCCATCCCAAGCTAAAACTACTAAGTGTGTGTGTGTGTGTGTGTGTGTGTGTGTGTGTGTGTGTGTGTGTTTCTGTCTCTCTTTGGCCTGGTCTTGGAGACACCTGAGTCCAGAGGGAGAGAAAGGAATACAGCCTGAGCTGGGACCTTATCAAGGAGCCTAGGTCCCTCTTAGCACCACCAGTGGAGGCGTCGGACAAATGGAATTACATTAAGGTTCCATTGGGCTCCCAGAGTTCCAGGGATGCTCCAGAAAATCAGTGTGCCATTTATGCCCAAGTCCCAGGCTTTCTCCATAGGCCAGCCTCAAGAACTACTAGGGTCACCCAGAGCCTGTCCTCACCTCTCCATCCCGCATCTCCACAGTCTTTACCACGATGTTCCTCTTAAGGTGGCCTTCTGACATTGACTTGGTGTCCAGGCTGGTTTCTGCAGGTGTGAGGAGAGGAGGCCTCTCAGGACACTAGACATCCTCTCCTGAGCCCCACTTTCCCCATCATATATCCACACTATGAGCTCAAGAACCCATTCAAGCCAGCAAGGGAGAGCGTTGGCTCTTCTAAAGGAAAGTGGAGACCCCCCCCCCCGCTCTCGCCCCCACCAAGTACCCAGCAGGGCACATCCTGCTTCTGTCCAGTGCTCTATTATACCTTCTGGTATGACTTTTCCCTGATCTGGCACCTGGCTTCCTGACAACCCAGCACTGCTCCAAGGATGAAGCACACAGGCTTGAGGTCTAGAGGAATAACTCAAGTCCCAGCTTAGCCATGATCAGCCACACTGCTGACGGGCAGACTCATTGATCTCAGGCTGAATTTCCTTATTTGCAAAACAGAGCTGGTGGTATCTACTTCTCTAGGTGGGAGAGAAGAGGCAATTAACTGAAATAAAGTATGTTAAACACCAGGCACATATTAGTGCTCAATACATATGGATCTTGTTCTCCTCTTCCTCACTTTCTACTTTCTCTGTCATTTATCTGGACCCCACTGACCTTTTACTGTCTACCACTTGACAGTGTTACTTCTACCTAGTTAGTCTGGTCAATCTTCTGTTGCTCAGTTAAGTCCTGGGACATGCATGTCTAATGTTCCTAAATATTCTAAGCCAGAAGAGGATTTTTTTCCTTAGTCTAAGACTCATTTGAGAGCCACATACCAGTAAAAAAGTAATTTAGTTTGCCCCCCTTAGAGAGAAAAAATATGACATGTCACACTCACTAATATTTAAAATTAAGAGCAAGGAACATAAAACTTTATTCACTACAAGAGCAGGAGTCTAGAGGGAATGAATCCTCTGGGCTGAATCAGCACCAAGCAGAGCAACAGAACCTTGGAGACAGATGAATCAAGCAAGAGTGAACCTCAAGGGGACTTCCCAGTGACAGAAGAGGTGAGGCAGAGGCTGGCATGTGCCCAGAGGCCCCAGAGCATCTCATCTGAGCTCTCAGGGAAATACTACCTTTAGCATTGACCAGTTCTGCTAGTATAACCTAGTTAACCAGTGCCAGGTCCTGGGCTAGGGTCTGAGGCTCCTGGGCAAAGGAAGCCTAGAAGGAGGAAGCCCAAAAGCGGCATGAGATTTACTCCCTATTGAGCTGGGAAAAGCAATGGCTGAGAGGCAGATAGCTAACCGAGAGTGGGGGCTCCATTTACAATCTGGTGAGCCTGTATGGGTATAACTTGTATTGTGAGCCTTTTGAGATGTCTTGTGACCTTGTGAACTTCCCCTTCTTGGATGCTTTTGCCCCCTGTAGTGAAGAGCAGTTAAAACAAAAGAAGACAAAACATAAAGCACTCAGAAGAGCAGAGTTTACCCAGAACTTGCACAATAAGCCCTGGTTGAGACCTCAATCCACCTCTCCCACCCTCTGGTTTACAGTGGAAAAGGGTGTAAGAAGAGAAATGCAGGATGGGACACAGCAAAACAAGGACAATGACACTCCCCCTACCTACAAATGCTCTGGAAGACTGTGCTCTGGCTAGGAACTCTGCAGTGAGTTATGAAGGACCCCCGTAAAAGCACACACTCCTTTGCCCTCATCGATCCCACACCAGAGCAGCCATAGGCCTGGGGGCGGGGGGTGAAGGGGCATAGAAACCAGCATCTTCCCACAAGGCCCAGCTCTACTGACCTCGGATCTGCAGGTTGGAGAAGGTCTGCACTGGAATGGTGATGCTGGAAGACAGTGGAGGGACAGGGATGATGAGAATGCCTTAGGACATTTCCAAGCCAGGTTCCAGACAGGACAGCAAGCTAACCCCAAGACATTTCAGTGGCTATGAGTCTGACTCCACCCTCAGCTTTCCCCAGTTTCAGTGGATGAGGAACTGCCTGCCAGCAGAGTTTGGTGGAGTAGCGCAGAAGTGTGGGCAATACAAGGGGGTGGGGGAAGGCAGTGGTGAAGAGCCTTCCAAGAAGGCAGACAATACCAATGAGGTAAAGAGAAGTAGGCTAGAGGAGGACTCATCTCCACCACCTTGGCACTTAATATTGGTTGGATCTACTTATGTGGTGCTGAGGAATCGAACCCAGGGCCTCATGCATGCAAGGCAAGCACTCTACCACTGAGCCACCTTCCCAGCCCCTGGTTGGATCTATTTGTCAGACATTTATTGAATACCTACTGTGTGTTAGGCTGGCACAGGGAGCAAGAGGGACTGTAGGAAGAGGCAGCAGGGAGAATTCTAAGGGGAAGGAGCAGGGGCTATGATTAGGCCTCACCGGTTCTCCTCGCCCTCCAGCAGCTTCCTGTAGGTGGCGATCTCAATGTCCAGAGCCAGCTTGACGTTCAGCAGGTCCTGGTACTCCTGCAGATGGCGGGCCATCTCGTCCTTGAGGCTCTGACCTTCCTCTTCCAGCCGGGTGAGGGCCTCCTGGTACCTTGCGGCCTCCCTGGCATGACGCTCCTCCTGCTCTCGCATCTGCCTCTCCAGGGACTCATTCTGCAGAGTGGGGGCAGTGGGCAGGTCCCTTAGGATCCCTGCACCTGGCCAGGATCCCAGGGCCCAGTCCTAGCCCTATGTCCAACTCTGCTAATGTTTTGGAGCCCTGCCCTCAGCCCAATCCCCTTCCCTTTTAGCAACTCCTACAGCAGCAAGTGCCAGCCCCAGCTGGTGGTCTCAAGGCCGTGGGATCCAGCCCTGTCTGTACTCACCACACCACGCAAAGACTCCAGATCACAGGTTAAGGCCTGCAGCTGGCGCCTATAGTCATTGGCCTCGTGCTTGGCCTGTCGGAGCATCTCAGCATTTCTGGCAGCAGCGTCTGTAAGGTCCGCAAACTAAACAGAAGGCTTAGACTAAGAGGAGGGCTGGGTGTTTGTAGGGTTTACATCTGGTGCAGCATGGGCCCACTGGGCAGCATGATCTCTGGGAAATCAGGGAGCTAAGCACTACCCCAGCTCACCCCAAGGATGCTGGCTGGGATTATTCCCAGAGACGGTGAATGGACAGAAGGACTGTAGTCACTACTACTGGGCCTTGACCCCTTGCACAGCACCTGGGCACACTGGATGAACAGTGTCACAGAATCCAGAACATAATCATGGGTAGCTCCATCCTTGGGACTGAGCCTTGTCCCTCCCCACTGTGGAGAGTGGGTCCCCCAGCTTTGGGGGAGACCTTCACATGCATCAGGCAGTACCCTATTCAGACTGGCTTCAGCTTGTGTTGCTAATACCTGAGCTGGATCCCTGGGCTCCCTTTTCTTCCTCTACCTCTCCCTTTTCTACCTCCCAACCCTTGAGGCTTCATTGTCCTCTGGGGATGCCATTCCCTCTTCTTTTCCTGGCTAGGATCTATCTGTCCAGCTGAGCTCAAGGCAGGGCTACCTTGGACCGGTACCACTCCTCTGCCTCCTGCATGTTGCTGGTCGCCACAGCCTCGTACTGTGTGCGAATCTCTCTCAGGGCTGCTGTGAGGTCTGGCTTGGCCACATCCATCTCCACGTGGATCTGCTGTCGGGCCAGCTGCTCCTGAAGTTCCTGCACCTCCTGGAAGGGAGAGAAGGGATGGCAGGGTTCCAGGCAAGGCTCTGCCAACATCTTCACATCTTCTCTTCTGCTTGCACTTCATCCATGGGTGTTGGTCCAGGAAAGAGAGGCAGCCCTTGCTGGAGGAAGTGCATGCCCAGGCTAAGGGGTGTGGGAAAAGGAATTTGGGAACTTCATGGCATCCTCATCCAGAGATGGATGGGCAGGAGCCAGGTGCTTCTTGTGGGCACCCAGGTTCCTCAGGATCATAGATTATGAAGCCAGGGCCTGAACAGATGGCAGGAATGGAGTCAGTTACTATGTGACCTTAATGCCCTGTAACCCCTCCGGGCCTCAGCATCCTCTGTGAAAGAGGATAGTAGGAAGGATTCCTGTCTTACAGGGCTGATGTGAAAGAACAATTGAGGCTACAAGGTACATGGGGTACCATCTGTGTGAACTTCCCCAGGAGTTGGGGATGCTCTGTACTCTCTCTCCTCATTCATTCATTCATTTGTTCATTCGTTCATTCTGTCTCTCAGTTTCTATCTGCCAATCTCTTTCTCTACTTTTGTCTCTGAGTAAATCTGTCTAAGTGTCTGTCTGTCTCAGCTGAGTCTGTGTGTTGGGCTTCCCTCCCCCTGTCCTGGCCTTACCTCCTCATGGATCTTCTTCAAGAATCGGATCTCTTCCTCCAGTGACTCAGTCTTCCTCTCCAGATCCAGACGGGCCAAGGTGGCTTCATCTGCTTCCTGGAGCACAAGGGGACATTGGGCTGCTCTGACCCCAGCCACCTCTTCTTCCCCATTCCCCAGCCTTGCCTTACCCCTCCTTCTGGGGAGGAGGCTCTGAGGAGTAGCTTCAGAGAGCTAGGTTTGGGAGGATGTTTGGGTAGGCTGCCATCAACCCTTTTCTCCCCTCCCTGCCCCTTCCCTCCACCTCTCTGACCTGTCTATATGCAGCCAGGTTGTTCTCAGCCTCCAGCCTCAGGTTGGTTTCATCCTGGAGCCTAGGATGGTAGATAGAACACATTCCTGGGTCCAAGCTTTCCTGAAGACTCCTAGATCCCTACCCCATTCTCCCTGGATGTGGCTGTCACAGAGACCCCTGGTAGCTGGTACAGTGGCAAAAGCATTGAAGGCCAGGAGGGTCCTAGACAGGGGCATTGTTTGGAAGGGTGAGCAGATAAGGGCTTTTGCCTTAACTCATTACTAAGAGTCTTATCGGGGTTGGTGCACCTGTTCCTGCTCATACAGGCACATCTACCACCTTACATTTGCATCCACAGACACACACACATTCTCTCCTCTGTCTCTCTCTGTCTCTGTCTCGCTCTGTCTCTGTCTCTCTGTCTCTGCATTTCTCTTTCTCTCCTGCACCACTGACTACATGCACTTGCCCGCCACTCAGCCCCTGGGGGGTTTCCTCTGAGTCCCTAGTCACACTACCTGGGGAGATGGATTTTATTATGATCTCTGCCTCACAACTTGTATAAGTCAGAGACTTTTTCATGGACTTTCCTGTCTGGGCTAGCTTTGAATCACCATCCTCAGATCTCAGCCTCCTGAGTAGCTAAGGTTACAGGTGTGAGCTATCAGTGCCCAGCACCCTGCCTACTCTTTTCCTCACCTCCTTGACTTCCAAATCTCAGTTGCTTGCAGATACCAACCTTCTCTTGCCACCTTCTTTTTCTTCTTATTTATTTTTTCAGTCATGGGGCTTGAACTCTGGGCCTGGGTACTGTCCCTGAGCTCTTCAGCTCAAGGCTAGCATTCTACCACTTGGGCCATAGCACCACTTCTGGTTTCCTGATGGTTAATTGGAGATAAGAGACTCACAGCTTTTCTTGCCCGGGCTGGCTTTGAACCATGATTCTCAGATCTCAGCCTCGTGAACAGCTAGAATTACAGGCATGAGCCACCAGTGCCCGGCTTTGCCACCTTCTTATATATGGATCTAGGCTCAAAATAGATAATACCCCCTTCCAAATATTCATTCACACTATTCGTGAATGAAACGTAAAGCCCCTGGTCACTAGGGCCCTGACTGCTCCAACAGCCTTCCCTAGGTATTGAGAGTACTCTGTTACCTAGCCCAAGATATTTGTGAATGAGATCCCTGAGGCTCTGGGCCTCCTCCTGGTCTTTCTATCATGTTGGAGGGCAAGGGCAGCTCCCCACTTCCCAGAGGTGGGGAGACCCAGGCCGAGTACGAGCCCAAAGATGTAGTCCCATCCGCACTCCCTCTCAGGGACTCTGGTTCTCTGGTAAAAGGCCCTTTTCCCTGCCCCCCTCCTCACTTCTGCCTCAGGATGCCCAGGTCCTGTTCCAGATTGTCTCTCTCCACTTCAAGCCGAGCATTGTTGGCAGTAAGTTGATCAAGCCGCAGCCGAAGCTCCCGAAGCTCAGCCTGGTAGACATCAGCCAGCTTGGTGGGCTCCTTGGCCCGCAGCTGGTTCAGCTCAGCAGCCAGTGCCTTGTTTTGTTGTTCTAAAAACCGAACCTTCTCAATGTAGCTGGCAAAGCGATCATTGAGCTCCATCATCTCAGCCCGCTCACTGGCCCGGGTCTCCTTGAAGCCGGCATTGAGTGCCCCGGCCAGGGAGAAGTCCACTCGAGCTGGGAGTGGAGAAGACATTCGAGCCAGGGGGACCCTGGGGCAGGAACTCAAGCGGAGACCGGCACTTAGGCGGTGGCTGGGACCCAGGCCCCTGACTACCATTTCTGAGGAGGTGTAGGAGCGCCGAGCAGAAGTGACATGTCTCCGTTCCATCCTGCCCTGTCTCTCTCCTGGCTCCTGAGATGAGAGGACTTTATGGAGGAGTGGGCTGGACCTGCAGTGCCTGGGCTGCCTGGCAACGGCTTCTGGCATATCCTGAGGGGGTGTGGCTGAGCTGTAGTTCCACCATGGGGAGAGCTTTTCTCACCCCACTGAGGTCACTGAGTCCAGTCAGGGCTTCCTAGTATATCAGCCTGGCCAGAGGCAGGAAGTGCCTGGAGTCCAGACCACTGAGCAAGGAGACCCTCTCCCTAGGAAGCTGGGTCAAGAAAAGGCTCTGGATGACTTCTCAGAGCCCATAATAAGCCACGGTGCACAGGCCTTCTCGATGGAAGGAATTTGCTAAAGAAAACCAACCTGTGCCCTGTCTCAGAAAACAATTGATTTTCTCATTTCCTGTTTAGTCTCACTCCCTACTTTTTTGTGCCCATACTGTGATTTGAACACAGGCCTCACTCTTGCTTTTTTGTTGTTGTTGTTGTTGAAGACTGGCTCTCCACCACTTGAGCCACCCTCCAGGAGTCCCACTCCTACTGGACACAGATGGCCTGCATTGTTACCTTCTCCCCAGTCCTGAAATTCTGGTATGGGAGGCTAGGATTGGTCCCCAGCCCTCTCTCCTGCAGGTCAACCAAGACCTCTGCATGTCGGGGTGACAGAAGGAATATGTGGAAGTCCTCATAAGAGAACAGAACTTCTCCCTGGCTACTGTTTGTCCCCTCATCCACTTTGCTGGGCCACCCCTCCCCTGTGCCTGGCCTCCCTGTTTCCCTTCCTGGAAACTGGGTCTGACAGCTCCACCAAGTAGTAACGAATGAGTTGGCTGTGCTGGCTAAAATCTTTGTTCCTGCAGCACCCTGTCTCCCTGGCCACCCCTCACTCTCCATAGAGATTTATATCTTTCCAGTTCCCACACATCAGGCTGTTGGGGAGAGGTGGGTCTGGGAGTCGATGAACTGCTGGGTTCAAGTGCTGGGAGGGAGAGTGTCTGAGGACTTCAGGTCCATCCATCTCCATCCATTCTGATCCCACCCAGGAGCTTAAGTCATCTGTGTCTTTGGACTTCTGGGAAGCAGATGTCCCTGCTTTCCTCCCCTTGACTCCCCCACACTCCCCCTACTTCCTTCTGCCTCTCACTGCCCATACTTGGGCTCCTGATCTCTACTCCCAGGCACTTGCTGAATAGAGCCTTGTTCTCCAGCGCCAGTGAGGGCGCCATACAGCAAGGGCAGCCCCCAGGGGGGGCTGTACTGCTTTTATCTTAAGATGTCAGGATGTCAGGCCAGGGTACAGTGCAAGCCCCTTGCTCAATGGACTTCTCAGAAATATCTGAGAGGGGGCTAGAGAGTAGAGGGGAATCAGGCTGTGTGCCCACCCCTGACCATTGTGTCTGTGCCAAGGTGAGTCATTCTGTGGGCACAAGGAGGAGGCTCCAAGGGGTGGCCGGTCCAGTGCCGCCAAGTCTCTAGCTTTCAGACACCTCCCCAGCTCTCAAATCAGCTTAGGCACCCTGAGCTCCTTCCATCATTTCGTCACCCCAACTCCACACCAGGGACACATTCTTCATTGGGACATGCAGTGAGTCATCTGCTGAGGTAGCCCCCATCCCCAGCAGAGCCCGCTGTAGAGAGGGATGCAAGCACTGATGAGGTGAGGGGCATCTTGGGGAGGAGACCTCAGTGGCTTTTTTCCCCTCAAGACTGGTACTCTACCACTTGAGTCACAGCTCCACTTCTGTCTTTTTGCTGGTTAGCTGAAGAGTCTCGCAAACCAGATGCTGGTGGCTCATGACTGTAATCCTAGCTACTCAAGAGGCTGAGATCTGAGAATCACAGTTCAAACTAGTGTGGGCAGGAAAGTCTATGAGACTCTTACCTTCAGTAAACTATTCAGAAAAAGCTGGAAGTGTTGCTGTGGCTCAAGTGCTAGAGACCTAACCTTGGGCAAAAGAAACTCAGGGACTGAGCCAAACTGAGTTCAAGCCCCAGGATTGGCAAAAAACAAAACAAAATCTTAGTCACAGATTTTTCTGCCTGGGGCTGACTTGGAAACATGATCCTTGATCTCAGCCTCCTGAGCAGCTAGGATTCAGTATAAGCTACTAATGGCCCCAGCTTCCCAGTGATTTTTGTTCCTGCTGTGGATTAGGAGGCTGAGGAGGGATAGGGAATTCAAAGGAAGAGAAAGACTGGGATCCAGCCTTTGCCTCAAGCCAAATCTCTGGCAAGAGTGGCTGACCCTGCCAGGTTGTCCAACAGGAAACTGTAATAGCCAGATGCCTGTAGATTGTCTTACTTATACATTTATTGTAGAAAGACCAGAAAATTCAAAATAAGGAACACAAATAATTAGCCATAATTTTGCCACATGGAGATAAACATTACAGACTTTTTCTATATATATAAACTCATTTTTTTCAGAATAAGCTCATGCTGTACAAACGATTTTGTAATTTGTTTTTTAACTCAACAATATGTTGTGACCATCTTTCCATATCAATATTTATCTACATCATCATTTTAACAGCTGCATGGTTTTCCACTATATGCATTCATTTAACTAAGCCCTGTTGAACAGTTTTTCCTTCCCTCCCCCATCCCCGCAATGTGTGTGTGTGTGTGTGCTCACCTCTGTTCTTTTGCTATTTCCCTACCTATCTCTCTGACTGTGTCTGTCTCCTTCTAAACCACACTCATGCACATCTACCCCAGGCAGACAAAGCCAATAGAGCAAGGCAGGCCCTCAGTCTCTATCCCAACTCCCATCCTCCTAGCCTGCTTCCAGCTCTGAGGTACATCTTCCTGCTTCACAACTGGAAGTTCCAAATGTCAAAACTCTCAAACTCGTTGACTTCTAGATCCCATAGCAAGTGCCATAGAAATAAGATGCCTGGACACCTCTCCACAAAGCTTGCAGCCATGCTGTGTCCTGCTGGGACAAGATGGTATCCTTGTGCTCCTCTCCTATGTCAAAATCTAATGGATGATCTCATTTTCAGGGTAAAGCTCAAATTCCTCCTAGGACAGATGAATTCCACTTCTGTCCTCAACTTACACAGGAGGTGCCTTGTGTTTTCTAAAGATGCCAACCTCTAATTCAAGTGGCCACATTACCACTTGGATGTTTCCTTCTAGCTCTTCTGTAACAACTGCTACTTATTCAGTACCTGGCATGGCCCAGTGGTAAAAAACTGGGCAAAGATGAAGAGGGTTTGAATCTCTTGGCTGGTCCTTAGATACCACCATCTATCCCTTGGAGCTTCCTGAGGAAGGGAACTGAGTCCCGGGGCCACTAGATGGCAGTGCTCAGCTGCCCAGGCCTGGCCATTACCACGGCTTGGAGGGAGAAAGCCAAAACCAGGTTTCTAGCATGTGCTGGATTTTTTTTTTCTTTATTTTTGCCAGTGCTGGGGCTTGAACTGAGGGTCTGGGCACTGTCCCCGAGTTTCTTTTGCTCAAGACTAGCACTCTACTACTTGAGGCACAGAGCCATTTTTACAATTTCTCCATATCTGTTTATGTGGTACTGAGGAATCGAACCCAGGGCTTCATGCATGCTAGGCAAGCACTCTACCACTAAGACATACTCCCCGCCCTGTGATGGGTTTTCTTAAGTTCACTTTTTTCTTTTCTCTTTTTTTGGCTCCAGAACTGATGCTTGAACTCAAGGCCTGGGTACTGTTCCTTAGTTTTTTCACTCAAGGATAGCACTCTACCACTTGAACCAAAGTTCCATTTCTGGCTTTTTGGTGGTTAATTGGAGAGAAGAGTCTCATGGACTTTGCTGCCAGGGCTGGCTTTGAACTATGATCCTCCGATCTTAGGCTCCTGAGCAGCTAGGATTACAGGCCTTCTTTGTCTCCTTGCCTGACTGGGTCCCTCCCAGGAGAAGTAGAGATGAACTATGGCCTTGGATGGAGGACAGAACTGGTGGATGGAGGACAGAACTGGTGGATGGCTTGCTAGTTCCAACACAGCAGCCTTCCAATTGGACAGGATGGGTCAAAGAATGCACTGGAGGGGAGCCTTCTTGAGCAAAAGAAACTTGGGGACGGTGCCCAGGCCCTGATTTCAAGCTCTAGGACTGGGAGAGAGAAAGGAAGGAAGGAAGGAAGGAAGGAAGGAAGGAAGGAAGGAAGGAAGGAAGGAAGGAAGGAAGGAAAAGAAAAAAGAAACAGAAAGAGAGAAAGGAAAGAAAGAAAAAGAAAGAAAAGAAGGAAGAAAAAGAAAAAAAGACTAGAATGCTTGATAAGAAATATACTCATTATCTTGCCTATGTAATTGTAACCCCTCTGTACAGTATGTTCACAATAAAATAAAAGAAAAAAGAAAGAGAAAGAAAGGAAGGAAGGAAGGAAGAAAGAAAGGAAGGAAGGAAGGAAGGAAGGAAGAAAGAGAAAGAAAGAAAAGGGAAAGAAAGAAAAAGGGAAATAAGAAAAAGGGAAAAAAGAAAAAGAAAAAGAAAAAGGGAAAAAAGAAAAAGGGAAATAAGAAAAAGGGAAAAAAGTAAAAGGGAAAGAAGAAAAAGAAAAAGAGGGGATCCTTTAGTTCCCATGCCCCTGGGATGACTCTGGTCCCTGCAACCCATAACCCTCATCTCAGAATCCCTCTTCACAAAAGCATGCAGGGAGAGAAGATAATCATGATCTAAATTCTAGCTGGAAACCAGAATTCCCTCAACACCTCTTTCCCAAAGAAAGGATTATTGCTGAGAAACCTAAGTACAGATAAGCAGGGCTTTGGGGCAGGACTCCTGAGTTAGTAACTGCCAATGAGACTCCCTAGTATAGTAAAAATGCCCTGTGGCAGACAAGCTAAAGCCTGGGTGTAGGGAGAGCTCAGAGAGAAAGCCCAATCTCTCCCCCTTGATAGGTGCCAACATTGACAGACAGAAGTGGCCTATGCTTAGGTGACAGGCACAGGTGCCTCCCTACTGCTTGAATGAAACGCCTCTGTGTGTTCAGCTCTTTGGCACAGAGCCTGATTTTGTGAATTGGTCAGAAATTGGTACCCCGTGGTGGAACCCAGCATGAATTGTGGGGGCCAGCAAGGAAGTGCCAAGGGTTTGGGGAGAGAGAGGGGCAAGGGAAAGGACTTCTTATGGAAGTCGAATGAAGTTAGGACCAGGCAGGGAGAGGGGGCATCAGGCCAGGATGGACCCACACTAGATAGGGGAAGCATTGATTGCCATGTCTTGTGAATGACTCTCTGTGAAAGAAGGATCCAATCTCAGAGCCTCATCACCCACAGAATTCAGCTGGGAGCTGGCTGTCAGCTTGCTACTGCCCTCAGCCCCTATCAGCTTCCCACAAAGTGGGGGCCGGCCAGGCTGCCACTGGCTGGTGGAACGCCACACAGCAAGCTCTCAGCCCAACCTCCCATGACTGGGGGCAGAAGCCACACGTGCTAACTCCAACACTGTCTTTGTACATTTAATGGGTCACCCGAGAGCACCATTTTGCACCATAGAGCCACAAATATTTGCTGACTGAATGGCTGGCTGTGAATATCCTTGTCAAGAGCAACCTCTTCTGACTTGTGCTGGCTGCCCGGGCAAACTCTGCTTGGTGCAAGGATCCCATTGTGCAGAGGTTGCCTTCCTGGCCCTTGTTACCAGCCACCTTGCTCTGTGCCTGTGCATCTATAGATGTGATGGTGAGTGTGTGTGTGTGTGTGTGTATGTATATAACACACACACACACACACACACACACATATGAGAGGGCCCCAGGAAATGGGGAAAGTTATTCAATTTGAATCCAACCAACACTCAACAAGGCCTCCTGAGGTCAAGGCACCATGCCAGGCTGCCAGGGGCTACAGATGTGAAGATGTGGCAGCTTTGGAGGGAATCATGGCACACAGGGGAACAAGCTCATTAAGGATAATTGGAGAGGCGGGAACCCTGGGCATGCGGAAAAAAAAGGAATGGGGGGTGGTGGAAGTGTTTGTTGTCTCTTCTCTTCCAAAGGGGAAAAGCCTTGGATCACGGAAAGCAGTAGACCCTGGATTGATTGTTTTTTGGGTCTGGTCATGGGGCCTGAACTCTGGGCCTGGGCGCTGTCCCTGAGCAATTCAGCTCAAGGCTAGCACTCTACCACTTGAGCCCCAGTGCCACTTCTGGCTTTTTTCTTTTTGCTTATGTGGTGCTGGGGAATCGAACCCAGGGCCTCATGCATGCGAGGCAAGTGCTCTACCACTGAGCCACCTTCCCAGCCCCAAGACCCTGGATTGAATCCTGAACACTTGCTGCCTCACAATGAGTTGGGTGAAGCTTGTCTTTCATTATCTATCCCTTTCAGATGCCTGGCAGTGACAGGAAAAGGGTGCACATTCTCTTGCTCTTTTCCTCCAACAATGATGGAAACTGGGTGGGAGGGGCCCACTGGGCAGAGGGGAGGGGAAGACTCCTTTTGAACTTAGCAGCACTATTTATACACTACTCACAATGTGCTAAATACCCTTAACATGTTTGTTTACAGACTAAAGTTAAACAGACTCCTGTAATTTTGTTTACTCTATTAATTCATTCAGCCAACCATGTCTTCACGGAGAGAACAGAGATAACTGTGTTGGACTGTCATATAATCCAATGAATGGAGAGAAAGGCCTGAAGGAGCGGGTAGAGGGGTGGGGGCAGGAGCAGGCTGCATAAACATTCCATCTTGTGGGGCCTTCACTTAAAGAGCATTGCCCCGGACCTGGGGACCAACCAAAAAGGCTGTCCCCCAAACAGGTTGTTTCTTTATGGTTATTTTTCTTTTCTTCTTGTCTTGTTTATTCATTTATCTGTTTGGGGGAGGGGCACAGAAATGGAGGACAAAGGGCGAACAAATGTAGCAGTGATACTCACTAGATACTATGTTGAAAATCAACTATACAACTTGTGCATGAGGATAGGACAGAAAGAGAGAGAAGGGGTGACATTGTCCAAAAAGAAATGTACTTTTTTTTTTCTTTTTCCTGTTCTGGGGCTTAAACTCAGCCTGGGCACTGTCCCTGAGCTGCTTTTGCTCAAGGCTAGTATTCTACCACTTGAACCACAGTGTCACTTCTGGCTTTTTCTGCTTAAGTGGTACTGAGGAACTGAACCCAGAGCTTCGTGTATGCTAGGCAAGCACTCTACCACTGAGCCACATTCCCAGTCAAGAAACGTATTTTTTACCTAACTTATGTAACTGTAAACCCTCTGTACATTATCTGTATAATAACAATTTTAAAAAATCCTTTAGAAAAAAAAATAAAAGCAATTAAAAAAAAAGTCTCAGACATTCCTACTGGGGATGGCTTTGAATCACGGTCCTTGGATCTTAGCCTTCTAAGTGGAAAGATGAGCCACCAGTGGCTGGCTGCTCCCTCAGTTTTTGAAGTGCTAGTGATTGAACCCAGGGCCTTGCTCATGTTTGGCAATTACTTTACCACTAAACTATACCCCCAGCTCCAGAAATGTTTTAAAATGTTAAAAAGTAGGAAATGAGAAAGGGAAGACGTTGCTATTGTAGGGATACAGAGAAAAACACACCAAGGATACAGAAGGTTATTTTATTGATCATTATAGTTAAAAAAAAAAAAACAACAAAAAACCTCTTATCTACATGTGTTTATAATACCCGTTTGTTCAGGAATCAAGGATCAGAGGGATGTATAAGTCCCAGTATTTAGCATCTATACCTAGGTGGTAGCATTAAGGCTGCACTTTCCTTTCTTCTTATATCATCTTATACTTTGAGTGTCTTGTGTACAATGGCTCAAGATAATAATGTTGGCTTCCTTTGCAAAGGAGCTACATCATCACCAGAGCAGGGGCCAGAGTAAAGTTCCTACCTCAGGCTGGGGATAAGGGGCTGAAGACGCCTCTCTCAGAACCTGAAGAGTCAAGTGGGGACTCCCCAGCGAGCCCCCTTCCTGTCCTTAACCCTCCTCTACTGGGCAGAGGCCATCAGTGGGCAGAGTTTACTGTTAGACATCAGGCATAGAAAACAGTCAAGAGCTCCCTATGTCCTTGGGGCAGCATCCTTTAGAACAGCTGTATGTTAACACTCAAAAACAAATATGTACACACTGAGAAGCTGAGCATAACTGAGATTAATAGAGGGCAGAGAGTATGAATGGTTGGGGAGGGGTGTTAAAACAGGAAAGGAATCTTGGCATTAATTGCTCCAGTGGCTCCAGAGACCAAGGAGGGGTGGCTAGCTTAGATGGGCTGACAGATCAGGACACCTCTGGCAGTCAGGACACCATGGTGACACAGCTCCCAGTTGATAGCACTCCCCTGACCCTGATTAGTTCCTCCTGTATTCTCTGGTCACCAAGGCAGCGGGGACTCAAGGGTGGTTCTGCAGGCCAGTTGGAAGGGGTGGGACATGGGAAGAACAAAGTGAGGTTCTATGCCACAGCTTCCCCAGCCACCCACCTCCTCCTCTACCTCACCACTCAGGGTCCCTGAGATACTTGGAAGTACTTCTCTCCCAGGGGGCCTTGGCCCACCCTGTTCCCTCCCTCTTACCTCCAGCTTCATTTGACCTTGTGGTACGCCACCTCTGTCCCCAGTGCTAGTCACCTGGGATTTTAAGAGGCCCAGCTGATGTCTTCAAGGTGCTACAGGGGAGGCGAGCAATGCGACTTCGGCCCCGGGAGACTGAGGAACTAAGGGAGGAAGGGAAGACAGATGGGGCTCTGGGGTGTGCAAGGAGTACGAAGGTAGCTGAGCTGCCTTATTCTTTGAAAGCAGGAAAGGCCAAGCACCGACAGGAGTTTCCAAGGCCATATGGGAGGGTAGGAGAGGTGTGTGAGGAGGGGGGGGTGAGCTGTGCATACCCTCCCCACTTCACTTCTGGGATGATCCTGGAATAGCAACAAGGGTCAAAGAAACTCCAGTCAAAGAACCAGATGCTGGCCTGCTCACAAGACCTGGGCTGTGAGGGGTCCAGAGACACCAGCAGGGGCCTGTGCCCAGTCAGGGCACACACTGTTTGAGTGAGAAATTTCTTCCCCACCTTCACATCACCCAGACCTTACCTCATGGTGCGCTTCTTCTTGCAGGAGGTGGTGCCAGGGAAGGAAGATGGCAGCTTGGAGGCCTTCCTGGTGAACAGCACAGGTGCGCTGGGCAAGGGGAAAAGAAAAGGAGAAAGGCAGATGAGATGGGAACCAGAAATGGCACTGGCCACTCTTCCTCCCTCCAGGCCCCAGCTTGTGGGGAGGGAGGTTGGACAAGATGACCTGAGGCTTCTTTCTGCTCAGAGGTGGACTGTTCTCTCTGCCTTCCCTGCCTGGGCTGACAGCTGAGTGACAGCTCTGTTCTGGGAGAACATCCAGATGTCAGTTTTCTGGAGCGTCCAGGGAACTGGAGTTCAAGCAATTTCACCCTTCCACCTGCCCAGCTCTGAGCTTTACTAAGAGCTGGTTCAGGGGCCATGAAAGGTGGGGGGGCTGCAGGCGGGCAGCCTGCTGGCCTCTGCCTCACAAGTCCAGGTCAGTCTGCCATTTGTCCTTAGCTTCTGCCACTGTCCTGTCGGGTTGCTGTACCCCTTGCCTGCCATGTGGACAGAGGGCAAACCTAACACTTTACCTCCTCCCTAGAAAATACTGAATAAAGTTTTCTGAGGACCATATCCTGCATTCCATATGCTGAACTAGAGAAACCTAGGAGACAAAGGGCAACCATAGGTATTTGCAGGTATTTACAGAACTCATACCAGGTCACAGAGCCTAAGCAAAGCAGAGGAACAGACAGGGCTGGGCTCATTAATTCCAGATTCCCTGTGACTCTTCCCAAGTTGAGGTCCCATGAGCTGAGGACACACTGAACCAGCACACAGCCAGTGAACCTGAGGCATGAATAGAAGGGGAGGGGCATCGAGTGAAGCCATGTCTCCATAGTAACTGCACACTCCATTCTGGGCCTCAAGAATGACCAAAGGGAAACAGGTCTCAACTCTAAAAGTCAGGCTGATTTCCTTTTCTTGGATGTACCCTTGTCTCTTGTTGACCTCTGACCGCCAGCTGGAAGGACTGAGAGGGAGGCTGAGAGACCTACCTGGGGATGAAGGGCTGGTCCGGCCTGTTCAACTCCTGGGGGACTTTCTCCCAGCCAAATTCATGACAACTGAGGGCTGAGAGGGGCTCCTCTGAGAGATCAAAGGTGGTGTTAAGGTCACGAGCAGGTAGGGCCAGAGGGGTGGAGCAGTTCTGCATAGCAGAAGGGCCCAGGGGAACCCTGCTTTTGATGACTGTAGCTGGGCAGAAGCGAGGGGAATGGCAGGGAGAAAAGGGTCTTTTCCCTTTTGGGGTGCTGGGCTCAAATGAAGGCTGAGCCTTAGGCAGAGACCCCCTCCTCAGGCAGGGGAGAAAGGACTGGTGCTGGCGTTTGGTCTGCTTTGGGACCAGAGGACAGTCTGGCTCTGTGGGACTCAGTCTCCTCCTCCTCTTCTTCTCTGCGGGCTGTCGGGCTTCCTTGGCTGGGCTGCAGTCAGGCCCAGAGGGGATCCCCATAGTGTGCAGTTGCTTTGCCATGGTCCGGGTCACAGGGCCACAGTACTCTGGAGACTCTGGGCAGAGAAAAGGAGGGTACTAAGTGAGATCAGGGACTGGCTAGAAGGAAGGAGCAGGCACTAGAGATCCAAAGAGGTCCCCTTCTTTAGGTCTTCTGGGTCTCTCTTAGAAGCCCATAATTGCAGGGGTCCATCCTCCCACCATAGCACATAAAGTGCTTGGCAATGCCTCAGCCCTAGCTGGGCCTCGAAGGTGACACTGATAGGACAGTGTAGAGGTGACACTCACTTGACTCTAAACACCGCTCCTGAGCCAGAGGGGCCTCTCTGGGTAGGCAAGCAGTATTGCTGGAGGCCTCAGTTCCAGGCTCAGTTTTCTCCTCCTGCACCAGCTGCTGCAGGGTCTCAAACTCTGTAATCATGTCTGGGGTCAGGAGATTGGCTGCCTGGAGCAGGGAGTATTGACGATGGGCCAAGCACAGTACTCGTAAGGTCAACCTGGAATAGAGGGAACGAGATCCCTGTGCTACTTATATCCAGCCTGGCTAGGGCTCTCTAGTCTATGCACTGACCTCATCACTGCAAGTATGGTGGAAAGCAAATCTGGATGGTCCCCTCCCTCCCTTCCTCCTGCCTTGTACCAGACTAACTGATGCACCTCCCAATCCAGCTCCAGCTCTGTGACACCCTCACTGAAGGCAGACAGGTTCCAGGCAAGGGTGGTAGGTATTACCCATTATTCCTGCTCCAGGACAAAGATGGGGGCCCAGGAAGTAGGGAAAGGGTTTCAAGTGACCTTGGACTTGGGAGGTCTGAATTTCCCCCTAGCTCAGCCATTTACATTAGTACTGGAATCCTAAATTAATGTGCCCTCAGGACAATGTAAGATAGTAGTTGAAGCTGGGGTGGCTCTCTCCTATAATCCTAGCTACTCAGGAGGCTTAAGGTCTGAGGACTGCAGTTCAAAGCCAGTCAAAGCAGACAAATCCAAGAGATTCTTATCTCCGATTAACCATGGAGCCAGAAATGAAGGTGTTGCTCAAGTGGTACAGTGACAGTTTTGAGTGGAAAAAAATGAGAGCTAAATGCTCTAAGTTTAAGCCCCAGTGCTGGCACACATTTACACCAAAAAAACCCCCACAGTAGTTGAGATCCATCTCAAATCAAACTGGCACTGTTCAAATCCCAGCTCAACATTTCTCAGCTATGTGATTGTCAATAAATTGATTAGCCTCAATCTCTAGAACCTTAAAATGAGAATAACAAGTACACCTACTTTATAGAGCTACTGAAAAGATATTATTTGTGTGTGTGTGTGTGTGTGTGTGTGTGTGTGTTGCTGCTGAAGCTTGAACTCAGGACCTGGGCACTGTCCCTTAGCTTTTTCCCCTCAAGGCTGGTACTCTAGCACTTGAGCCTCAGCTCTACTTCTGGCTTTTTTGAGGTTAACTGGAGATAAGAATCTCAAGGACTTTTTTGCCAGGGCTGGCTTTAAACCAAGGTCCTCAGATCTCAGCTCTTGAGTAGCTAGGATTACAGTTGCAAGCCACTGGTGCCTGGCTGAGGGTTGTTTTTTTTTTTTGTCAGTCATGGGGCTTGAACTCTGGACCTGGGCGCTGTCCCTCAGCTCTTTGACTCAAGGCTAGTGCTCTACCACTTGAGCCATAGCACCACTTCTGGTTTTCTGGCGGTTAATTGGAGATAAGAGTCTGATGAACATTCCTGCCTGGGCTGGCTATGAACCTCGATCCTCAATCTCAGCCTCCTGAGTAGCTAGGATTACAGGCATGAGCCACCAGTGTCCAGCTGACTGTTGTTTTTATATGCAGAATATTTAAAGGAATAGCTGGCATACAGTAAACACTAAGTTATTTTCTGTAAGGTGGTGGTCATACCATCTACCTCGTTAGGACAAGAGGAGATTATATAATAAAATAGGCTCTGTTGACCTGGGCTCTGAGAAAGCCCTTCAAAATGCATTCAGTCTGTGCTTTCTGTTTAATAGTTAGGATCCTTGAAAAAGTACATGTGAATCAACGTGTATTTCACATGCACTAAGGGACTATTTAAAGGAAATTTTGAGGGTAATGCGATTATTGATGCTGTAAATTTGGATTCTCATAAAGCCAATTTTCTTTCTATGATAAAAGAATAAACACAATTACCTCAGTGGGGATTATTTATGGCAAATGATTTATCCTCAGGTAACTACCTGTCTGGACTTGGATGAACCCACCTCACTGCCCTGTCAGTGTTTGCTCAGGGAACCAAGCTCATTTAGTAAAGTAGCCTCCAGCCCTCTGTGAAAGAGGGCAGGACATAAATTAAAAAAGACACAGCAGAAACTCATTCAGCATCTTCTCAAGCAACACATTATAAGGAAGACTGGACCACTGAGCAAAATATTTGGGGGAAAAAGGCCTGGACCTGGCTACCATGAGAGTCACACTGGCCCTGTCCCTCTTGACCCTGGGCAAAGACCTCATCTTCTCGTTCACAAATGGGGAGTTGGTTTATACCAGCATTTTAAAATTAGGTTTCAAACATCACCAATCAGAGTAACTCTATCTTGTCAGTCCTACATATTAGACCTCAGCATGAGATTCCATGTAAAGAGATGACTCTGCAGCTGGGGAAAAAAAAAAAAAAAAAACACTTGAAAACCCACTGAACTGGAAAATCTCAGATTTGTTCAGTGCCCTAGTGGTCCAAGATTCAAAACTCTAAAGTCAAAAGAAATGACTTTCGATTATGCAGTTGTCAGGGGTTTTTCCAATATTGAGATGATCTAAGATGTTCTATAAACCTTAATATTTGAAGCCTTCTGCTGTATTTTATTAGGACTTCCTCACCAAGTAGTAGGGAGATCTAAGTCACAACCAGGGGTTTTGAAGCAACTTGTTGGAAGCTGCTCATCTCCCCCCTAAAAAAAACCCAGGTAGAAATGAGAATCATAATATCCTCTTATCCTTTCTCTTCATACTGGGGGAACACCAAGCAGAGAGACCTTGAATTCATTGTTGTTCCCTGGGAGACTAATGGGGCACCCCACCAATGTACCCCATCTCTCTAGGCCTCAGGGAGTTAGCAATAAGAGACCGATAATGAGCCTGTGATTATTCAGGCCGCAACATTTTTGCTGAGTCGGGAACAGACACTCCCCAACAAGAAATAAAATTAAACAGGCCCTTCTGTCCAGAAGCTTTAAATACACTGCCTGGTGTGAAGCGTGCTGGGAAGGGGAGAGTAGGACTGGCAATAGCAAAGCTAAGTGGTGGGGGATTTATGTATTAGAGATCAAGGGAAAAAAAAATATACAGCAGCATCCTCTAGGAGACCCAAGGAATGGGTCCATATCCTTTCCTCTTTGGTTCAAGATGGAGGTTTGTGTTTACTCTGCTTTATTTTAGCTGGAAAGCTGAAAAGTGATGGGAGATTTGTGTTTACTTCTGGGGGGTGGGGTGGGGTGGGGGAGATAAGCCACAAGCTGTTGGTGAGAACACAAGAGAAATACTTGTTCAGGAAGGCTGTCCTGTCCCTTCCTCTGACTGTCGTCCAGCTTCCCCTGGCTGCGCATTGTGTTCTCCCTACACAAGAAAGCCAAGTGCTAGCTAGCCCCAATGGCCTGTCCTAACTTGGTGTTTCTGCTGGCTGTTGGGATGGAATTTAGTGTTTAGTTTCCCTTGCCTGTTGGGCTGCCAACTTTGTGGAAGGATTAAAGATGATGCCCAGGAAATAAGAGTAGGTAATAATAACAAGGAGTTGAAAGCACTTAAGATTATGCCTGTAGTCCTAGCTACTCAGGAGGGTGAGATCTGAGGATGGAGGTTCAAACCCATCAAGGGCAAGAAAGCTTGTGAGATGTGACATTCTTATCTCCAATTAGCCAGCAAAAAAAGCTAGAAGTATCTGACTTATGTAACTGTAACTCCTCTGAATATCACCTTTATAATAGCAATTTAAAAAAGTACACACACACACACATGCACACACACACGCACACATATATACTAGAAGTGGAGCTGTGGTTCAAATGATAGAGTGACAGCCTTGAGCAAAAAAACTAAGAGACACTGCTCAGGCTCTGAGTTCAAGCCCCATTACTAGCACAAACAAGTAAAGAAATAAATAAATGAGATAATGCTAATAAAAAGGGACTTGACTGTGAACAAGAATCAGAAATTTTTGTGATGCATGTTCCTATACCAGGAGGCTGGTCCATCACATCCCACTTTGAACTCCAGAGTAGAGGCAAGGAGACACCTACTGCTTAGATTGATCCATGTCCAATTTCTGTGGTGAAAGGTGGTTTGCAACTGGCTCCGGATGCACGATCAGACCAGGGGACTCTGGTAGTGGATGCATGAGGTTTAGCTCTGGCATCTGGGTTGGAACCTAGAGGAGGCACAGGTAGAGGGGGCAGATAACCTCTTAAAACCCTTCCTTCCCCCAGGAATGGAAAATAACAGCTTTAGAATGACCAGGACTTCAGAAAGGCTTGTTTGGTCCCAGTCACAAGCACAGGACAGATGTAAGACATCCAGATAGAGAATGAGAATAGCTATTTCTTCTAATATCCCACCTGGGGCCCAGGCCTCACGTCCTCAAGACATACTTTCTCACTGGGGTTTTTGTCCTTGTTCTGTAGGAGCTGTTGCTGCTCTGGGGAGTTTCCTTCCACATTCCTCTGTTCCTGGCCCTGTGTCCCAAGGCTCCCCTCTTGAAAGGCTCCAGACTCGGTGTGGAGTTCTGAGGTGCAGGGCTGGTTAGGAGGCTGGGGCAGTAAGGAGGAGCTAGGAAGGCAAGGAGAAAATGAGAGTTTGAGAGGCATGATGTGGGGCAGGGGAAGGTGCGATGAGCAAGTGAGGCAGGATCTCTAATACCTAGTTGTAGAGCCCACATGAAATGTTTAGATAACAAGTAGCAGCCTATTTAGGAAGAAGGGAGGTATGAAGGTGTGAGGGACTTTCTGGTTTAAAAACAAAAAAAAAAGGGGCTAGGAGGTTGGCTCAGTGGTAGAGAGCTTGCCTTGCATGCATGAGGCACTGGGTTCGATTCCTTAGCACCACATAAGCAGAACAAAGCAGAAATGGTGCTTTGAGCTGAAGAGCTCAGGGTTAGCGTCCAGGCTGGAGTTGAACTCCCACGACAAAACAAACAAACAAAAAACCCATAAAACCATCTTTGCCAGGTGCTGATGGCTCACACCTGTAATCCTAGCTACTCAGAAGGCTGAGATCTGAGGATCAGGAAGGATTGTGAGACTCTTATCTCCAATAAACCACTAGAAAACCGGAAGTGGCGCTGTGGCTCAAGGAGTAGAATGCTCCCCTTGAGCTCTGAGAGCTGAGGGACAGCACCCAGGCCCAGAATTCAAGCCCCAAGGCCGACCAAAAAAACCCCACAAAAAACAAAAAACAATGAACTCCAGAACCTGGTATAGTGGCTTCTTCCTGTAATCCCAGCTACTCTGGAAGCAGAGACAGGAGGGAGGATCATTGTTTAAAGCCATCAAGAACAAAAAGTCAGGAGACCCAGTTTTACAAACAAGCTGGATATAGTAAGCACACCTAGAATCCCACTTACTTAGGCAGCAAAAGTAGGTTGGTCCAAGGCCAGCCCTAGCAAAAATGTGAGACCCTATCAAAAAACTAAAACAAAAAGGGCTGGGGCATAGCTAAGCTCAAGGCCTTGAGTTCAAGTCCCAGTATGTGTGTGTGTGTGTGTGTGGAGAGGAGATACACACACACACACACACACACGCACGTACACACACACACACACGCACGTACACACACACACACACGTACACACACACACGCACGTACACACACACACACACGCACGTACACACACACACACACACAAACCCAATGACACATCCAACTTCTAAACCTTCTGCTTCTTTCTTCTCTATCTCTCAATAACAAGGTAAGGTTAATTAACAAAGAGAAAGTAAAGGCCACTTATGATAATGGGCAGCAGAACCCCAAAACCAGTTGCCTCTTTCTCTCTTTCTGTCAGTACTAGGGCTTGAACTCAGGATCTTGTATCCTGGAGCTTGAACTCAGGGTCTGGACATTGTCCCTGAGCTTCTTTTTCTCAAGGCTAGCACTCTACCACTAAACCACATTCCCAGTCCAGCTCTTGTTCAGCTTTGTAGCTCAACTACTCTACCACCTGAGCCCTGCCTCCAGTCTAGCTTTTTTTCTTTTGCAGGTTTATTGGAGATAGACTCTCAGATTTTTTTTTTGGGGGGGGAGCCTGGGTTTGAACTGTGATCCCCAGAGCTCAGCTTCCTGAGTAGATAGGATTATAGGCATGAACAAGCAGTGCCTGGCTTGCCTTTTGCTTTTTTATAGTTGAGACGTCACTTCCCCATCTGACACAGGACATTCTTAACAGCACTCAATTAATTGCTCATTTTGGTAGAAACCACCCCTAATCCAAGGTATTAGAATACAGACAAGGAGTCCTAGTCCTCTATGAATTAGAGAAGGAGTGGTAGATGACATCAGAACTGACCGTTGTGGCGGGCTCAATTTGTGGGACTGTGAGAGGTCCTGCTGTGTGGCCTGAGCGTTTGCCTCATACACCTGGAGCTTCTTCCTCAGGGCAGCCACCTGGAACAGCAGCAGCTCAGTCCTCAGAGCCCCAGGTAAGCACAGGAGGCTGGGGGTGGGCACAGAGCCCTGCTGCACCCCCAAGCTCCTGGCTTTCACTCCCTACCCTGGACCATCTCCCCTGCTGGGCTCCTCACCTCAGCCTGGAGCTGCTGGCAGATGGTGGCATACTGGCTAATATGACAGTCCAAGCTGATCACGTTGCTCTTCAGCTGAGAGGGGGACCACAGGGAAGAGATTTGTTTGTTCATTCAAAGCAGTTTTTAACCAGCCACCTTCCATGCCTAGGCATTGTGCAGGAAGTCTTGCTCACATTGCCATGACTCATTCTCACAAGTGGGGAAAAGAACTAGGGAAGGGGAGGGATCGCAGCAAGGGGTCGAGGATTGGCTGTGGCCCTGAATCCTGACTGTCTCACAGAGATGTGCTGACCAACAGGCAAGCCAGGGCTCCCTGAGAAGCAAGGAGGCGAAGCCCAGCAGATGTGGCAGAAACCAGAGCACACCTGCTTTTGTCTGGGTTAATGTATATGGATGATTACATCATTTTACTGGAATATATGGTGCTACTGACTAAAACAGTCTGCATTCTCTGCCTTTGTCTAGCTGGAGTCTTTCTGAGGATGGGGACAAAGCTGCTCTTATTATGAAGACTCTCCCAGAAGATAAGAGCCCAGGGAACTTCCTTTTCCTGCATGGGGGTGTTGGTTAGGGAATCTGAGGAAGCAATCGGGGCCCTCTCCTATCTGTTCCCAGGCTGAGTGCTCCCTGATACCCATACACACAGGCTATCCCTAGTTGATACATACCGAAAGTCTGATCTCCTTGGCCCGGTCAGCATATTTGAGGGTGTTGTAAGTGTCCTCATAAGTCAGGCTGGAGGGGCTGATGGCAGCAATCATTACTGTGTGGCAGTTGCCCCCGATGGAGTCTTTGAGCAGGCGGGTCAGTTTGCTGTCCCGGTAGGGCACATGAGACTTTCGGCCCTGGAAATTAAACCAGTGGGTGAGGGGAAAGACAGCTGGGCTAGATTGAATTGGGTAGAGCCTGGCATAGCTTTTTGGCTCAGGGCTGGAGAAGGGACCACTGGGTTCAGCTCTCAGTTCTTGTCCTGTGGGGGAGTGGGGTGGCATCAGGCCTGTGATGCTTCACCTTTGCATCAGCCAGGGCATTGAGGACATTGATGAGAGCCAGCAGAGAGCGGTTGATATTGGCACCTTCCCGTAGTCGCTGCCCCGTGGCATGGGTGGTGGATGCCCGCTCTGAGCCAGCCAAGTCGATCAGGCTCATCTTAGCCATCTTAAGGGCTTGAGTCAGGCCTGGTACCCGGTCCTGCTGTTTCACGAAGATCTGAGGGCAGAGGGCAGGGGTTAGGGGAGTTGGGTCTATCATGAGTCCCAGCTGTAGGCTCAGCCTATGACTCTGCTCACCTGGAAGATGGCATGGGAGCGGGAGGATGTAGCATTGGCATCAGTAGGGTGCTGTGTACGGCTGCGATTGCCCCTGGTCAGCATCTCCAACAGCTGCTCAGCTGAGGCTGGCTAGAGAGGAGACACCCAGGAAAGGGGCTGTGGTCTCTACCAGTGCTTTGTGCCTGGCAGGAAAGGCTAGTTGTCAGTACCCTCCCACGCCTCATTAATGCCACCATACCACCACTGCAGTATTCAGGGCATCCCAAATGGCTTTGTGAGAAGACCCCAGAGAAGCAGCCAGGGTGGCTGGTAGCCATCTGAGCCCCATCTGGCATCTACCTGGTGGAAAGAAAGTCCTTGCACCACTACGCCTTTGTCAGGGTCCTCACGGATGGCAAGGGATCCCTTGGGCTCCAGGAGGTCACGGATCTGCTCATTGTACACCTGAGGAGAAATGGCAAGAAGTGGTCTGAGGGAGAACATCCTTCCCTAGGGGAGGCAACTGAGTGTCCAGAGGTTGAAGAAAGGAAGTTGCTGGAGAGGGAAAGATGAGATTGGTGCATATCTGAGGCAGCTGCCATAAGTGACACACTTCAGGACCATGCGGGATGCCAAGAGCAGGTTTTCCCCTCATGCAGTTTCTCACTGTGCAGTATCTATGTCCCGCTGGCTCACCTGGGCCCATTATCTACTTTCTACCACTCCGTCTTCTCTTTATATGACTATGAGAATGAGGGATGACACAGGCTGGAGAGAGAACAGGCCTACCTCCAGGTAGCTGATGAGCACCTCGAATCGCTTCTCCTCTTTGAGGGCTTCAAGACGCCTGTACAGTTCCATGGTGGTCAAGTACATGATGCCAGGATCCCCCTCCTTTCCCAGCATGGTGTGTGTTTTCCCAGCCCCGGTGGCTCCATAGGCAAACACTACAGGGCACAGAATGAAGAGGAAGTGGCAGCAGAGCCAGAGTTACCTTCCTAGAGCTGCTCCCAACACATTCTACTGGGCCCAGTCCCGCCTACCTTAAGTCCCTTTCCTTTGCCATTCACATACACCGTTCCCGTCACTCTTATGCTTAGCCTTTGATTCTCCATGAGTCTGTCTTAAATTCCCACAAACCTGCAGACTCCCAGTCAGAGGGCTCTCTATTGTGGATGGAGACCATCCCTTCCTTCTTCAGGCCCACAGTGCTTTATTTTGCATCACTAGCCTGGGTTTATAAGCACATGTTTGTGGGATGTTTTTCTGATCTATGCCTTCTCCCCCCTTTAGACTTTAAGCATCAAGAGCTCAAGATTGTATCTGATTAGCTCCCATATGTTAAGGCCCGGTGAGTGCCTCACATGGTAGAGAGAATAAATGGGGGCCTCCATAGAGTGCCCCCAGCTCAGTGGCGAGGGAGAGGCTAATGTGTTAGAAGACACATAAGTTGGGGTGGGGGAGGAGCTCAAGTGGTAGAGTGTAAACCCCAGTACTGACAATAAACATAAAAATAATCCAGGCACCAGTTGCTGAGATCTGAGAAATGTGGTTCAAAGCCAACCCAGACAGAGAAGTCTGTGAGACTCTTTTTTTTGTCGGTCATGGGGCTTGAACTCTGGCCCTGCACGCTGTCTGTCCTGAGCTCTTCAGCTCAAGGCAAGTGTTCTACCACTTGAGCCACAGTGCCACTTCCAGTTTTCTGGTGAACTGGAGATCTGAGTCTCACAGCCTTTCCTGTACAGGCTGGTTTTGAACTGTGATTCTCAGATCTCAGCCTCTTCAGTAGCTAGGATTACAGGAGTGAGCCACCGATGCCTGACTGCAAAAGCATCAGCTCTGAATGGAAAAAGCTAAGGAAGAGTGCCCACCCAGGCCCCGAGTTACAGGCATGATCTAAATAAGAATGTGAAATTCTTTTCTTGGGAATCAGAGGCAAAGCTTCTATCAAGCAGGGCTCAAGTTCTCACCTGAGCAGTTGTAGCCCTGAAGGAAGCTATCCAGGATGCTGTGGGTGGTATGTTGGAACACGTCTTGTTGGGTAGCCATCTCACCAAAGACTCGGTCGAAGACAAATGTCAGGTCTTTGCCCTTCTTTCTAGGGGGACCACCATCATGGGGGCCACCCAATTTCAGACCAGGAAATCCTCCATCAGGCTCCTCAGGGTCAAATACCAGTACCCGCTCATCTACCACCTGAATCACAGGACGCCGCTGACTCTCGAGCTCCCGAGGGGTGGAGGGCCGCACCCGCACCACCACCTGCACCTTGCTATCCTCCGCCACTGTCATCATGGCAACACCTGTGCAGAGATATGATGGAATAAGGATCAAGCCACCATAGTGTGCCCCTAACCATTCAAGGGACTCTTCCTGTCCTTTCCTCCATAGTGTGTGTGTATGTGTGTGTGTGTGTGCGCGCACGTGCATGTGTGCCCGTGTCATGCACACTGTGGGGCTTGAACTCTGGGCCTGTGCGCTGTCCCTGAGCTCTTCAGGTCAGGTGAGCACTCTACCACTTAAGCCACAGCACCACTTCTGGTTTTCTGGTGGTTAATTAGAGATAAGAGCCTCACAGACTTTTCTTGCCCGGGCTGGCTTTGAACCATGATCCCCAGATTCAGCCTCTTGATTTTTTTTTTTTTTTGTCAGTCGTGGGGCTTGAACTCTAGGCCTGGGCACTGTCCCTCAGCTCTTCAGCTCAAGGCTAGTGCTGTACCACTTGAGCAACAGCGCCACTTCCTAGATTCAGCCTCCTGAGTAACTAAGTTTACAGGTGTGAGCCAGACACCCAGACTCTCCTCCATACTTTTTTTTTTTGATCAGTCTCGGGGCTTGAACTCTAGGCCTGAGCATTGTCCCTCAGCTCATCAGCTCAAGGCTAGCACTCTACCACTTGAGCTACAGCACCACTTCTGGTTTTCTGGTTGTTTATTGGAGGTAAGAGTTTCATGGTGGGCTGGGAAGGTGGCTCAATGGTAAAGTGCTTGCCTTGCATGCTTGAGGCCCTGGGTTTGATTCCTCAGCACCCATAAGCAAAAAAAAAAGCCAGAAGTGGTGCTGTGGCTCAAGTGGTAGAGCGCTAGCCTTGAGCTGAAGAGCTGAGGGGCAGCGCCCAGGCTCAAGAGTTCAGGCCCACAACCGGACCCAAAATAAAACAAAAGAGTTTCATGGGCTTTTCTGCCTGGGCTGGCTTTGAACCATGAGCCTCAGATCTCAGCCTCCTGAGTAACTAGGATCACAGCGTGAGCCACTGGTGCCATTTCTCCTCCATATTTTTAATGTCTGGCCTCCACTGTCAGTCTAAGAGATTAAGAATATTTGTGTCAATATCAATTACTAATACATATCTTGTTCTTACTTGAAACATAACCTCCTTAAAAAAAAATATACCAAGCTGGGCGTGGTGGCTCACACCTGTAATCCTAGCTACTCAGGAGGCTGAGACAGGAGGATCTCAGTTCAAAGCCAGCCCAGGCAGGAAAGGCCGGAAAACCGGAAGTGGCACTGTGGTTCAAGTGGTAGAGCTAGCCTTGAGCTTGAGGACAGCCCCCCAGGCCCAGAGTTCAAGCTCCATTAAGATTAAAATAAATAAATACTGGTACTGAAACTTGAAGGCTAGAGCTCTCCAACTTGAGCCATTTATCTACTTCCAACTTTATTCACAAGTTAAGATAAGAGATAAGGATCTCATAGATTTTTCTTCCCAGACTAAATTTGAACCTCAATCCTCAGATCTCATCTTCCTAAGTAGCTAAGATTACAGGCATGAGCCACCAGTGCCTGGCATCTACTTTTGTCATATCCAAATGACTGTTTTCAGAGGTCTATAACTAGTTCCTGAAGCTATTATTCTACTCTTATACCTATGTTCCTATGTTACTTTACAGCATGCTTTAACTCTAATAAGGCAAGAATTCCTCATCAGTCTTCTTCAAAACTTTCTTCACTATTCCTAAGCATTTTTGTGTTATCTGACTTATTTCTGGGGGTCTAGCTTAAGATACAGCACTGTCCTAGTATACCCAATGTTTGAGATCCAGCAGCACCTCTCCCCTTAAAAAAGTTTTATCAGTCCTATGCCCAACCCAGAATCTCCTTTTCCCAAAAAAAAACTCTATTCAAACACTAGGCACAGTGCTACATACCTATAATCCCAGCTATTTAGGAAGTAGAGGCAGAAGATTTTAACTTTAAATTTGAGATTGGCCCTAGACAAAGTGAGTATGACCTTATCTCAAAAGCAAAATACAGCTAGCTGGCTCACACCCCTAATCCTAGCTACTCTGATATCTGAGAATCCTGGTTTGAAGCCAGTCTGGGTAGAAAAGCCTGTTGATTCTTACCTCCAACTGCCCAGCAAAAAGCTGGTAGAAGGGGTAGAGAACTAGCCTTAAGTGAAAAAGCTAAGCCAGAACATGAGTCGGAGTTCAAACCCCAGTACTGGTGTGCGAGTTCAAACCCCAGTACTGGTGTGCGTGTGCGCACAGACAAAAGCGCTAGAGGGATGCTCAATTAGGCTCTGGGTTCTATTGCCCAGAACTGAAAACAAACAACTATTGGAAGTGGAGGTGTGGCTCAAGTTGTAGAATGTGAGCCTTGAGTGAAAAAGCTAAGGGAGAGCTCTCAGGCCCTGAGTTCAAGCCCCAAGTACAAATATGCATATACACAAACACATACATATATACCCCCCACACACACCAATTACTAGGATATACAGCTGAAACCGCATTACATTTACACGCTTATTTTATTTATTTATTTTTATTTTTTATTTTTGTCGGTCGTGGGGCTTGAACTCTGGGCGTGGGCGCTGTCCCTCAGCTCTTCAGCTCAAGGCAAGCGCTCTACCACTTGAGCTACAGCGCCACTTCCGGTTTTCTGGTGGTTTATTGGAGATAGGAGTCTCACGGTCTCTCCTGCCCGGGCTGGCTTTGAACTGCGATCCTCAGATCTCAGCCTCCTGAATAGTTAGGATTACAGGCGTGAGCCACCAGCGCCCGGCACGCTTATTTTTTAGGAAAAAATGTGGTTATTGCCTGTTCAGGTATTTTTATGTTCCTCAGTAAGATTTTATAGTTTTTCTGTCTTTTCAGCTAGGTTGTGTAAATTGCCCTTTTATTATAATTCCCAAGTATTTTATGGATTTAATTGCTTTTATGAATGGAACACATTCCCTCACTTTCACTTCCGGCTGATATGTGCTAGTATGAAGAAGCACAAAAAAGATTTGGGCTATTGTCTTATATTTACCACCCTCAGACATTTTGTTTGTTGTTTATTTGGAGACAGGGTTTCACCATGGAGTGGCTTGGCCTGGAACTCACTATGACGTCCAAGCTAGCTTCAAACCCAAGATCCTCCTGCGTCTGTCTCACAAGTGCTGGGGTCACAAGTGTGATGTAATCATGTAATCTCAATGTTTTATTGGCTTCTTGAATATTTTTACAGTAATTTTATAATCAGGAAAGAACTTTCTTTTACCTCCCTATTTCTTCTTCATATTTACTGGCTCATGCCTATAATCCTAGTTACTCAGGAAGCTGAAGTCTAAGGATCCTGGTTCAGCCAGCCTTGGTAGAAAAATCTTCAAGACTCATATCGCCAATAAAATGCCAGAATTAGAGACACGGTTCAAGCAGTACAAATGAAAGAGTCAAGCTCGTACTCAAGGCTCTGAGTTCAAGACCCCGAACTGACAGGCACATAAAATTTATATCTGATCTGGGTTCTGGTAGCTCACACCTGTCATTCTAGCTACTCAGGAGTCTGAGATTTGGAGAATCTCGGTCTCTAGTAGGCCCAGGAATGAAAGTCTGAAAGACTATATAAGTTCTAAAACAACCAGGAAAAAGCAGGAATAGAGGTGTGGCTCAAGTGGTAGAGTGCCAGCTGAACAAGCACAATGCCCTGAATTTAATCCCAAGAATAAAATAAATTGTCAAAAATGTTAACCTCTTATTTTATGGCTTTTATGTCATGTTTAATAGTCCTTCTCCAAAGTAACAAATGTTTCTCTCAAGTACTTTTTCTTTTTTTTTTTGGCCTGGTCGTGGGGCCTGAACTCTGGGCCTGGGCGCTGTCCCTTAGCTCTTCAGCTCAAGGCTAGCACTCTACCACTTGAGCCACAGCGCCACTTCTGGTTTTTCCTTTTTGCTTATGTGGGGCTGAGGAATCAAACCCAGGGCCTCAGGCATGCAAGGCAAGCGCTCTACCACTGAGCCAACTTCCCAGCCCTACTTTTTCTTTTTTTATGTAGCTAAAACTTTTTTTTTGCCACTCCTTGGGCTTGAACTCAGGGACTTGGTGCTATCTTTGAGCTATTTTGCTGTATGGTAGCACTCTACCATTTTAAATCACAGCTCTACTACCAGGTTTTTTGTTTTTTTCTTTTTTAGGGGGTTATTGGAGATAAGAGTCTCACAGATTTTTCTGCCTGGGCTGGCTTTGAACTCTAATCCTCAGATCTCAACCTTCTGAGTAACTAGGATTATAGATGTGAGCTACCAATGCTAAGCTACAACTTACTTTTTTGTGAATGATGTTTTCCAAATATTTTTTTCTAGTTGGCAAGCTATTATATCAAGACCATGTACTGAAAAGTATATTCTTTCTTATCAATCTGGAATGTCAATTTTTCCCCCTTTGGTGGTACTGGTGCTTAAATTCAGGGCTTCATATTCACCTGGCTTGTTTGCTCGGCTCTACCAACTGAGCTATGCCCCCAGCCCTACTTTTTGCTATTTTCCCCTTTTTGGTGGGGGGTTAGGGTGGGGAGTTGCTGGTCCTGAGGCTTGAACTCAGGGCTTGGGCACTCTCCCTGAGCTTTTTTGCTCAAGGCTAGTGTTCTACCACTTGTGCCACAGCTCTACTTCTGGCTTTTTGATAGGTAATTGGAGGTAAGTCTTACAGACTTTCCTCCCTGAGTGCCTGGTGGTTTGGGATTTTGTTTTGTTTAGATTTTTGTGACAAGGTCTCATAGGTTTTTCTGCCCAGGCTGGCTTCAAACCACAATCCTCTGGTCAGGAGCTGATGGCTCATGCCTATAATCCTAGCTACTCAGGAAGTTGAGATCAGATGTTAACAGTTCAAAGACAGCCTGAGCAGAGAAGTCTGGAGAATCTTATCTCCAATAAACTACTAAAGAAGCCAGAAATGGAGCTGTGGCTCAAGTGGCACAGCCCTAGCCTTCAGCAAAAGAAGCTCAGGGACAGTGCCCCGGCCCTGAGTTCAAGCCCTAAGACTGACACCAAAAACAAAACAAAACAGCCTACAATACTCTAGATCTTAGATTCCTAAGTTGATAGGGTTACAGGTGTAAGCCACCAGTGCCTGGCTGGAATGCCAAATTAAACATATCTGAATTTTCATAGAAACATGAATTTACTTGAGGACTCTGTTTTGTTCTGATAGGTCTATTTCTTATCCATATATTATTATTGTAATGTCTGGCGTTCTCTAATATATCACCTTTTACTTTTTGTGGAGAGGGAAGTTATTCTTGCACATGGTTTTAGAATTAGCTTATGAAATTCTATGAAAAGTCCTAAAATTTGTAATGTGGATTATTTTGAATTTATAGATTAATATGAAAAGAGCTGGCATCTTTATGATGGCAAATTTTCTCAGTTAAAATGGATTCTCTTTGTATTTCTTCACAACTCTATATCTTCAGTAAGATTTTATAATTTTCCTCACATGAATATCATGTATTTCTTGATAGGTTTATTACTAGTTATTATACAGTCTTAGCTATATTGTGAATGGGCTGCTCTTAAAATCACATTTTCAAATTCATATTTTGCTAGGATAGAAGCCTGTTATCTGCATATAGATTGTGTATCTCACTACAATGCTAACGTCCCTTATTAGTTCTAATAGATTGCCCATTAATTCCGAGGCCTTTCAATTAAATGGTAATATAGTTTGCAAATAATGACAGTTACTTCTATTTTTAGCTCTTTTTTTATTTAGTTGTACACACTACTGCCCATTAGGGATGTAAGAATAGATGTTGACCTGGTAATAATTCCACACACTTACTACCCATTTCTTCTTGTGGTTCTCCCATACCTCTATACCTAGGTTTTCATTTCTCCTTTTTGCCAACTTTCCAAAGGTAGGGATACAATTTTTGGAATGTAAGAGTCACAGATACCCTGGAAAAGCTTAGCCAGACTTAGGGTTTATATTAACAGGGGCTGTTCCTGGGAGATAGGAATAGATGAATGCTTTCCCAGTAATGGCTAAGTCCTGCTGATCGGTCATAATCACCAAGGACATTTAGCAGAGAAAAGCAGGGTTCCAACCTAATAATCTACCAAACAGCTCAGGTTGTCCTTGGGGAATGTGGCAGAATTGAGCTGATTTGAAACTCCTGTCTCTTCACCCCTAAACTTCTTAATTTCTTCCCCACACCAAACAAGGGGAAGACATCAATCAACAATAATCCTTTTTATATATGTATAATTCAGGGGTTCCCCCCCCAGCAATCAGATTGTCATAATAAACATATTAGCTAAATGGTCACTAAATCAGACTGTTCAAAGCGACTCTTTGATCTCTACTTCAATCCCACCAAGATAGATAGTGTTATTACACTCATTTTTCAATGAGGAAATTGAGACAGAGAGGGTTAAACAACTTTGCCCAAGGTCCCAATGGTAGTGAGTGATGGAGTCCCATTCCAACTCCGGCAGCCTGACCGCAGAGCTGGTCATCCTGTCTGATAATGATATTATATATTATGTTCGAATGATCACATGGTTCTAAGAGCCCCTTATGTTTACATAATAGTTATAGTCCTTTATATGGAATTACATTATGTATTCTGCAAACACAGATATTTATGGACTATAACTAATTTTCAACACTCGAAAGAGTTCCCATTTCTCATTCTTGCATTTTTGCCTCTGGGAGCCTCACTCTTCTACCAGGAAGAGAGTGTCTGCGTCCACATTGGCTGCTTTCCTGGCAGGCCCAGATGCCCACGGGGAGGGTTCTGGCTGAGGAGGAGCCACAGAGCAGCCTAACATTCTAAGCAGGAAATTAAAAAGGGCACTGGCAAAGGAGTGCACATAACCTTTACAGTTCCCTCCTCCCTGCCTCCTGAGGGCCAGTGAGGCCAAGACTGCCTAATGAGATGTTTTCCTTCTTCCAGAGATAATGCTGGAGGCCCCAAGGTTGCAGGATGCAGGTGTCACTTGGCATGGGTGTCTCTAGGATACTTGGGTCCTGGTCTTTGTTCTGTATCTGACTTAGGGGAGGTCTTCCCATGAGTCACAGCACATCAGTGTCACATCAATGTCTCCCTTTGAGAGCCACAGAGAATAGCTACGGATCTGCTCCGCCTCAAGGGGATGGGGAGATTAATGAGAGACCGTTTGTCAAGTTTGCTTTGATCCTCAGTTGGAAAGAGCATTTCAGCCCCAAGTACAAGGGAGATGATTCTTTAATAAGATCTTCAGGGTTCTCAGCCAGCCACATTCACGTCCTATTTCTAACCCAGGGCAGCTCATTAAAACCCAGAGGCTAGTTGCACTGCTGAGCTGAGGTTGGGAAGTCAAGATTCGGTTGGTTTCAGGGTGGCCTCTTCTGCACACCCTCATAGGGATGGGCCCAACAAGCAAAAGCTCGTTAGAAGCCTCTGGAAGTCAGGTGCAGATGGCTCACACCTGTAATTTTAGCTACTCAGAGGCTGAGATCTGAGATCAAGGTTCAAAGCCAGCCTGAGGAAGGAAAGTCTATGAGATTCTTACCTCCAATTAACCACACACACACACACACACACACACAAAATAAATAAAGCTGCAAGTGGAGCTGTGGCTCAAGTGAGGTAGAATACTAACTACCTAGTCCCTGAGATAAAGCCCCAGGAAGAGCAAAAAACAACAACAACAAAAAACAGAATTTGAAGACATAATGGGACTCCCTGAGCTCAGACAATGGGATCTGAAGAAGAGAAGTAGCTTAGCCCCAGGATACTTGGGATACCCTGCCTGCAAGTATACCTGAAGCCCCTTCATGCTGCTCAGAGTTCTCATACATGTTTCTCATGCTTATGCCAAGAGGCAGGACCCGCTTTTGACATAGTCTGTGCACAGGTCCCTGGGCACCTGACCAAGCATGTAGCAGATGCTAAATAATATTTGTCCTATGAATGAATAAGAACCAGAGAAGGGAAGGGTCTGAGTCCAAAAGTCTAAAAATAGTAATCATTATAGCTGACATTTAGTGAGTGTTTCAGTGAGTATCCCAGACACTATGCTAAGTGCTTTGTGCTAAAAGCTTTACAAATGGTGTCGTTTAAATTTCACAACAATCTCATTATGTGAGTACTGATACAATGTTACATCTCTAGTCTACCAAGGAAACTGAAAGCACAGGAAGGTGGTAAGCAAGCAAGGCAGGAACTTGACCTCATTCTGTCAACTACAGATACTACCCCATCCTTAGGCTGCTCTGTCTGGGCTTTGGCTGCTCATACCTGTTCTCACCTTGGTACTCACAGAACAGTGCATGGTTGTGTAGAGGAAGAAGCTGTGCTCTTAAAAAATAGGAACCTCATAATGCTATATTTTTAATCTTTTTTTTTTTTTTTTTGCTGGCACAGGGGACTGAACTCAAAGCCTGGAATATGCGAAGCCAGTTTCTAGCACTGAGCCCCATAGGCTGTACCTGATGATAGTTTTGTTTATTCCTTTCTCATTATTGTAATTCATGTTTCTTATCTTACAGTCTGGTTAAGATCTCCAGTACAATACTGAATAGCAGCATTCTTGTTTCTTTTACTCATTTTATAGAGAATGTTACAATTATTTCACACTTGTTGGTTTAAGGTTATTTACCTCTATTTCAAATTTATTTTTCTTTTTTTGTGCTAAGGATGAAAATCAAGGCTCTGAGCACCATAAGCACACTTACTAACACTGAACTATTAACTACCACCCTCTACCTCCACAGTCCTGTGTTAACAGCTGTTTCTAACATTAAGTCACATTATATTCCTGGAATAAACTCAACATAGTCATAATATCCTTTAATTCACTGCTATTACTGCATTGCTAATATTTTACAGAAGATTTGTTTACAACTATCTCTATGTAATTTCTTTGTTTCATTTCTGGAATATAAATATAGGGAAGGAGAGTTTATAGAAGAACAGATTTAAGATGGGCGCTGGTGGCTCACACTTGTAATCCTAGCTACTCAGGAGACTGAGATCTGAGGACCACAATTCAAAGCCAGCCCAGGCAGGAAAGTCTGTGAGACTCTTATCTCCAATAAACCACCAGAAAACTGGAAGTGGCACAGTGGCTCAAGTGGTTGAGTGTTCATTGAGCTGAAGAGCTCAGGGACAGCGCCCAGGTCCAGAAGTCAAGTCCCCTGACTGAAAAAGAATTTTTTTTTTCTATTTCTGGTGTTTGGTAGGGCTTTCTAGTTTGAAAGTAGATTTCAAACTAATTCAGTTTCTTCAATGCTCAAAGATTTATTAAAAATTTCCATAACTTCTTGGTTCAATTTTCTTCCTTAGAAAACTGTCAAAAAACTTTTTTTCTTTTTAGTGTTGGGGACTGAACCCAGAGCTTTTGTGCAAGCTAGGAAAGCACTGTCACTGAGCCATATCCTCAGCCCCTTACTAATTATTTTTTAAATTATAACTATGTTCTATTTGACTAAATTAAGCTTTTTAAGAATTCTCAAATGCAGTTGCTTTTACTTCTCATTTATATTCATAACTTAGGGCTGGGGCTAGAGTTCAGTGCTTGCCTAGGGAGAGGTCTAGCATGCAGAGAAAATAAAAGTCTCAGTCATGTATATCTATAACCTAATTTATGGTGTTGAAAGAGTTTACACAATACTCTGGCAATTGTTTATATTTGCTTGGTGACCAGATAGGGAAAAATTTATAACTGTGTCTAAAAGTGAACATTTTCTACTTGTACCCTTTTAAAAGTACTGGGCCTGGGAGTATAGCTGTGTGGTAAGCACTTGCCTTAGTATACTCAAGGCCCTGAGTTTGATTCTCAGCACTGGGGATAGTGGTGGTAGTAGTGGTTATAAATGCAGCTAGGCTAGATAATATAAAAACTGACAGCCCAGGCTGGGAAGGTGGCTCAGTGGTAGAGCGCTTGCTTTGTATGCATGAGGCCCTGGGTTCGATTCCTCAGCACCACATAAGCAAAAAAAAAAGAAAAAACTTGGAAAAACTGACAGCCCAGTGCCAGTGGCTCACACCTGTAATCCTAGCTACTCAGGAGGCTAAGATCTGCCAGCCCAGGCAGGACCGTGAGACTCTTTTTTTTTTTTTTTTTTGGTCGGTCGTGGGACTTGAACTCTGGGCCTGGGCACTGTCCCTCAGCTCTACAGCTCAAGGCGAGCACTCTACCACTTGAACTACAGCGCCACTTCCGTTTTTCTGGTGGTTTATTGGAGATAGGAGTCTCACGGTCTCTCCTGCCCGGGCTGGCTTTGAACCGCGATCCTCAGATCTCAGCCTCCTGAGTAGCTAGGATTACAGGCGTGAGCCACCAGCGCTCGGTGACCGTGAGACTCTTATCTCCAATAAACCACTCAGAAAACCAGAAGTGGTGCTGTGGCTCAAGTGTTAGAATGCTAGCCTTGAGCTGAAGAGCTGAGGGACAGCACCCAGGCCCAGAGTTCAAGGCCCACCACCGACAAAAAAAAACAGCAACAAAAAAAACCCTGACAAATTGAGACCTTTGTGTGTGTGTGTGTGTGTGTGTGTGTGTGTGCCAGTCCTGAGCCTTGAACTCAGGACCTAGGTGCTGTCCCTGAGCCTTTTTGCACAATGCTAGTGCTCTAACTCGAGCCACATCTCCACTTCTTTTTTTTTTTCTTCCTTCAATTTTCTTTTTTGGTAGTTAATTGGAAATAAGAGTCTCATGGACTTTCCTGCCCAGGCTGGCTTTGAACTTTGATCCTCAGATCTCAGCCTTCAGAGCAGCTAGGATTATAGGCATAAGCCACCAGGGCCCAGCCAAACTGAGACATTAAAAAAAATTTATCTGGAATGGGAAAAATTCACTAATGAATCCTGAAGGATTGAATATATTGGCAGTTGTTGATAGGATTTGTTGCTGGGAAAAGAAATAAAATAGGGTTTGGAAAAAAATTTTGTGGATGCTGTCTTCTAGGCTTAAATTCTTTGTGCCTCAGTTTCTAACGCTGTAAACTGCAAATAATATTGTTATCTATCCCATAATATTCTTATGAAAAATATTGTAGTCAAACCTGATTCGGAGTTCAATTAAGGGATCAAAAAATATTCACCACTGTTGCTAGAATTATATGACACAGCGTTTCTCCCTTACAGGAGAGAAGGAATGTTTTTCAATAAAATCCCCTGAACTCTGTGGTACAGTACTTTAGTGCCCTGAAGAATCAAAGCTAGGAGAACCTTCCCTTTGTTCAAGGTAGTATAGCCCAGCTGCAACCAGAAGCTGTAGAGAAATGAAAGGACGTAGCTACTCCATTCTCTTGAGTAGGGGCCCCAGGTCTCTAGTTCTAGCTTGAAGGGCTGGGGATGGGGGAAATAAATGTCCTCCTCACTCACGAGCAGGGGGTACCTTTCACAAACCCGATGTACAGAGAGCTGGATTCAAACGTGCGGGCCCAGCGTAGGTCCACATCGCCTATACACATCGTGTACGGAAGTGCCCACCCCGAACCAGTCCCGCACAAAAGAGGGCTGGCTCCAGCTCCCGCGTGAAGCAGGTGGGTCCGCGCTTCCCAGCGTGTGAGGCTGGGGTCGACCAAAGGCCAAAGCTTACCCTTCGTCTGTTCCCGTCGCTGGTGTCGCCGCCTGCTTGCGGGTTCCTCCGCCACAGACGTGAGACCACGGCCCCTGAACGACACGCGCCCCACCTTCCCCCTCCGCGCCAATCTCCTTCCGGCGCTAAGCGTTTAAAACTAGCCGGTCGGCCCTTCCGGGCTTCCCATTGGTCACCGTCCAGACCTCTGATTGGTTGTTTCCTAAGAAACCATTAAAAAAAAAAACTCACAGTTGAGGTGCGCCTGCGCACTCCCTCCTCGGTTTACTGGAGTTTGCGAGGCTTGTCTCCCGAGCTTGAGTGAGCCGAGTGCGCTACAAAAACAAGACCTGGCTGGTTGGCATATGGGGTGGGAGTACGGTGCCTTCACCGTACTGTGTGTGGGGGCGGGAGTGCCACTTCTCTGTCATTGCTGGTATTGGTTCATTGCCAACTCCTGCAACCGGACTGTAAGGTGGGCTTATTTATCCAGCACTGGGGCTTGAATTCGAAGGCTTGCACTACTCAAGCAAGTCCTTTACCATTTAAGCCACTCACAGTGCTGGACAGGTTTTTAAACCTACCTTTCCTATGGCCTAAGTGACACATGCATATTTCTAAGAGGGGATTCTCAACTACTGACTGGCATCCCTTCCTACTTCAGGACTATTTCCTGACTGATTGTGGTACATATGAGGGTTGGCTTGTTGTGCTACCAGTGGACAAGGTCTCAATCCTCCAAAGCTGCCCTCTGCTTAGATTCTGATGTGCCAGTCTCATGCTGATTTGCAACTGCTAAAAGAACCTTGCACGGGTATTGGGAGTTTCCAGTCCTGGCTCAATGGGTAACTAGTGCTGATACTTGGGCTCTCTTGAGGGTCAGATTCCTTATCTACAAAATGGAATAAATATTCTGCCCTACCTGGCCTGATTGTTCATACCTGTAATCCTAGCTTCTCCAGAGACTGAGATCTGAGGATCAAGGTTTGAAGTTATCCTGAGCAGGAATGTGATAAGACTTATTTACAATTTACAAGCAAAAAACTAGAAATGGAGGGAGGTATGGCTCAAGTGGTAAAAGTCCCATCCTTGAGGGGAAAACACAAGCAAGAGCACAAGGCCCTGAGTTCAAGCCCCAGTACCAATGCATACTCACGTAATTATTAATATCATCCAGAAGGTAGGAGTAGGGTGACCAACTGCCTCCGTTTGCAGGGCTGGTACTGAGGAATTCCATAGAATACAGGACTTTCAGTTTTAAAACTGGGACAGTCCTGAGTTTGGTCACCCTGAGGAAGATAGGGGATGAAGAACATCTTCCATGCAGGCAAGAAAAGAAACAAAAAAGGGCACAGGTGCAGGGAAACTTGTAGATTTTTATGGTGGAAAATTGATGAAGTCTTCCTCTTGTGACTTCTGGCTAATCTATGAGGTAGGAAATGGGTCACCCATTGGATAGACAGTTTCACACTATCTCCTGCCCTTGAGGGGCCTGACAGAATAGGTACTCAATAAATATTGGCTAAAAGAACCAGTGAACAAAGGAGACTAGGGTAGGTGTCACAGATGGGGTGTTTTTCCAAGTAGTTTCTAGGAAGAGGAGCTGTGTATAGGAAGGTTGTTTATTTGTTTGCTTGGTGGGAGTAGTGCTGGTGTATTCAATATTGTGGAAGAAAAGAAAAGGAAGCCAAATGGAGCAAAGGGATAAGTTGAGTTGGAGCTCTGAAGCTGGAAAGGCACTGAGTAGTCATCAGGAGAATGATGGCTGTACAAGGGGAATGGGCTTTTGAAACCCCCATGTCACATGCTCAAGCAAACTCAAGTATGGAACATGCAGGAATGTGTTTCCATAGCGCAACCCCTTTGAACAATGAACAGTTTAACAAAATGAGTATCAGGAAGTTGAAACATATCTTGTCTGAGGGGAATGAGGAATAAGTAAGGGTGGGGGGGGCAGATGAATTGAGAGAGGAAGGGTGGTCAAATACAGTCATAATATTCAATGTGCATATGTGAAAATGGAACTAAGAAATGAGATGAATGAAGATGGGATAGGTGGGGCGAATGATGGAAGAAGTGACAATGATCAAAATGAATTATATATTTAAATGGACATGTTAAATTGAAATCCCTCCGTACAACTATTTGAAAATAATAAAAGAATGGGTATTAATGAACAATCCTCTGGCCCCATTAGCCTCCGGCTGCCACTTCTCAATAACCTTCTACTCCCTTCCTGTTCCAAACATATGTAGACTTATCACTTCCACTTTATTATCACCTCATTTGTAGGATTTTAAGTTTGTTACCTGGGAGTGAGGAGCTCACACCTCCAATTCTGCTTCTCAAATATACCTTCTTCACGTGTGAAAATAACCTTATTAACAGCATCTAACCCATCACAGTTTTATCTGAGGGAGGGGGCACATAAATAAGTGCAAAGGAACCAGGGCAGAGGGAAACATCATAGTTAGTTGAGGTAGAAGACTCTGTACCCCTGAAATTTTCTCTTAATTCTTAGGGTTGTTGGGACTGTTGTGAGGGTCAGCAGAACTCTGGTGAGGCCAGAGCTGCCTTGAACATGACCACTATCTCTAGGTCTTTGCCTCTTATCTCCTCCTCTGGGGCTCAGAACTCCTCCGAGAACAGTTTTGCTGCCTCCTGGATACTTGTCCAGGATTGATTGTCTGGACTTCTCCCCCTCTGAGCAGTAAATGAAATATCGGTTACCAGGAGTGAGGCAGGAGCCAATTAACCCCTGGACCTTGCCATGGCAGATGTGTTTGTAGGAAGCTGAGGTAGAGAGCAGAACACACCTGCCTGGCTTTCCTACAAAGTCATCCAATTAGGGCAACCCCCAGTGGTGAGCCCCACTGCCCCTCTGGTTCCTATAATCCCAGAAACTGGGGTGACATTGGGCCCTTGGGCTGGCAGCCACCTGGACACAAAATGGCCTACTATTCTGTGTGGGTGAGCTCCAGGGGCACCTGTGTCACACTCCCCTCCTGGCAGGACATTACTCACTAATTAATCACACATCTCTCTAAAGGGGAAGCAGCTTAGGGAGGCTTCTTGCTTCCTTCTTCTAGTATGGACCCACCATGCTGCTTGTCCACCTTCCTTTCCAACACCCACCCAACTCTGTCCCCTGAAAAACTACTGATTGAGGAGGTTAGAGGCAGGGGGATGGAAACATATCCTCTGCTCTTGGAAAGCCCTAAGTTTGAGGAGACGGTCTTCCCTTTAGGGAAAGCCCAGCCCAAGGGTACACATGGTCCCTTCATCCTGGAAAGAACTAGAAAGAAAATTAGGCTAGTGTCTCCATCAGAGTCACTTACTGGGAGGCAGTCTCTGTTCCAAGGAACTTGCATAACCTTGGTTGCAGTGGAGATGTACCTCTCAACCCTCAAGGAGCTGACAATCTAATGAGAAAATGGTCTTTGTCTTTAAGGTCCCCTAGTCTGATGGAGACACACAACTTGCCTTCCTAATCTGATGATGGAAACACAGCCTTTACCCTCAGGGTGTCCCCAAGTCTGAGGGTAAAAAAACAGATTTTGCTCTTAGGGAACAGCTGTTTCATGGGAGAAGCACTGTAGATTCCACTGTAGCTAGGATGTTACCTAAGTGACAAGCAGCTAACATCTGGCTGTATAGAATACTCGTAGACTTGAAAAGGCAGAAAAAAGCTGGATTCTGGTGGATCACGCTTGTAATCCTATCTACTGAGGAGCCTGAGATCTGAGGATCATGGTTCCAAGCCAGCCACCACAGGAAAGTCCAAGAGACTCTTATCTCTAATAAACTACCCAGAAAAGGCCAGAAGTAGTGTTGTGGCTCAAGTGGTAGAGTGCTAACCTTGAGCCGAAGAAGCTCAGGGACAGTGCCTAGGCCCTAAGTTCAAGCTCTGGAACTGGCACCAAAAAAAAAAAAAAAAAAAAGAGGAAGTCCTTGATTGGGCTGGAGTCATAGCTCAAGTGCCTAACAAGCTCTAGGCCCTGAGTTCAAACCCTAGTTTCACCTGGGGGGGGGGGGAAGAGGAGGGGAAGGAGGGGATATGATATTGATCAAGATGCACTGTATTCATAAACTGTCATAAACTACTTTGTTGAAGGGCAGTTCCTTAATACAACTACTTAAAGATAATTTTTAGTCGGGTGCTGGTAGCTCATGCCTATAATCCTAGCTACTCAGGAGGCTGAGATCTGAGAATCATACTTCAAAGCCAACCAGGCCAAGAAAATCTATGAGACTTTTATCTTCAATTAACCAGCCCCAAACTGGAAGTAAAGGTGTGGCTCAAAGTAGTATAACGGTAGCCTGGAGCAAAAGAAACTTAGGGACAGCACCCAGGCCCTGAGTTCAAGCCCTGTGACTGACCCACCTCCACCCCTCCCTGCCCCAAAAAGATTTTTTTTAAAGAAGAAAGTGAAAGTACCTTCAATCCAGTCCCAACTGTCATATAAGCTTACTCCATGACCATGGAATAAGTTATGAATTTTCTTCAAACTCTCATTTCCTCATCTGCAAAAAATGGAGATTTCAATCCCATCTCTCAAAATGACACGATTGTCAAGTCACCAAAAAGAAAAGCAAGTAAGCCAGATAGTGAGGTACTCACTGTAGAAACGATTAACATGCTTTTTATTATAACAGAGGTCTTGGGCCAGTCCCTGTGGCCTCTGGGATGAGAGTAGAAGCCCCCCAGGTGTGGCAGCTGGGTAATTCCAGGCCAATGTGGCTATTAAAGAATCACAGGGAGCAGTGGGCAGCACTGGGTGGGGGGGCAGGAGGAGTACCTTCTAATCTAATCACTCTTCCCTTGGAGACTTTAGTTCCAGCCAGACCTGCCAGGGGTTTTATTGGGTTTGTGGGGACCCGCAGATTTCAATCTCCAGACCCCACAGGGAAGGAACAAGCATTAAGCTAATTTTATTAAATGGCCACAGCTGGTAGTTGGGGGAAACTAGGGGAGAGAAGGAAGAATAAAGGAAGTCATTCAGGTCTGTCAGCCATGACAAGGGTCCATACATGGGATCTGGCCAGGAGAGAGGCCGCCCCTCCTCCCTGCCTCTCCAGCTGAGCCAGACTAGGGAGCCAGATGTAAAACCTTGGAGTCTCCAAAAGTCTCACTACAGGGCTGCTGCCCAGGGCAGATGCTTATAAATACATCAAGCCTCTGCAGGGCTGGGCTGCCCCAATGCCAGCCTCAATTCTGCTTTGGAAATCCTAGCTCTTTATGAAATATGATATACTGGGTCTTTGGTTCGAATATTGGCATTTGTTTGTTCCTATCTATGTGATCTTGGCAAGTTATGTAACCTTTCTGAGCCTCAGTTTCCTCATCTAAAATGGATAAAGCAAGGTGAAGATGTAGCTCTGTGGTAAAGCATTTGCCTAGCACAATAAGACCTTGGGTTTGATCCCCCGCCCCCCCCCCAAAATGAAATAAAATGCATAAATAGTTTAGGAATGGTGAAGTTCACCTGTAGTTCCAACTACTTGGGAGGCCAAAGCAGGAGGTTTTGTGACCAGCCTGGGCAAGATAGCAAGGCCTCATCTCAAATATGAAAATAAATAGAATGGAAAAAATAACAGCTTCTATGTTAAAAGGCATGAGCTCATCTCCCATGGATCCACTCCTTACTCCTCACAAATCCATGAGAAAATATTCATAAAGTGTTTACACGGTGTTTAGCACAGTGAGTGTCAGCTAAGAATTAGCTGTAATTATTTAAGAAAGTCCTGTATGCATGTCATGCCTGCCCCCCCAAGTTAGAAGAAAGACTTGGCCTTGGCAAGACAATGTGTCTTGGATTCAAATGCAGCCATAAGACTTAGCAACTATGTCACATTAACCTTCCTAGACAGCAAATATACCCATCCAACCTCCAGGATGTTTTGGGGAAACCTAAGATGGCATACTTGAAAGCATTTTTCAAACATTAGAGTGATGTATAAATAATAAGAGTTATGTTTATTGAGCACATACAGAATACCTCTTGAATCCTCAAGCAAGGTAGTTCTCCTTATCTATGTTTTATTGATGAGAAAACTGAGGCCCCAGGTGAGTTGCTTGGATCATGGTCACTAGTCTTTAGTGTAAAGCTTGCTCCTTCTGACATGGCCATCATTAACTCAACACTAGTCTGAGAGGAGTGACTTGTCCAGGACCACACACAGTATCACAGGGAAGAGGCCCTAGGTCTCCTAGTTTAAGGACTGCCTGTGCTTTGAGAATGCTGGTGCCACTTTCAGCAATGCAAAAATGGAATTTTTCCATCATGGAAGATGATGTATCTGAGCTGCTTCAATTCTAGCCCACGTGGGCTGTAGTGGGTAGCAGATCTTTTATCCTCTCTCCTCCTAGAGTAGCTCTGACTCTGGCATCTGGTTGTCTCCAGAAGCTTACAACAGACTTCTTTACCAATCTAGAGGGCATGGATCATGGTGCCCTCTTGTATTCCTCCTCAGGGTACATACTGAAACCCCTGCAGGATGGAAATCTTTTTTTTTTTTTTAATTATAACTTTGATCAGATGGAGCCCAGTTGGCCAGAGTTTTTCCAGTGCTGGGAAGCTACCACCTCCCATCTACCCCCAGGAAGGGCAGCTTATCTCAGTGCAGGAAACAACATCCACACATACACACCCTGCCACCCCTATGCTAGTGCTAGTTAGCAGGCTAGGGTGGGCAATAAATGGTCCTATTGTATAAACATATAGGGCAGGCTGCGGCCCTGCAGTCATCCTGCCTCCAAGGGATCAGGACATCTACTGCCAGCGGCTTTGTAGTGGGAATGCCTAGCTATAGCCTAGGTGGTAGTAGGGTAGCTGGGGGCTTCTCAGCCAGGTAGGGCTGGTGGCCAGGGTCAGACAGCCAGGAGTGGGTAAGGGATGGGTTAGTGTCTGCCTCTCCTGGGAAGGGATCCTGGGGGATGAAGAACAGAGGATGGAGAGCGATGGGCAGGGCTCAATCAGAGTAGATGATGAAGCCGGAGAAAGTGCTGTATTTGTTGCTGTTGCCGCCATGTGCTTTGCCTCCATCGAGCTTGATGAAAACCTCATCACCTGCATCCAGGTGCAGGATCACGCTGTTGCTGGCGTAGTCGTAGTTCTGGTCTGCGTCCTGGGCAATGGCGCTGGCCCGCACCTGCCGGGTGGGGTTGGGGCAGGAATGGGTAGTGGGGCAGTGAAGGATAGGAGATGAGAGGGGAGGGAGGTAAGGTGACCACATGGCAGGGAGCTTCAGTCCCTTCTGGAAGCTCAGCCTGCTTCTCCATGACATTCTTACCCCAACCCCTCCTAATATACACAACATGTTTGGGAAACAAATAGAGAAGCCTTAGATTCTAGTGCAAGGTTCATCTGGGTCTGAATTCGGAGTCTAGATAGATCTTCCTCAACTACAGTGGGTCTTCCCATCTGGCCTTCTGAGAACCTCAATACCTCCTCTGATGGCCCAGCCTGGACGTCCTTCCCTCTCTCCTCAGCTTGCCTTCCTCTCTGCTTTAATAATAATGATGCCACACCCACCTGTGCTTCTATCTGTGGATAAACAAAAGGACGCATCTTAGCTCCACAGGTCAAGCAGCTGGTCCAATACTAGGCTTCTAGTAAGCTACCATCCCAGAACCAGGACTGTTTGCAGTAGCTCAAGGCTAGTGCTCTACTTCTTAAGCCACAACTCCACTTCTGGTTTTCTGGTAGTTTATTGGAGATAAGCGTCTCATGGACTTTCCTGCCCGGGCTGGCTTTGAACCATGATCCTCAGATCTCAGCCTCCTGAGTAGTTGACAATAGCCTGGTGCCTATTGTCACTTTTAGCAGCTCTATCACAAGATGTTAAGGATATGTGGTGATGGCTGAATTACCTATGGACATTCCTCTCAAACAGTTAAGGCAATATGATGCCTCAGCCTTAGTATCTGGGACTATGGGGCTGGGAAAGTGGCTCAGTGGTAGAGTGCTTGCCTTGCAAGCATGAGGCCCTGGGTTCGATTCCTTAGCACCACATAAGCAGAAAAAGCCAGAAGTGGCAATGTGGCTCAAGTGGTAGAGTGCTAGCCTTGAGCTGAAGAGCTGAGGTACAGCGCCCAGGCCCAGAGTTGAGGCCCCACAACCGACAAAAAAAATAGAAAATAAAGAATCTGGGACCTGCCCAGGATATATCCTGGATAGAGAAGAGGAGTAGAGCCATCTCCTGGATCATGGCTTGTGGTGAGGGAGATTGCCCAGAATAAAGTTCTCAGCCAGGCTTCCCCTTTACACATTTCTAACCTGCCCCTTTCTCTGAAGGCAGTTCTCCATCCTGCTGCCTAGCCTAGGATTGAGGTGTCCACTGAACCAAGCCAAATTAGGGGAAGAGCCTATTCTCTCTGTAACTCTGGAGGCAGAACTGTAGATCATCTGGGCCAAAGATACTGACTCAGCAGTAATGCCACAAGGAACAGGACTCAACGTATTTGTAATCCTCCCCTGCAAAATCCCAAATCCTTCCAGCCCTTGGTCTCCCCTCAACACCTCCTTAAATCTTGGATGGAGTATTTGGTTCTATTAGCTGGAAAATTCCTAGTCCAGCTAAAGATGGGAGGGAACAAAATGAGGGAAGAGTCCTTGTCAAGGTCAGGTTCTTTGTCTAGAAAGATGGACCAGAACTTATCTCACAACTTTCACCATTACAAAACCGTTTGGATGGCAACGAAAAGTAAAATTTCAATCTTGCTGTGTCTTTGAGCTACTTAGTAAAGAGCTGAAAGCAAGCAGCCAACTTCTGTATTGTTCCCTGGGCCCTAATCCTGGTAGTATTTATTATAATACATGCATTTCATTATCTTTGCTAATAAATTACTACTAATAACAATTATTTTTATTACCCAGATTAATTTAGCCTTAACTCATTAAAACAGTGTGCTCCTTAATAGCCAAAATCCATTAGAATATAGTCATCTGTCATCAGGAATCTCCTGGTGATGTGACAGGCATCAGAACTGTTATGCTTGTTTATTATTTATTCATCACCATGATTGTTGCTGTAATTATCCTAATTATCCATGGAGGCAGGGAGAATTTATGCCCTTCCATCCTCAGACAGTAGGGGATCCAGGAACAGAACCCAGGGGTCCCAATTCTCTGCCCAAGACTGGAAGTGAATGAAGCGTCTGGTTCTTCCTGGGAGCCTAAGGGAAGGTGGGAGAATTGAGGTTGCCATGGAAGCAGGAAAGCGGGTCTGTGATCATCACGGGGAGTCGGGGGTAAAGGGATGAGGGGTGGGAGAAAGAGAGGCCAGGGCAGCACTGTCAAAATATCTCCAGTTGCCAGGAGGGGAAACTGAGGCAGTGGTCTGACCAGAGGAGTTGGGGGAAGAATGTGTCCTTGTCCCAAATTGAGGCTATAGGTTTGAATACATAGGTATAACTCCCATAGGCAGCCAGCCTGGTTCCTGATGGACACTTGTGTTTTCACAAATTGGCCAAGCACTGTGCTCTGAAAGACAGCAGTCAGTAGAGGCTAGAATCCTGACACCAGGTAAGCAGGTGATTGCCAGTTAGGTCAATTTATACCTTAATTGGCCCCTGTTGTCCAAGCCCTTGCCGATTTGGACAAGGGCTTCCCCAGATCCCTTCCCCCTTTGCCAAGCAACACTTTGGCCACAAGCTCTGGTATCTACCCCAGCCCAGTTTATCAATTTTGTATACACTCTGACTCCTTGAAATATGGAGGTGGCTTTGGACAGCTCAGTTTGCCCATAACACTGCCCAACCTAAACCCCTTTCCTCAGGCTCCTCATGTCCTAATGACCAGTGATTGGGGCCAGCAGATTGTGGGGTATTGACACAAAGCTAATCCCAGGGAGAATGGTCAGTGAACCTCAGACAAGGAATCTCAGCACTAGGCATGAAGATGGCAACTTCCCTCTCCAAATGGTCTTGCCCCAAGAAAAAAGCAGATTTGACTGCCTTCCCAAAGAACTTCTGGAATCCTCTGTGCAGAGAGGAAGCCAGGCACACAAAGCCCATGGTAGGCCCTGATCTGAAAGACATGGGAGATGCAAACTCCCCTTTTCCATTCCCACCCATTGTGCAGCCCTGTCATTGTTTTCTTCACTTACTGAAACGTTCTCTTTCACGTCTGAGCCATTTATATTCTCCCTACACTTGACTGTTTATTTTTCTCCCAAGCTGTGGTTCCTCACCTATAGGCCAGCTTCACCATCATCCTTTCCCCACTGTCAGGTTGGTCTACACATGTTGAACCACTCTTCCAGCCTACCTATCTTGGGGATAAGAATGACTTGGGCTCTCAGTCTACCTTTACTCATTGGGGTGTGTTATTATACTAGTGCTGTTCCTACCTACGTAGGCCTTGAAGTCCTACTGGGCAAATAGGACTAAGCCTCAAATCTGGTTCTTAGTAGGGCTCCAAACTAATGTGGAATGACTGGTAGGGTCAAATGAGCCCATGGGCACCTAGAAGTCACAAAGGGATGTGAGAGATAAGACTGTAGGTCCCATTGTTGCTGTTGGGTTTTTGTTTGGAGAGAGTGGTCCTGAGTAACATGTCTCATTGGAGGCTTGGCGCAGCAGTAGTGCCTGCCTAGGAAGCCTGAATTCCTGAGTTTAAACCCCAGGACCACCAAGGGAAAAAACCAAGCTTTGTAAATACTAGCCAAATCCATCTTTTTCTAGTAGCCTGTGGTCTTTCGTCTTGTGAGTCCCCTTCATCAGATGCTGCTTTTACTGCACAGTTTCTACTACAGGGCAAAGAAGGGGTTCTGGGAACAATTTTACCTCCTAGTAACTAAAGTGGCATCACCCCAAACATGCCATCTATGAGGCCTCCTCTTGCTTCATCTCTCAGGCTGTTTTTCTCCCCGAGGTAGTACAAGATCTAGGGCCTAATGATGGCCTATTGATTGCTTCCCTATCCAGACAAATCCTCAGGCCCTAAAACCTCAGGTTTTAGCCAGCTCAAACTTTGGGGCAAGAAAGAAATTCCATGAATGAAGGTGACATTGCTGCATCCCTTATTGGTGATTAATAAGGGGAATCATGGGGCTGTCTGCAGAATGAGTACTTGCTGGATACTGGAATCTCCCATTTGATCAGGAAGCAAGGACAAAGAACAGAGATACCAGGAAGCCTGATACAAGTGAAAAAGAGACACAATCATTAACAAACAGAAGGGTGAGGGGTGGGGAGGGGGTTAGACCAGAGGAGAGACACTAGAAAGCCAGTGAGAGACATACAGGATTGTCAGACACAGGAAGGAGATAGACATGAGCAGAAAGGAGAGACAGAATTGAGAGGGTGCGGGAGAAACCTACAGGGTAGAAGAAAGAGAAAAAGGGATAGATTCCACCCACAGGTTTTCTATGTATTCCTATCCCCTTCTCCAAGCTTAATAGACCCCAAAGTAAGCAGACTCTCAGGTTAGTGCTGATGGTGGGAGGGGTTCCAATGTCTTTGGTCTCAATGGCACTACCTCTCACTAGCCAAGATTTAGTCTGACCTGACATCCCTCTTCTACTAGAAAGCTCATGATGACCACGCCCCCTGGCGCTCCCAAGCCACCAAGATCTGGGAGCACTAGGAAGGAAGGTTGAGTAGCCAGAGACCTAGGTAGGTTTGTCACTCTGGAACAGGGTTGGGTCTTTGTTGGTCCCCGACTGGGTGGTTCTGAGGAGAGCGCTGCGCATAGGCAGTCCCAGGATCAGAATCCTGGCGCAGTCTAGGGAACAGTCAGGATCACCACATAGTAGGCTCAAGGAGGACTTGGACCTGGAAGAGTTTCCATCTCTTCGCCCCGCCTCTGGAAGAAAAACTTTTCCCCGGAGGCTGCCTTCTTGCGCTAGGTAGCTCTGGAGTGGGAAGCAGCGTTGCATTCTCGGATTATGCAGAATGTCAGATCAGTCAAAAAGTCCCTTCTCCTGGGCAGGCGATTTACTGCAGCTAAGGTTTCTGCGCCCAACTCCCTCTCTGCCTTTGTGCCCAAAACATTTCCTGCCATCCGCCTTCTCCGCCTGTGCGCACCCCACGCGTCTAAGCGCCCTCGGGCGTAGAGTCTGCTTCTCCCTAGCCGGTACCCTAGAGCTTTGTTCTTCCCTAAATCGCCCGTTGGCGTCAGCTTGAATCTGAGCTCTCAGTTGGTATGGCCAAAATCTGCCTGCCCAGAGCCAGATCGCGCGCCCGGGAGCCCTGTGCTCTGGCTTGGTTAGGTTATAATCTCCCCCATTTCCGTCCCGCGGTGCCCATCAGTATCTGCCTTAAAGCTAGCACCCTGAAACCAAGGAGTTACGGGTGCCCGATGATCGCTGATGCTTAAGGGGACCACTTTGGAGCTTCCATCTACGCCTGCCTGCAGGGCCCGTCGATTCCCATCGGGTACGCACTTGCCCCAGGCTCCCTAGGTGCCCTGCCCCCAGGCCAGCCCCATCCCCCGTCCTGGCCCACCTGGCCGTTCTTGCAGAGGTCTGCCCACATACTGGTGCCGTCGCCGCCGCGCATGAGGACGTGGTAGGTGAAAAAGTAGGTGCCGGGAATGTTGCACGTAAACTTGCCGCTGGTCGCGTCGTAGTTGTTGCCTAGGTTGGTGACCACATCGTCAAACTTGAGCACCTCGTAACCCTCGTGAGGGTTCTTGAGGCCAGCGTAGAAGGCCACGCGTGGCACCGTGGTGTAGGTGGCCGTGCTGATGGCGCCGCTGCCCCCGGTGCCCGGCAGCCCGGGAGGACCTGGCTTTCCTGGCTCACCCTTCTCCCCGGGCGGTCCCACGGGACCCGGAGGACCCGGGTTCCCGGGAGGCCCGGGGGGACCCGGCTTGCCTGTACGGCCCGGCTTCCCCTGGGGGCCCTGCACCAGCGTGGAAGGCGGGGGCGCGCCGCTCTGCTCGCTCAGGGCGTCGCCGCCGTC